>NC_053117.1:31465357-31800357 GCF_010015445.1 Perca fluviatilis
AATTTGTTTCACCCATCACAATACTTGAAGAAGTTAATGTGATGTCTAAAAATGGCCTTTGTGCTCCCTGTACATGGTCATGCATGACATACAAACACAATAACATCAAAGGATAATGGCTTTATTCTGGATTCATTGAGTAAGTGTGCTTAATGAGTTGTATAATTGTTGAATATGTCTTATTTGCAGTTGATTTGTACTGTTTATTTCAAGCATCAATTAGTCTAGTGCTCACAAAATAGTTTGACCACTTGGGAGAGAGACCACAGATTCATTGCCATCTTCTGATATTTATTTATTTGTCCACACACCACCGCAAAATGTCACCCATTCACACTGGGGAATTTGTACTTTTGGTACAGCCCAGTACTGGCAGTCTTACTGGAATGTAACTAAGCGCATTTCCCTATATAGAGATATATACTTCATCCATCATGGAATTACAGTGTATTTGTTGACCTTTTTAATAGCTTCCGCGTCTTGTTTGTAGCTTGTAGCCATATAGCTCCAGCTTTCAGGCAATAGAAGTTTGGTGTCTTTGTGGCGTTAGCACTTCTAGAAGTTTAGTAATCTAGCCCTGGAAGACAGTGACTTTTTGGAGACTTTTCAAAGACTTTGCACGAGTATATCCAGACTTTTTGGGGTATTTAGCTTATGACATACAAATATTTACTGTTTACTTCTTTCATTCTCAGTGTGTAATCTAAAAGGGAACTGTACTAAATAATGAATGAAAACAGTCAAAGCTGTAATAAGCTAGCAACAACTTTTTCGGTCCAGAATAAACTTGCTTTGGTTTGTCACTACTTGAAGCGTAATGACTTATTGTTCATTTATCATTTTTGAACATGTGTGTTTAAGTTGTATAGTTTGGAAATCAAAATTACCCAGGGCCACTGACACTCTGCAATGCTTATTTTGTCAAACCGCCCAGTTTAAACCTCAAAATCATTCCAAATAAATGAAGATTATTAAAATAGTCTGCTAACCTTTACGCACATCACCAGACTTTACGCACTAAACACAATAACTGGCTAAGTTTCCAACAGAATGATGAGGGAGATGTCAATTATAGTGAAAACACCAGTGTGGCCTTTAAAGTTTCACAGACAAATTATATTATATTTTTATGAAATATGATGCATTAATAATGATTAAACTACCAAAAATAACTCATTAGCATTTGTTCCATCTAGCTACAACATTACAATGCTGCTTATACTTTAATTCTGAGGTGATTCAGCTTCATTGCTACTGTTATTTATATGAGTTAACTGAATACAACACAGTACAAACACAGAAGAATCATCATATTTATCTGTAAAAACACTGAGCATGAACCAAATAATGATGTGACCACAAGGTGACGCAAAATGCATAACAACACGTCTTTGGATTATCACTTTAATATTTGTTTAATGTTGATTTCTTTTCTTTCTTTTGTCCCATATTCACTACTGAGCTCCCAAAGGGACCTTATTTATATTTAGTGTCCCAAAAATGGTTTTAGCACAGAATACAATTCCCAGTTGTTGGTATAGTTACTTCAAAAAAGTTGCAGTTAACATTTACCATAGAAACCGATTTTTTGTCACGTTTCTTTGAGTAAAACACTGGTCTGTCTCTATAGATCAGTCAGGGCCAAACTGGGTGGATGATACAGAACCTGGATGTCTTTAAGGAGGATGTCAGGACTAATTACCTCTTTATCTTCTTCTCCTCCCTGCGTTTTCTTCTTCTCCTTCATCTTCCTCTTCACCAGTGGTAGACTGAATACACTCAAATACTAAAGTACAATTTTGAGTTATAAATAATATATTATATATTATAATATTTTCATTTGATGACACTTTATTCCTCCATTACATTTCAAAGTGACATATTGTCCTTTTTTAACAACAACAGCTTCAGTTATTAGTTACTCCAAGATTAATAACTTTCATACAGAACATGATCATTTTATATAATATGATGTATTGTTGTAAACACATTGAGCTGTCAGGAAGGAGGATCAGAACTCAGGCGCAGACTGGAGTATTTGATTTGATTAGGATCCCCATTAGCTGATGCAGAACATCAGCTACTCTTCCTGGGGTCCACACAAAACATAAAACTACATTTTCAGACAAAACACTCATAGAATATAAAAATAAAGAGCAGTATAGCTAGTATTATTTTCCTTGTGTATATAGATATACATATTCCTTTCTATGTATTCTAATAGTAATATATGATATCACAATATCACAATAAATACATAAGCACAGAATATAGTAAAAATTCAATCTTACAACATCTTTGTTTACCTATCAATATTCCTATACATAACTAAGTACAAAAATATGGTTACAGTCTTAGGGCCCGTAGATGATCCTTTACTTGTCATTTAAAACTTGATTTATTATGCGCTTTGGCAATCTCTGCTGGAAGTGAGTTCCAAGCAACCATCCCTCGATACAATACTGTACGTTGCATTGTGTTCGGGCTCTAGGAACTTTTTAAAAGACCTCTAGTGGCATGTCTAGTGGAGTATTTATGAGTGTTAGAGCTAAATGTAAGTTGACTATACAAACAATTTGGAATTTTTCTTCATTCATGTTTCTAACAAAAGCCAGGGTGATGCTGAAAGTCTCGCAAACTTTCAACCAGGAGAGTTTGACATGCGTGTTGTTTACATTAGACCTGAGTGGACGTTGAAGGGCAAGACGCGCTGCTCTGTTCTGAACCAGCTGCAGTTTACCTAGATCTTTCTTTGCAGCACTTGACCATATCATTGGGCAATAGTCAAGATGTGATAAAACTAGAGCGCAGGACTTGTTTGGTCAGGTGTGGTGTTAAAAAAGCCGAGCATCTTTTTATAACAGATATTCCTCCCCATCTTTGCAACAAGATAACGTATGTCTTGTCCACAACAGATTACAATCTAAGAAGACCAAGCTTTGTTTCCTCTACTTGTTCAACAGCTACATTATTCAACATCAAATTCAGCTGAGGCCTAGAGATCAAGGAATGATTTGTACCAAATACAATGCTTTTAGTCTTTGACATGTTTAGGAATAGTCTATTGTTAGTAACCCATTCTAGTGATATCTGCAACTCTTTCTTTCCACACTCTAAATGTTTTGTGTCAGAAAAGCTTCCATTAAAAAAAACTTTGTGTTCTGTAGGATACATCATTTTATATCCATGATAAAGCAGATGCAGCAAAATCATAACATACAAGTTTTTCCAATAATAATTTGTGATCAATGACATCAAAGGCAACAGTACTGCTCCCACAATATTCCTCTGATCAATTTCCTTTAACCAATCATCCGTCATTTGTGTAAGTGCAGTGCATGTTGAGTGACCTGATTGTTAACAGAGAAGTAGCACTGTATCTGGTCAAATACAATTTGTTCTAATAGTTTGCTAGGAACAGGCAACAAACTAATAGGTCAGCTGTTGGTGCCGGTGAAGGCAGCCCGAGCTTGCTTGGGTAAAGGAATAACTTTAGCTTCTCTCCAAATTTGAGGAAAAACATTACTTTTTAGGAGTAGGTGGTAAAGAATCTTATTTTATTGAAGCTGTGAGTGTGGACTGGCAGAGGGGGGTGCTGGGTCCGAAGATGGCTGGACTGGCAGTGGGGGTGCTGGGTCCGAAGATGGCTGGACTGGCAGTGGGGGTGGTGGGTCCGAAGATGGCTGGACTGGCAGTGGGGGTGCTGGGTCTGAAGATGGCTGGACTGGCAGAGGGGGTGCTGGGCCCCAAGATGGCTGGACTGGCAGTGAGGGTGCTGGGTCCGAAGATGGCTGGACTGGCAGTGAAGGTGCTGACAGGTCCGATGGCTGGACTGGCAGTGGGGGTGGTGGGTCCGAAGATGGCTGGACTGGCAGTGGGGGTGCTGGGTCTGAAGATGGCTGGACTGGCAGTGGGGGCTGGGTCTGAAGATGGCTGGACTGGCAGAGGGGGGTGCTGGGCCCAAGATGGCTGGACTGGCAGTGGGGGTGCTGGGTCTGAAGATGGCTGGACTGGCAGTGGGGGTGCTGGGTCTGAAGATGGCTGGACTGGCAGTGGGGGTGGTGGGTCCAGAGATGGCTGGACTGGCAGTAGGGGGTGGCTCAGCCCAGATGGCTGGACTGGCAGTGGGGGGTGCTGGGTCTGAAGATGGCTGGACTGGCAGTGGGGGTGCTGGGTCCGAAGATGGCTGGACTGGCAGTGGGGGGTGGTGGGTCCGAAGATGGCTGGACTGGCAGAGGGGGGTGCTGGGCCCAAGATGGCTGGACTGGCATTGGGGGTGCTGGGTCTGAAGATGGCTGGACTGGCAGTGGGGGTGCTGGGTCTGAAGATGGCTGGACTGGCAGTGGGGGTGCTGGGTCCGAAGATGGCTGGACTGGCAGTGGGGGTGCTGGGTCCGAAGATGGCTGGACTGGCAGTGGGGTGCTGGGCCCAAGATGGCTGGACTGGCAGTAGGGAGTGCTAGGCCCAAGATGGCTGGACTGGCAGAGGGGGTACAGGGTCTGAAGATGGCTGGACTGGCAGTGGGGGTGGGTGGGTCCCAAGATGGCTGGACTGGCAGTGGGGGTGCTGGGTCTGAAGATGGCTGGACTGGCAGAGGGGGTGCTGGGCCCAAGATGGCTGGACTGGCAGTGAGGGTGCTGGGTCCGAAGATGGCTGGACTGGCAGTGAAGGTGCTGGGTCCGAAGATGGCTGGACTGGCAGTGGGGGTGGTGGGTCCGAAGATGGCTGGACTGGCAGTGGGGGTGCTGGGTCTGAAGATGGCTGGACTGGCAGTGGGGGGGCTGGGTCTGAAGATGGCTGGACTGGCAGAGGGGGTGCTGGGCCCAAGATGGCTGGACTGGCAGTGGGGGTGCTGGGTCTGAAGATGGCTGGACTGGCAGTGGGGGTGCTGGGTCTGAAGATGGCTGGACTGGCAGTGGGGGTGGTGGGTCCGAAGATGGCTGGACTGGCAGTAGGGGTGCTGGGCCCAAGATGGCTGGACTGGCAGGGGGGGTGCTGGGTCTGAAGATGGCTGGACTGGCAGTGGGGGTGCTGGGTCCGAAGATGGCTGGACTGGCAGTGGGGGTGGTGGGTCCGAAGATGGCTGGACTGGCAGAGGGGGGTGCTGGGCCCAAGATGGCTGGACTGGCATTGGGGGTGCTGGGTCTGAAGATGGCTGGACTGGCAGTGGGGGTGCTGGGTCTAAGGAGTGGCTGGACTGGCAGTGGGGGTGCTGGGCCCAAGATGGCTGGACTGGCAGTGGGGGTGCTGGGTCCGAAGATGGCTGGACTGGCAGTGGGGGTGCTGGGTCCGAAGATGGCTGGACTGGCAGTGGGGGTGCTGGGCCCAAGATGGCTGGACTGGCAGTAGGGGTGCTGGGCCCAAGATGGCTGGACTGGCAGAGGGGGGTACAGGGTCTGAAGATGGCTGGACTGGCAGTGGGGGTGGTGGGTCCGAAGATGGCTGGACTGGCAGTGGGGGGGGTGGGTCCGAAGATGGCTGGACTGGCAGTGGGGGTGGTGGGTCCGAAGATGGCTGGACTGGCAGTGGGGGTGCTGGGTCTGAAGATGGCTGGACTGGCAGTGGGGGTGCTGGGTCCGAAGATGGCTGGACTGGCAGTAGGGGTGCTGGGCCCAAGATGGCTGGACTGGCAGAGGGGGTGGTGGGTCTGAAGATGGCTGGACTGGCAGTGGAGGTGCTGGGTCTGAAGATGGCTGGACTGGCAGTGGGGGTGCTGGGCTGTGTTCCTCAGTGCGGCGATTGGCAGCAGAGGACTCTGAAGGGGGGTTATTCTGAGAACAGAGATCTTCCAGTTAGTAGCGTCAGGGAGCGGAGCAGACAGGGAAGTACAACAACAAGGAACTAGACTAGAGACAAATCTCAGAGGCTGGTGAAAAAGCATACTCAGTGGTCAGGAACAATCCAGCAGGGAGAGGAAAGTCAGACTGGCATCTGAAGGCAGATGATGGAGCAGGATGAGTAGCAGGGGAGCTGACTGGAATTGGTACCTGGTGTGGGGAGAATCAACGGGGGGGGGGGGGGACGTGTCCTCACTCTGTGGAACATGTAGGGGGGAACAGAAGCACAGACAGACAGAGAAAAAACAAACAAAAAATACACACCAAACACATGGCAGGCATAACAAAATGAAGAAATAAACCAAAACACATTATCACACACACACACACACAACACAACACAACACAACACAACACACACACACCAGACTGTCACCGTGCAGAAGTCACGGCAGGCCGGGGCGTGACATGAGCTACCTCTCGACTAGCTACAACAATACAATGCTGCTTACTCACCATCTGCAATAATAATTCACTTTCATAAGGCATCACATTTTGTCCATTATTTTATAATGAGTACTTTTACTTCTAATGGAGTATTTTTACACTGTGGTATTGCAACTTTAACTTAAAATATAAGTATAAAAAGCTCCTTATGATAAAAAACTTCTAAACAAAAGATGAATACAATCTACATCTGAATCAATGCAGTGAAACGTTAAAATGGGTTGGTCTGTTTACCTGTTCTCATCTTCATCATGAAGCAGGAACCAAACAAAGGAGCACTGAGCAGCAGCGGGGGGGGGGGGCTCCTGTACCCACCAGTGCATCTATGGAAATCCTCCCCATCTGAAAGAACTACTCACCCCTCTAACTAACCCTCGATCCCTCCGTTCAACAAACTCAAACCGCCTCCTCCCCCCAGGACTAATCTCAGCACCGTGGCTGATCGGGCTTTCTGTTCTGACAGCTCCTCGGATCTGGAATGTCCTCCGCCATCTGAGGACACCTCAAACTATTGAGACTTTTAAAAAAACGACTATTTAGCAGAACTTATGAGTTTTAATTAACCCTGCAAGTCTATTTGTATTTTATATTGATGTTTTTACCTTGCTTTTACGATCTTAACTGTAGCACTTTGAGATTTGCTCCAAATGTAAAGTGCATTACAAATAAAATCTATTATTAAATCTATTATTAAGTCTCCTCGGGACTCAGGACCCACTCCCCCGTGATCCATTGATCTAATCCAGTGTTTCTCAAATGGGGGTACGTGTACCCCTAGGGGTACTTCGGAGAACTGCAGGGGGTATGTGACATTATTAGCTAAATGTTTTTCAGTTATAAGACTGTAGTTACTTTACTGTCTTTTTTTTCCAAGTTTGTCGCTTTTTTCAAAGTTTTTGTCGCTGTTTCTGAAGTTTGTCACTTTTTTTTTTAAGGTTTTGTCGCTTGTTCTGACCTATTCTTGTCTTTCTTCCTTACTTCTTTTCTTTTTATCTTTGAAGTTATTTTTTTAAAGATAGTTTTTTGGGCCATTTTCAGCCTTTATATCTACAGGACAGCTTAAGATATGAATGGGAAGAGAGGGGAATGACATGCAGCAGAGGGCTGCAGGTCGGAGTTGAACCCGGGAGACGCGAACGTCGAGGAGTAAACCTCTATATATGGGCTTCGCTCTACTAACTGAGCTATCCGGGCGCCCTTCTTAAAAATGTTTGTCTCTTTTTTCAAAGTTTAATTCTGCTTTTTTCAAAGTTTGTCTCTTAGGCTATTTGAATTTTTCACTTTTGTCGCCCTAGTGTTGCCTTCCTTCTTTCTTCTGAGTTTTTTTAATACGTTTTTATTACTATTTTCAACCTAGTCTTGCCTTACTTTCTTCTTTCTACTGTCTTTAGGGTCTAACCCTAAGGTCTCTGCCAGAACCTAACCAAAGCTAAATTAGGATAGGTGCTGGGCTAACCTTGGTTAAATTAGGCTAGATTAGGATGAATGAGACTGGGTCAGGTGGCGCTAAGTTAGGACACTGTTATTTGCACAATGCTTTTTGACTCTAGGGTGTTATCATGTGGTTACAAGGATATTTGATGGTGGTTGCTAATGTTTTAAAAGAATATTTTACTTTTCTTTACTTCTGTTTTGTCAAATCTGAAATGTTTGTTGTCTCCCTCAATTACCTCTCTCTATTTGGTGCCATTTTTCCGATTGCTCTACTTTTATCTTAATTGATATATGTTAACAAGTACGAGTTTGCGTGACCTGACTGGCATTGGCCCGTTGCGAAGATTTAACATACTTTCTGAGTTGCTGCATAACTCAGAGATATTCTCCATCTTCTTCGCATTCATTTCCTTCCTCTCTACCTTCAGTTTTTGCTTCCTCACTTCCCTCTCCACCTTAAATTCTTGTCTGTGTTTGTACAGGACCAGCTCCCTCCTTCGGTCAAGCAGCCGTTCTTTTTCTGCCATTTTCTCTGGATTTCTGAGGGGATCTGTAACCAAAAGCATATGAAAGGTTAAGTCTGGAGTCCAGTTGTACACTCGCACCCCTCCCCAAAGGAAACAGACAACAGATTTGTTTTGTTGCAAGTTGTTAAAAGTACATGTTGGCCTGGCGCCATAAGTGAGATAAGAGCTATCTTAGCTTAACTAAGTATGTTTCCTTTGTTCTCCATGATAATTAAATAAGATAAATAAATTAACTCATGAAAGGAATATGTGCCCACTGTGAGATAAAAATACATTTCTGACAGTTTAAACAGATGTAAACAGATACACGTTTATTCCTTCCCTGCAGAACAGGATGACACGAGGCAACTTTGGGAGTTTATTCAGAAATATTCAGAAATAGAAAGTATTCTCACTGCTGCCTTTATTAGACAAACAATCTACACAACATTGATTAGCTGAACAAATGATCCATAAATAGACAACATTTTAAACTCATAATAGTACTATATATTAAAGACTGAAGTGTGTTAAGTATGCAGCTAACCTGGCTCTCTCCAAAATTCAAAAACACAAGCAACACCTCTAATTAACACACCTTGTGTGTTTCATTGTAACGGTTCAATGTAATGTAATTAGCCTGTATTAGTCACATGGGCTGGTTTTCCGACTACTTTTACTTACTTTCAATGAATTTACTGAACAATAATTTCACTTTTTAGGACTTTAAATGAAGGACTTTTACTTGTAATGGAGTTTTTTTTTACAGAGTGGTGTTGGAACTTTTACTAGTGAAGAAATTGAATACTTGTTCCACCACTGATCTACTGTGATCTAAAAGGAGTCTATACATGTACCTGTTTGACATTTTATGTGACAAAATGTAAGTTTACTTTCTTACCATGACGCAGGAGGTAGCACTCATCCACAAAGGTCGATTGGATGTCCCTGGCAATGCGTTTTATCTTGCGATTGAGCCACCAAATGTATATTCTTGAACGCAGACCAAACGTTTTCCTCTCCTTCTCCTGGTTCTTTCTCTTCATCTCTTCACACCTCTCTCTTTCTCTTTTTAAACCCTCCTCCTCCAAACGCGTGCTTTTCTCTTTCAATGATCTCCCTCTCCTTTCGCACTGACCAGATAGATAGCTAAATGGCTATTAGGCCTTCTTTCTTGCTGCCTCCTTGTGGTAAAGGGCTCGTCGTCTTCAGAAGACGAAGATGTAGAGGAAGGGCTGTCACCACTTCGTCCGTCCTGTCTCAAGGTGTTTGAAGGGTTCAAATCTCCACGAAACAAAGGTCTCTCACCCCTTCGTACGTGCTCCCACCAGATGGTAGGCTGGTCAATGTCAATGCAGGGCAAATGGTTCTTACCAATTCCTCCATTCTGCCTAAAGGTGGTAGGAAGGTTGATGTCTACGAAGGACAAAGGACTTCGTTGTTGCTGCCTCCTTGTGGTAGAAGGCTCGTCGTCTTCAGAAGATGACGACAAAGTGCTCTCAGCCCTTCGTGCTTGCTGCCGCCTCCGAGTAGTAGGCTGACTGTCTTCAGAGGATGAAGAGGAAGGGCTCTCAAACCTTCGTACTCGCTGCCTGGTGGTAGAAGGCTCATCCTCTTCAGAAGAGGAAGACAAAGAGCTCTCTCTCCTTTGCCTGCTCTCCTTCATGACGGTAGAAGGTTTGGTGCCCACGATGAACAAAGAGCTCACGTCCCTTCGTACTAGCAGCCTGGTGGCACAACGCTGGTCATCTTCAGAAGATGACGACGAAGGGCTCTCACCCCTCCATGCTTGCTGCCGCCTCCGAGTAGTAGGCTGCTTGTCTTCAGAGGATGAAGAGGAAGGGCTCTCAAACCTTCTACTCGCTGCCTGGTGGTAGAAGGCTCATCCTCTTCAGAAGAGGAAGACAAAGAGCTCACATCCCTTCGCACTTGCTGCCTGGTGGTGGAGCGCTGGTCATCTTCAGAAGATGACGACGAAGGGCTCTCACCCCTCCATGCTTGCTGCCGCCTCCGAGTAGTAGGCTGCTTGTCTTCAGAGGAAGAAGAGGACGGGCTCTCAAACCTTCGTACTAGCAGCCTGGTGGTACAACGCTGGTCATCTTCAGAAGATGACGAAGAAGGGCTCTCACCCCTCCATGCTTGCTGCCGCCTCCGAGTAGTAGGCTGACTGTCTTCAGAGGATGAAGAGGAAGGGCTCTCAAACCTTCGTACTCGCTGCCTGGTGGTAGAAGTCTCATCCTCTTCAGAAGAGGAAGACAAAGAGCTCTCTCTCCTTTGCCTGCTCTCCTTCGTGACGGTAGAAGGTTTGGTGCCCACGATGAACAAAGAGCTCACGTCCCTTCGTACTAGCAGCCTGGTGGCACAACGCTGGTCATCTTCAGAAGATGACGACGAAGGGCTCTCACCCCTCCATGCTTGCTGCTGCTTTGCAGTAGTAGGCTGACTGTCTTCAGAGGATGAAGAGGAAGGGCTCTCACCCCTTCGTACTCGCTGCCTGATGGTAGAAGGCTCATCCTCTTCAGAAGAGGAAGACAAAGAGCTCTCGCCCCTTTGCCTGCTCTCCTTCATGTTGATAGAAGGGTTGGTGCCCACGATGAACAATGAGCTCACATCCCTTCGTTCTTGCTGCCTGGTGGTAGAGGGCTTGTGTTCTGCACAAGACAAAGGGCCCTCACCCCTTTCTCTGTGCTCCTTCACGATGGTAGAAGGGTTGGTGTCTCCACTAGACGAAGGTCTCTCACCCCTTCGTCCGTGCTCCCTCAAGATGGTGGGAGGGTTGAGGTCTTCAGGAGAGGAAGGTCTCTCACTCCTTCGTTTGGACTTCTTCGAAGAAGAGTCCATATCTCCTGAAGACCAAGGTCTTGTAAAGAATTTTAGTCCAAAAATGGATCTAAACATCTTCTCGATTATCTCTTGTTTGTATACTGGCGTTGTCAAACTGCAAGTACAAACACACAAACACACACAGCAATTACTTCACTGATAATCACATTATTGTTTCAAGCAGCACACTAAGCAAGTTATTACACTTAACTAAACCTTCTAACTGAACTTAAATAAACTGAGAAATATTTCTCTGGTCACACATCATTATTGTACTGTGCTTGATAAAAAAGAAAATGCATAAGGTCTTCCACAAATATCACTTAGAATAATAATAATTATTATTATTATACTTATATTATTTAGACTTTAGACTACAGTATAATGTACTTTCAAATAAATCAATCAAGTATTAATGTATGTCAGACACATAAACAGTACATATATCCATTGACATACTATAGCTGCAACTAGTAGGCTACAGCAGTGACAGACTGGGATCAAAAAACGGCCTTTGGCATTTGCAACACACAGGCCCTATTTTCAAACCACACCAACCCATAGAAATAAAATCGATAGAAAGGCCATTTCCATTCAAATCAACGTAGCAGAAAGGTGAACTGTTGCCATGTTAACATATAAACTTCAACAAACCGTGGAGTAGTAACGTTACGAGGCAGAGAGCCAGCCGCTAAATGAGTCAAATTAACTTCATGCCATTTTATTTCTATGTACCAACATCACACAAATGTCATAACACATACAAAAAACCTATAAAAAGCAAAAATGTGCCGACAACAGTTTAACATCTTAAAGCATCTGCAGACCACTAGGTGGCGGTGCTACGACATGATACGCTCCACTAAAGGCACAGCCAGCACAAATACAACGGCTCGACGTTAGCACAGTAGCTAGCTAGCTAACACAACAGCTCCACCAAAACACAGAAAGAGCAATGCACGGCTACAGTTCAAATTACAACAGTTTCACCAAAATATGCAGCTGCTAACGTTAATATTAGCTGAAGCAACACACTCTTTTTGTGTGGAAAATAAATCAATTAATTTAGCATATTTTTCACCAGAAGCTAACCATGCTATCTTTGTTTTCTCTCTCTCCCCGTTGGTCGTTTCGTGCCGCGATACATTTTCTTTTATCTTGGTGGTGGTCAGTGATAATGGATTCGGCGCTAAAAAAAAACATTTTGAAACTATCATAGCTCTCCACATTCATGAGTACATGGTACTGTAAACATTTCCATGGCAACAGCGACTTGGACCAAACAATGACGTCGTTGCAACGCTTATGATTGTGGTTAGTGTAGTTTGTCTACATACGATCGCGAATAACAATAACTTTTTGAAAAATAACAAGAAAAATTATTGATATTATTTTATTATTATTATCTATATTTTTTATCAGTAGCGGCCCATAGATGATGGCCAGTCCCTCACTTGGCTAGTGAGAATGATAATATTAGACAATATTTCTACTATTAGTAAGAATAATACAAATAATAAAAACACTGCAATGAAAGCAGTGTTTTCTACGACTAGCTAGCTAGCTCAGAAGACATCTTCACTGTAACACGACCAGACATTTTTGTTTTAGATCAACAACCCACAGATAATTTTAAAACAGGACGTATTTAGTCATATGTTTGAGAAATAATCATTAATTCCCATGTGATCTGTGATAGAAGCTGCAGAATGTCACAAGTGCAGGGACTACAAACCTCTTAGCTAGCTAGCTAGTCAATTCAAAGAGTATAGAAGTTACTTCTATATTTGGTCAATTTAAAGTTTCCTCTGCAAGGAAACACTACACAAGCAGTCAATTTTGTGCACATGCAATTTAGGCAACAAGTAATGCAACATTTAATAATTAAAATTGTTTTGTGCAAGAGACAAAATGCATTTGCATCTCCTGATCACAGACAGCACATCTGATAGCTGGAATATAACTGATAAAAAAATATATTTATTTGACAGAACATTGTGAGGAAAGCAAATGTACTCCTTCCCCAACAAAATACGGCTCTACTTAACACAAAGAGTTGAGTAAAAAAGTAGTTTCAGCTCTGCTGTAAAGTGCGACTTACCTCTCCAAAGGATTGTGTTGAAAGGAACTCTGTGTGCCAGTTCTGTTGTTTTGTTTTGTTTTTTATTTTAAATAAAAGCAGAGGTTGAGTCTACCGTTGCGCAGAGAGTACGTTCAGTTACGCGTTCTGATCGTTCTGATTCGTCGCATGACCGTTTGACTGTAGACTACCAATTGGAAACGAAGGATTCTTGACCGCAGACTACCAATCACACACCGACATTCAACGCTGAACCTGCCGCTGCGGTCAATGTAGGTCTCTATCCTACAGTATTTCTGGTAGCTAAGTCTGAATGAAATAATTTTTTTATAACACTCACTGCTTATATTTTTACTAAGCCTGAAATAATTAATTCTTCATTACACTCACTGTTTGTACTTCCCAGTTGATTTTTTTGATCGTTTGGGAAAAGCTAATGGTATCAACTAAAGCTAACTTAACTAGCTAGCTAGCTAGTTACCAGTCCCGATGACTGGTAACGATAACGTTAACGTTAAAGTTACCGTTAATCGTTCATTAACATATTCTCAGCCTATTCTGAGTCATTTTAAATAATACATTACCTTTTATTTGTTGTTTATCCACTACGGAATATTGTTAATAGCGTACGCCGGTTACCTTAGTGTTACTGCTAACTTTATTTAGCTAGCTAAATGTCAGTGTCTCGGTCAAATCTCCGTCCTCGCCTACGTTAACGTTACTCGGAGGCATTTTAAATTAGGCTATTGTATTTTTTAAACATTAACGTTACAATATTTCTATCGAATGACGTTACAGTAGACCGGGGCGACCCTCCTCCGATACCTGCTGCCTTCAGATTTCATTCATATTTCATTACCGTTACAGTAACGTTAACGTTACTAACTTGTCATGACAGACAAAGCATAGTCTGCATAGTTTCCATTAATGCCATAACCACCGGTGGAAAAATCATGTTGTAGAGTAAAGTTGTTGTTGCTGTCACAACACTATTTACTAAACTTAGACAGTGGCCCAGGACGTCTTCCCCTCCCCCTCTCCAAATAAATGCTGCCTTCAGATGGCTGTAAAGACAGTCACCAGAGTGAAAGAATCGTACTGTAGAATAGTACTGTCAGGACGGACAAAGCTTTAGTCAGCCTAGTTGTCATTCAATTCCATAACTACTGGTTGAAAAATCATGTTGTAGAATAAAGTTATTGTTGCTGTAATTATTCTAGTTATAGTTGCTGTCACAAAACATTATTTTTTTTCATATTACTAACCTAATTCATGTTTCTGTTCATGCTATAACAGCATGTGCCATCTCAGGAATGCATTTCATCTAATAGAAATTGTCAGATAGACATGTTTTACTGGCAACTTTTGGGGCAAAGGATTTTTAACTGATTTTGAGTGTAAAAATGGCATACAAACGATGCCAGAAGGGAATTGGGCTGAAAAGTGGATAAAATGTCAACTTCAGAAGTTATATGAACTCTAGCTCAAAGTTATCTTCATCTGAAGAGCTGTAATCAGGATTGAGCAGTTGTCATCCTGCTCTGACACTTCCTCCTCGCTGTGTGATAAAAGGGTATCCTTTATCCTTGCACTATTGGACTTATTTGCACTACCACCATGACACACACTCTCATAGAGCACCTTACCATAGAGCATATTTGTTATTTGATCATCCTGTTTATGATGTATGTGTATGTTGTGTGTGATGTAATTGAGCTACTGGGACCTTGAATTTCCCCTTGGGGATCAGTAAAGTATCTATCTAGCTCTATCTATCTATCAATGACCTTTTGTACACTAACATGCATTGTCATATTAGAAATTGAATACATAATATAAAATAATGTTAAAATAAAACTAATAATGTTGTGCTGTTACTGTGTCTAAGTGTGTTTCAGCATATATAAGTGAAGATGGCAACCCCAGTAATCCGCATCGTCAACCCAGAGGCCCCTGCACACCGTCAACAGGCCGTACTGACGGCGACTAAAGAGGCCCGTTGCTGTCGGGAGAAAAAGATGGTTTTCCCTAAACCTCCACAGGAGCTGCTCTTCCAGGACAGCGCCCTGACACACGCAGAGAAGCTCCTTTGAGCAGACGGCATCCCTGCACCATCGCGTCAGCTGTGCCTGGGAAAGCTGCTAGTCCCTTTTGGCCAGTGTGACAATGCACCCTTCCACTGGCTTGTCACAATTATGTGGGATACATGAAGTAGTAAGCATATTATATTCAATACCATTGTTGGCTGTGCATTTTTTTTGATTGCATGTTTACAAAAAACTACTTTATTCAGTGTTTATTATTTATCTATGCAAAGTTTTCTTTGCTCATCTATCTATAAATTGCAGGAACGTCTGTCTGTCTTTCTGGGTGTTAAGCGCATATCTCTCGAACCGTTATTCCGATGGATTTCAAACTTGACAGGAGTCTTGGTACGGGCACGAGTGCAGTGCCAAGTTTGACGTTGTTTGGATAAGAAATGCAAAAGATATCGTCAGTAAAAGAAGCACACATTGGTGGTTGATGATCACAGATATGTGCTGTTTAGCGATCATAATGGGCCGGGTGGGTAGCGCACTGCCATGAGTCCGTGACGCTAATGTCTGATTACTCCACATTGTCATTGTGATATTTTGTGATTACATTCTGAATCTGCAGCGTTCTCTATCAGGTAAATACAGTAGTACAATGTCTGCCTCTGATGCAGACGTAGCCTACGCTGTAAGTCAGTAGTATAGGCTATACAGTGGAGTTGCAGTGGTTTGGGGTCCTTATGTAAGTAATTTTGGGGTACAATTTGGTTTTGAAGAATTCTACAAGCAGCAAT
Source organism: Perca fluviatilis (assembly GCF_010015445.1). Lineage (NCBI taxonomy): Eukaryota > Metazoa > Chordata > Actinopteri > Perciformes > Percidae > Perca > Perca fluviatilis. The sequence goes on from NC_053117.1 coordinate 31,481,312, forward strand.
ACCACAGGCCAAGCAGTCGGCCCGTTCCAAACAGACATATTTTCAACGGGCACCGCCCTAGTCATCTTAATTGCAGTTTAACTCATGATGTTGATGGTACTAGGTTGAAGTAGGGTATAAGTAACATATAAACCCAGAAAAAAACTATTAATTCTACTATTCAACTACTGTTTTTTACTATGTGATGTTTAACCTACTTGTCACATAAGTAGCACTTTTTAATGTAAGTCAATCAGATTTGTCAATATTAAGTTATTGAAGCACATGTATGACATGTGCCTGCTGATCCCAAGGTGCAATAAAACTGAAGATATATCTTAAAATATTACTTAAGAACTACTTTTGATGCGAGCAAACAGACCACATGCTCTATCATTACAGCAGCAGCACAGTGTGGTTCATTAAGGGAGTGTTTACAGGGAGGGAACAATGTGAAATCTATCATTTCTGCAATGTTCACACACTACAAATGAGTGATCACATCAATTAATTACATAAATATTTACTGTATATAACAGACAATACAATTTCAAATCACACCACGATTATACCAACAACAAAAAGAAGACTCAGGTATTTGTATCCTAGATCACACAGGGGCAAATAGCTCAGTCAACGCATTTACAACCTGATGTACCCTTCTGCAGCACCTTCAACCTACTTTTGAAAACATTTAAAGAGACCTGGGGTCTCATTTATAAAACTATGCGTAGGATCCTTACTATAAGTGTACGTGCGCCCAAAAGCCCAAATTGGCGTACGCCGAAAAAAAGTCAGATTTATAAAACCGTGCGTACGCACACCTGTAAGCAATGTTCCCTTTATAAATCACAGATTGACTACAAGTGTGCGTACGTGGATCAGCCTCTTATCCCGCCCTGTACACACCATTTTTAACCATAAATAGTCAATGTAAGTCACCTCGTGAATGCTGATCAGTATGTTAATGACTCTGGCAGTTGTTCTTCGTTACACCGAAACATGCCGAATCATGACGACTGGCGGAGAAAACAAACAAACAAAAAAAAACTCTCAGACGCTCTGGAATTGCTGCCAATTGAATTATAATTACGGCCTATTGTCGCACAGTGTAGGGAAACCGGATCTATAGACTACCTTTATTCATAAAATCTTCCAAAACGGCAGGCATTACGGTACTCGGGGACAGCTTCGATATACCAGACGTATATAATAAGATTTAACAGAACTATATATTATATCCAAACAAGCCTTAGTGATGAAGTTGAAGATTATATATAATATTGATTTAAAAAAACACTTAGCTGTCAGCCATTTCCCTCTGAAAACAGCCGGTTTCACCCAGAGTGGCGAGGACCTGTATTTGGACCGGGATATGGCACGGTTCCGGCGCCTTGCCCTCTCTACTGGACCCAATTCAGTACATAAATCCAAGAGCGCAGCTATATTACTATTACAGCTATATTAGGGAATTTAAATCGGCATATTAGCCAGTCATCGTCATGGTCCCTGAAGTCTCTTTTTCTCCTGATTCTTCCATTCCAGTCCTCCTGCAGGGCCAGCAGTGCCATCATGCAGCATTACGCACGGGTTCACCGCAGTATTTATATGTTTAGTCTACAACAGTTTGTGATTGTTAACACCTTGCTAAAATCACAGCAACAACTAGTGGTATCCCCCACCCCGAGATACAATTTGAAATCGAAATGTAATAAGCAAACACAATTTTCTTCATGCAGGGTTTGTTATAAACAGTATTAAAGTTCAGACTGATAATGAGGACATAGAGCGTAACGACTGCGCGAGAGCTTAACGGCTGTATTTCCAGACTTTGACATTTGATGATATATGCACAGTTTTAAAGACAGAATATTTAGTTATTTACACTATGTTGTGCAGTTATCTAATGCTAGGGTATTTGATGCTATCCTGTATTCCATGCAGTCGGGCCATCTCCTCCTCCTGCGCTCTGTAGCGGACAATGTGACGGCGAGACAGCGCTGATTAAATATTAAGAATGAGTTTTTATTTAAGATTTCAGTTTGAAGTGTTTATGGAACAATTATCACTCAGTACAAGCGCAAATAACACTGCTGGATTTAATCTTCATATGGTGTGAAGAAATGTGCGTGAGGCATTACTTTTTAAAACTTAAACATATTAAGAGTAGCCTAACCCTTATTCCCACATGTACTTTCTGCAGTCTGACTTTAGTTCACCACCTCACCATCTGCGTCGCCAATTCCTATTTTGTCTCCAAAATGTGCGTACGCATGGGTCAGAATTTGCGTGGAGGACCGCACATTCTCCCGTCAAGTTTGTTTTTTATAAATCACAACCTTTGCGTGGGAAGTGGAGTATGCACGTTTTTAGCCCCGTTTTGTGCGTACGCCACGTTTATAAATGAGACCCCAGCTCCATATTTAAGAATGGTTATGTGTATATAATGCAGTATGAATGCCTAATGCGTCCTTGCTCACTTTTGTTATGCTTACAGAGCCTGTGATACTTTTCTGGGGGCTATTAATGTACATTTACAGATGGCTTAATGAGAAGTATGATATGTATTATCATTGTCGGTAATGTATGGACCTGGAAAATCATAATAAAATAAAAGAGACCAGCTCCACTAGACCAAGATCAGTGTGCAGCAACAAATTCCATGTCCCAGGAGCAGCATACATAGAAGCCTTTCTTTTGCATTTCAAATGGACGTTGAGGACAGAGAGATGAGATTTGAAATAAACCTTAGTGCTCCATGGTACCTAAGGAGTGAAGCCATTAATAAGATGCATACATATGTTAAAACATCGCCATAGTCAATCACAGACAAAAAGTAGCAGCAACAAGCTTAGAAAGAAAAGCATTTAAGGTCTATTTCTGCAATAAAAACCATGCCTCACATTACAAGGCATGCTGGAAGTTTACCTTTTTTCTGCATTAATAACAAAGCTAAAAAGTTGGTCACTTTTTCAAATGCCATTTATGAAATAAAAGTGAAAACTGATTTAAATTGGTTATACACACCCAGACATTAGACTTTAATTTTACCTAAAATGTATGGGTAAGTATAGATTAAACATCTGAAAAGTGATGTTGGTGGGCTTAATAAGCTCGTTTACCCTATATAATTTCAGCATGCTTGACAGGCGCCAGTCAGAGGTCTAAACCACATCGGAAGGGAGAGGTGGGGAACAGGTGGGTGAAAGACCTCCTCGCTGAATACGCTGAGAGCTTCCCACAAATCTCCTGTCACCTCGAAGCCAACAGAATGTGCACCTGTACAAGTCTGGCTACCACACCTGGGTATACCTCACTTCATCTTTGTAAAGAGTTATACATTTTCAGTTAAATACCCAATACTATCTATGTAAACATGCAAGAAAAAAGCTTTGGCCTTTATTTGATTTTTTCCTTCTATCTGTACTTTAGGTACACCACATCTGCGACGTTTCCAGCTGGTACACCATGCTGGCAGAGGTCCTGTGCTGCAGGCCGTGTACCAAGGCAGGCAGGAGCAAGGAAGGTGTGACAGTGGGTCGCTGGATTGCGTGGGATTCCGCTATTTTATCACAACTTAGCAAGGCTCACCAAGCTATGTTCCCTGCCATCCTCACCAGCAAGTGAGTATACAAACATGAAAACGAAGGGCTCTCACCCCTCCATGCTTGCTGCCACCTTGGAGTAGAAGGATGCTTGTCTTCAGAGGAAGAGCTCTCACTCTCCTTTTTGCTTTTTAACTGCCTTTTTCTTCTTTTGCTGTTTGAAGATGAAGACGAAGGGCTCTCACCCCTCCATGCTTGCTGCCACCTTGGAGTAGAAGGATGCTTGTCTTCAGAGGAAGAGCTCTCACCCTTTCACCTGCGCTCCTTCACGATGGTAGAAGGGTTGGTGTCTCCACTAGACGAAGGTCTCTCACCCCTTCGTCCGTGCTCCCTCAAGATGGTGGGAGGGTTGAGGTCTTCAGGAGAGGAAGGTCTCTAACTCCTTCGTTTGGACTTCTTCGAAGAAGAGTCCATATCTCCTGAAGACCGAGGTCTTGCAAAGAATTTTAGTCCAAAAATGGATCTAAACTTTTTCTCAATTATTTCTCGTTTGTATACTGCCGTTTTGAAACTGCAAGTACAAACACACACACACACAGCAATTACTTCAGAAGATGAAGAGGAAGGGCTCTCAGCCCTTTTTTGTTGCTGCTTCCTCGTGGTAGAAGGCTGGTCATCTTCAGAAGATGAAGACGAAGGGTCTTCACCTCTCCATGCTTGCTGCCGCCTTGGAGTAGAAGGATGCTTGTCTTCAGAGGATGAAGAGGAAGGGCCCCTTCGTACTTGCTGCCTGGTGGTAGAGGGCTGGTTTTCTGCACAAGACAAAGGGCTCTCACCCCTTTGCCTGTGCTCCTTCATGTTGGTAGAAGGGTTGGTGCCCACGATGAACAAAGAGCTCACATCCCTTCATTCTTGTTGCCTGGTGGTAGAAGGCTGGTTGTCTTCAGAAGATGAAGACGAAGGGCTCTCACCCCTCCATACTGGCTGCCGCCGCCTTGGAGTAGAAGGCTGCTTGTCTTCAGAGGATGAAGAGGAAGGGCTCTCACCCCTCCGTACTTGCTGCCTGGTACAAGGGAACACCATGATTAAAGTGTGGCGGCAGCTACATGAAAATCATAATGAGGAGTACCTTCATCGTAAGGATCTGTACACCACACTCTTCGTGACTGTATCAGAAGCCGGAGGGATTGTCTCTGTATTTGGACACACAGTCCAGGCTCCACCTCCTCAGAGAGCGCTTCCATCCCCGCTGCTCCTGCACCACCCCGTCCTGCTGGCAGAGGCCAACAATGTGCAGGATTACCGGAACCAGATCCTCTCCACTTTTGGCACTGTGCTGAAAATGGATTCCACCAAGAAAGTATGTAAATCACAAAAGTTATGCTATTCTGTATGATGTCAAACATTAGCAGTAATGTTTTTTGTTTTGATTCAGCTTTAATTGAACCCATTTTAACACTGTTGACAGAAAGAGAATCACATTATTCAAACTGAACATATGTTTTAGGTGGTAACGAAGCTGTCTGGCGGGGGCAAAGGCTCATCTGAGCGGTTCACCAGCATCGTAAACGAGCAGTCCCAGATAGTTTTGTTTGTGCTAACCTGTGAGGAGTCCACCGAGAAGCTGAAACCAATGTGCCGTGGAGTCATGGACAGGTTCCGGCTGGCCAGTCAAGCTGTGCCCAAAAACCTATTTGTGGACCATGGGTGTTGCCCTGCACAGGGACCAACAGGGACAGAGACTTTCTTCCAGCCTTGGGGGGACAGTGGTGTGGTTGTGCGTCGGGACATCTTCCGCTGGATGCACCGGTTTGACGCAGCAAAAGGCACACTGCAAGTACGCTGTGTTCAAGTCGACTCTAGCTGGGGCTGTGATGGCCTACAACCGCACCGACCTGGAGCTGCTCATCAAGGCCATCAAAGCCAAGAACCCGGCAATGCTGAACTCTGTCCCAGACAACATTTCAAGGGGCCACCTTAAACACCACGTGCGTAGGGTCAGACCTCGCCATCGAGAAGGTAAGAGGTCCCGCTGGGCTGGACAAGAGTGGAGTGAGCCTCTTCAAAACAACTGGTATTAAAGACAACATACAAAACAGCTATTATTATAACAGCAAAACAGATAGTGTAGCATAGGTAATGAACATAACACACTGTATCTCTGTATGAATCTGTATTTACAGATGATGAGATGTGGGCAAGCCAGCAGCGACACCTGGAGTGCATCCAGGATCCTCAAGGCATGATCATGTACAGGCTGGCGCGTACCGCAGACATCAACAATGTGGACGTGCCCTTCTACAAATGTCTGCGTGGAAGCAACAGCCTGGAAGGATTCCACAAAACTCTTCCACACATGATTCCAGGTACACAAAAGTAGCCTGTACACTTGTAACTAATTAAAAATGTCATTATTTGAATACCTTTTATTGTATTTGTGATGGCAATATAGCCTCTTGTGATGGTTCTGGTGACAGGTTACAACAACTACAGTGACTTTGTACTTGTGTTAATGTTCATATTCATGTCTATAGTGTATGTGTATATTGTATGGTTTAGATCAGTGGTTCCCAACCTGGGGTCCGGGCACCCCCAGGGGGGGGCGGCAAAGATCACAGGAGGGGCGCAAAAACATTTGCAAATGTTAAACAAATTATGATAATACACTAGAATATATAATGTATACAAAAGTCTGTATGAACACTATATATTTTGTTGTATGCTCGTTTTTCCTGCCGCCACGGCATCACTATTTTATGAATGAAACATGGCAGAGAAATGTAACAGTGCTGATAACTCCTCTGTATCAAAAAAGAAAGTAAGGCTCTATCTCGAGAGTTACCTCAACTTCAGTTTCGGGGCGGGGGGGCTGAGCTTTTCTTAGACATGAGTAGGGGGGGGCACCGGGGAAAAAAGGTTGGGATAGATAAGCCAAATTGCCCCTCTGGGTCATTTATTAAAGCAGTGCTCTATTCTATTCGGGTCCCCACCGTGCAGCACGGCCCTATCAGGTTTACCTGATAAGTGGCGTTGCACGGTGGAACTCGGACAGGAGCTCGGGTGCCGTGTTTGGAGGCAGAGGACGCCATTGATCGACCGCCTCAACACCCGCTGTCAGCAGCTATTCAGAGAGACTGTGGAGCCCCTGCTGATGTCCCTTCCAACGAGCTGCTGGGGCTAGAGTACCTGTTCGGCCAGAGCGCGGGTGAATCTGGACCCTTTTCCCTTAAGGACATTGTAAATGATGGACCTGGTCCAGAGGAGGAGGTGGTTCAGCCCGGGCAGCCCCATCCAGAGTCCGATGAGGCGTACCAGAGCGACGTGGAGGCACATGATGATGCGCTGGATGTCATCATGCCCCACATAACGCTCACCAGCGACGAAACCTCCACTGTTCACCCTCCAGCCTTTGTGAGTAACTGTGTGTCGGCCAGAATGAATTAAATTTGCACTGGTTGCTGAACGATGTACACATTTAACTTTATTTATTTTAACAGGAGGATGCCTGCAGTCCAAACCCTTTGCCCGGCTTTTCAAAGCTGGAACGGTTCTGCTCTGTGCTGGTGGAGATTGGCCTGACGGAGGACAAGCTGTCACTAAGCTCAGAGCAGAGGAAGGACGTCCTGGACGCCTGGAGCAAAGTGGACGAGCATGACAAACAGCCACAGCAGTTTAACCAGCTGTACAGAACCCACTGGGGCAACACCCTGTACTGCCCAACCAAAAGAGACGACCTTGTTGATGCTGCTTTAGTACACCTATGGACATATGGCAATAGAAATATAATAAGAACTTCCATGATCCTTAATACTATCAATAAACAAACAAATATTAATACAACCCTCAAATGAAAACTATAGTTGAATCTAACTTCATCATCTTATACTTTTAGTGGGGTGAGTGACACCACCCATCACAATACTTGAAAGAAGTTAATGTGATATACAAAAATGGCCTTTGTGCTCCCTGTACATAGTCATGCATGACATACAAACACAATAACATCAAAGGATAATGGCTTTATTCTGGATTCATTGAGTAAGTGTGCTTAATGAGTTGTATAATTGTTGAATATGTCATATTTGCAGTTGTTTGTACTGTTTATTTCAACATCAGTAGTCTAGTGCTCACAAAATAGTTTGACCACTTGGGAGAGACCCTGAATTCATTGCCATCTTCTGATATTTACATATTTGTCCACACACCTGCAAAATGTCACCCATTCACACTGAGGGAATTTGTACTTTGGTACAGCTGACCCCCACTGGCAGTGCTGGAATGTAACTAAGCGCATTTCCCTATATAAAGATATATACTTCATCCATCATGGAATTACAGTGTATTTGTTGACCTTTTAACCCAGCTTCACGTCTTGTTTGTAGCTTGTAGCCATATAGCTCCAGCTTTCAGGCAATAAGTTTGGTGTCTTTGTGACGTTAGCACTTCTAGAAGTTTAGTAATCTGGCCTGGAAGACAGTGACTTTTTGGAGACTTTTCAAAGACTTTGCACGAGTATATCCAGACTTTTTGGGGTATTTAGCTTATGACATACAAATATTTTCTGTTGACTTCTTTCATTCTCAGTGTGTAATCTAAAGGGAACTGTACTAAATAATGAATGAAAACAGTCAAAGCTGTAATAAGCTAACGCTTAACTTTTTCGGTCAGAATAAACTTGCTTTGGTTTGTCACTACTTGAAACGTAATGACTTATTGTTCATTTATCATTTTTGAACATGTGTGTTTAAGTTGTATAGTTTGGAAATCAAAATTACCCAGAGCCCACACTGACACTCTGCAATGCTTATTTTGTCAAACCGCCAGTTTAAACCTCAAAATCATTCCAAATAAATGAAGATTATTAAAATAGTCTGCTAACCTTTACGCACATCACCAGACTTTACGCACTAAACACAATAGCTGGCTAAGTTTCCAACAGAATGATGAGGGAGATGTCAATTATAGTGAAAACACCAGTGTGGCCTTTAAAGTTTCACAGACAAATTATATTATATTTTTATGAAATATGATGCATTAATAATAATTAAACTACCAAAAATAACCTTTTTTTTTTTTTACCAACAAAATTACAATTTTTTTTTTTTTTTTTTTTTGAGGTGATTCAGCTTCATTGCTACTGTTATTTATATGAGTTAACTGAATACAACACAGTACAAACACAGAAGAATCATCATATTTATCTGTAAAAACACTGAGCATGAACCAAATAATGATGTGACCACAAGGTGACGCAAAATGCATAACAACACGTCTTTGGATTATCACTTTAATATTTGTTTAATGTTGATTTCTTTTCTTTCTTTTGTCCCATATTCACTACTGAGCTCCCAAAGGGACCTTATTTATATTTAGTGTCCCAAAAATGGTTTTAGCACAGACTATAATTCCCAGTTGTTGGTATAGTTACTTCAAAAAAGTTGCAGTTAACATTTACCTTAGAAACCGATTTTTTGTCACGTTTCTTTGAGTAAAACACTGGTCTGTCTCTATAGATCAGTCAGGGCCAAACTGGGTGGATGATACAGAACCTGGATGTCTTTAAGGAGGATGTCAGGACTAATTACCTCTTTATCTTCTTCTCCTGCCTCGTTTTCTTCTTCTCCTTCATCTTCCTCTTCACCAGTGGTAGACTGAATATACTCAAATACTAAAGTACAATTTTGAGTTATAAATAATATATTATATATTATAATATTTTCATTTTATGACACTTTATTCCTCCATTACATTTCAAAGTGACATATTGTCCTTTTTTTTACTCAACAACAGCTTCAGTTATTAGTTACTCCAAGATTAATAACTTTCATACAGAACATGATCATTTTATATAATATGATGTATTGTTGTAAACACATTGAGCTGTCAGGAAGGGGGATCAGAACTCAGGCGCAGACTGGAGTATTTGATTTGATTAGGATCCCCATTAGCTGATGCAGAACATCAGCTACTCTTCCTGGGGTCCACACAAAACATAAAACTACATTTTCAGACAAAACACTCATAGAATATAAAAATAAGAGCAGTATAGCTAGTATTATTTTCCTTGTGTATATAGATATACATATTCCTTTCTATGTATTCTAATAGTAATATATGATATCACAATATCACAATAAATACATAAGCACAGAATATAGTAAAAATTCAATCTTACAACATCTTTGTTTACCTATCAATATTCCTATACATAACTAAGTACAAAAATATGGTTACAGTCTTAGGGCCCTTAGATGATCCTTTACTTGTCATTTAAAACTTGATTTATTATGCGCTTTGGCAATCTCTGCTGGAAGTGAGTTCCAAGCAACCATCCCTCGATACAATACTGTACGTTGCATTGTGTTCGGGCTCTAGGAACTTTAAAAAGACCTCTAGTGGCATGTCTAGTGGAGTATTTATGAGTGTTAGAGCTAAATGTAAGTTGACTATACAAACAATTTGGAATTTTTTCTTCATTCATGTTTCTAACAAAAGCCAGGAGTGATGCTGAAAGTCTCTCCGCAACTTTCAACCAGGAGAGTTTGACATGCGTGTTGTTTACATTAGACCTGAGTGGACGTTGAAGGGCAAGACGCGCTGCTCTGTTCTGAACCAGCTGCAGTTTACCTAGATCTTTCTTTGCAGCACTTGACCATATCATTGGGCAATAGTCAAGATGTGATAAAACTAGAGCGCAGGACTTGTTTGGTCAGGTGTGGTGTTAAAAAAGCCGAGCATCTTTTTATAACAGATATTCCTACCCATCTTTGCAACAAGATAACGTATGTCTTGTCCACAACAGATTACAATCTAAGAAGACCAAGCTTTGTTTCCTCTACTTGTTCAACAGCTACATTATTCAACATCAAATTCAGCTGAGGCCTAGAGATCAAGGAATGATTTGTACCAAATACAATGCTTTTAGTCTTTGACATGTTTAGGAATAGTCTATTGTTAGTAACCCATTCTAGTGCTATCTGCAACTCTTTCTTTCCACACTCTAAATGTTTTGTGTCAGAAAAGCTTCCATTAAAAAAATTTGTGTTCTGTAGGATACATCATTTTATTTCCATGATAAAGCAGATGCAGCAAAATCATAACATACAAGTTTTTCCAATAATAATTTGTGATCAATGACATCAAAGGCAACAGTACTGCTCCCACAATATTCCTCTGATCAATTTCCTTTAACCAATCATCCGTCATTTGTGTAAGTGCAGTGCATGTTGAGTGACCTGATTGTTAACAGAGAAGTAGCACTGTATCTGGTCAAATACAATTTGTTCTAATAGTTTGCTAGGAACAGGCAACAAACTAATAGGTCGGCTGTTGGTGCCGGTGAAGGCAGCCCGAGCTTGCTTGGGTAAAGGAATAACGTTAGCTTCTCTCCAAATTTGAGGAAAAACATTACTTTTTAGGAGTAGGTGGTAAAGAATCTTATTTTATTGAAGCTGTGAGTGTGGACTGGCAGTGGGGGTGCTGGGTCCGAAGATGGCTGGACTGGCAGTGGGGGTGGTGGGTCCGAAGATGGCTGGACTGGCAGTGGGGGTGGTGGGTCCGAAGATGGCTGGACTGGCAGTGGGGGTGCTGGGTCTGAAGATGGCTGGACTGGCAGTGGGGGTGCTGGGGCCCAAGATGGCTGGACTGGCAGTGGGGGTGCTGGGTCCGAAGATGGCTGGACTGGCAGTGGGGGTGCTGGGTCCGAAGATGGCTGGACTGGCAGTGGGGGTGCGTGGGTCTGAAGATGGCTGGACTGGCAGTGGGGGTGCTGGGTCTGAAGATGGCTGGACTGGCAGTGGGGGGGCTGGGTCTCGAAGATGGCTGGACTGGCAGTTGGGGTGCTGGGTCCAAGATGGCTGGATGGAGGGGGGTGTAGGTGAAAGATGGCTGGACTGGCAGTGGGGGTGCTGGGTCTGAAGATGGCTGGACTGGCAGTGGGGGTGCTGGGTCCGAAGATGGCTGGACTGGCAGTAGGGGTGCTGGGCCCAAGATGGCTGGACTGGCAGTGGGGGTGCTGGGTCTGAAGATGGCTGGACTGGCAGTGGGGGTGCTGGGTCCGGAATGGCTGTGGGTTGGGTAGATCTTCGTCTGGCAGTGGCTGCTGATAATCTGAAGTGGCTGACTGGCAGTGGGGGTGCTGGGTCCAAGATGGCTGGACTGGCAGTGGGGGTGCTGGGTCCGAAGATGGCTGGACTGGCAGTGGGGTGCTGGGTCCAAGATGGCTGGACTGGCAGTGGGGTGCTGGGTCCAAGATGGCTGGACTGGCAGTGGGGGTACTGGAGCCCAAGATGGCTGGACTGGCAGAGGGGTAAGGGTCCTGAGAAGATGGCTGACTGGCAGTGGGGTGGTGGTGAAGTGATGCTTGTGCGTCAGGGGCCGGAGCAAACAGGGAAGTACAACAACAAGGAACTAGACTAGAGACAAATCTCAGAGGCTGGTGAAAAAGCATACTCAGTGGTCAGGAACAATCCAGCAGGGAGAGGAAAGTCAGACTGGCATCTGAAGGCAGATGATGGAGCAGGATGAGTAGCAGGGGCGCTGACTGGAATTGGTACCTGGTGTGGGGAGAATCAACGGGGGGGGGGACGTGTCCTCACTCTGTGGAACATGTAGGGGGGAACAGAAGCACAGACAGACAGAGAAAAAACAAACAAAAAAAACACACCAAACACATGGCAGGCATAACAAAATGAAGAAATAAACTAAAACAAACACACACACACACACACACACACACACACACACCAGACTGTCACCGTGCAGAAGTCACGGCAGGCCGGGGCGTGACATGAGCTACCTCTCGACTAGCTACAACAATACAATGCTGCTTACTCACCATCTGCAATAATAATTCACTTTCATAAGGCATCACATATTGTCCATTTTTTTATAATGAGTACTTTTACTTCTAATGGAGTATTTTTACACTGTGGTATTGCTACTTTAACTTAAAATATAAGTATAAAAAGCTCCTTATGATAAAAAAAAACTTCTAAACAAAAGATGAATACAATCTACATCTGAATCAATGCAGTGAAACGTTAAAATGGGTTGGTCTGTTTACCTGTTCTCATCTTCATCATGAAGCAGGAACCAAACAAAGGAGCACTGAGCAGCGGAGGCTCCTGTACCCACCAGTGCATCTATGTTCCCATCTGAAAGACTACTCACCTCTAACTACCCTCGTCCCTCCGTTACAAACTCCCGTCCCCCCAGGACTATCTCAGCCCTTTTTCTGTTGTCGGATTGGAATGTCCTCCCCCATCTGAGACACCTCAAACTATTGCTTTAAACTTTAACTTTTTTACCCAAGTCTATTTGTATTTTATATTGATGTTTTTATCTTGCTTTTACGATCTTAACTGTAGCACTTTGAGATTTGCTCCAAATGTAAAGTGCATTACAAATAAAATCTATTATTAAATCTATTATTAAGTCTCCTCGGGACTCAGGACCCAGTCCCCCGTGATCCATTGATCTAATCCAGTGTTTCTCAAATGGGGGTACGTGTACCCCTAGGGGTACTTCGGAGAACTGCAGGGGGTATGTGACATTTTTAGCAAAATGTTTTTCAGTTATAAGACTGTAGTTACTTTACTGTCTTTTTTTTCCAAGTTTGTCGCTTTTTTCAAAGTTTTTGTCGCTGTTTCTGAAGTTTGTCACTTTTTTTTTTAAGGTTTTGTCGCTTGTTCTGACCTATTCTTGTCTTTCTTCCTTACTTCTTGTCTTTTTATCTTCGAAGTTATTTTTTTAAAGATAGTTTTTTGGGCCATTTTCAGCCTTTATATCTACAGGACAGCTGAAGATATGAAAGGGAAGAGAGAGGGGGAATGACATGCAGCAGAGGGCTGCAGGTCGGAGTTGAAGCCAGGACGCTGCGTCGAGGAGTAAACCTCTATATATGGGCGCTCGCTCTACTAACTGAGCTATCCGGGCGCCCTTCTTAAAAATGTTTGTCTCTTTTTTCAAAGTTTAATTCTGCTTTTTTCAAAGTTTGTCTCTTAGGCTATTTGAATTTTTCACTTTTGTCGCCCTAGTGTTGCCTTCCTTCTTTCTACTGTGTTTTTTTAATACGTTTTTATTACTATTTTCAACCTAGTCTTGCCTTACTTTCTTCTTTCTACTGTCTTTAGGGTCTAACCCCAACCATAAGGTCTCTGCCAGAACCTAACCAAAGCTAAATTAGGATAGGTGCTGGGCTAACCTTGGTTAAATTAGGCTAGGTTAGGATGAATGAGACTGGGTCAGGTGGCGCTAAGTTAGGACACTGTTATTTGCACAATGCTTTTTGACTCTAGGGTGTTATCATGTGGTTACAAGGATATTTGATGGTGGTTGCTAATGTTTTAAAAGAATATTTTACTTTTCTTTACTTCTGTTTTGTCAAATCTGAAATGTTTGTTGTCTCCCTCAATTACCTCTCTCTATTTGGTGCCATTTTTCTGATTGCTCTACTTTTATCTTAATTGATATATGTTAACAAGTACTAGTTTGCGTGACCTGACTGGCATTTGCCCGTTGCGAAGATTTAACATACTTTCTGAGTTGCTGCATAACTCAGAGATATTCTCCATCTTCTTCGCATTCATTTCCTTCCTCTCTACCTTCAGTTTTTGCTTCCTCACTTCCCTCTCCACCTTAAATTCTTGTCTGTGTTTGTACAGGACCAGCTCCCTCCTTCGGTCAAGCAGCCGTTCTTTTTCTGCCATTTTCTCTGGATTTCTGAGGGGATCTGTAACCAAAAGCATATGAAAGGTTAAGTCTGGAGTCCAGTTGTACACTCGCACCCCTCCCAAAAGGAAACAGACAACAGATTTGTTTTGTTGCAAGTTGTTAAAAGTACATGTTGGCCTGGCGCCATAAGTGAGATAAGAGCTATCTTAGCTTAACTGAGTATGTTTCCTTTGTTCTCCATGATAATTAAATAAGATAAATAAATTAACTCATGAAAGGAATATGTGCCCACTGTGAGATAAAAATACATTTCTGACAGTTTAAACAGATGTAAACAGATACACGTTTATTCCTTCCCTGCAGAACAGGATGACACAAGGCAACTTTGGGAGTTTATTCAGAAATATTCAGAAATAGAAAGTATTCTCACTGCTGCCTTTATTAGACAAACAATCTACACAACGTTGATTAGCTGAACAAATGATCCATAAATAGACAACATTTTAAACTCATAATAGTACTATATATTAAAGACTGAAGTGTGTTAAGTATGCAGCTAACCTGGCTCTCTCCAAAATTCAAAAACACAAGCAACACCTCTAATTAACACACCTTGTGTGTTTCATTGTAACGGTTCAATGTAATGTAATTAGCCTGTATTAGTCACATGGGCTGGTTTTCCGACTACTTTTACTTACTTTCAATGAATTTACTGAACAATAATTTCACTTTTTAGGACTTTAAATGAAGGACTTTAACTTGTAATGGAGTTTTTTTTTACAGAGTGGTGTTGGAACTTTTACTAGTGAAGAAATTGAATACTTGTTCCACCACTGATCTACTGTGATCTAAAAGGAGTTTATACATGTACCTGTTTGACATTTTATGTGACAAAATGTAAGTTTACTTTCTTACCATGACGCAGGAGGTAGCACTCATCCACAAAGGTCGATTGGATGTCCCTGGCAATGCGTTTTATCTTGCGATTGAGCCACCAAATGTATATTCTTGAACGCAGACCAAACGTTTTCCTCTCCTTCTCCTGGTTCTTTCTCTTCATCTCTTCACACCTCTCTCTTTCTCTTTTTAAACCCTCCTCCTCCAAACGCTGCTTTTCTCTTTCAATGATCTCCCTCTCCTTTCTCGCACTCAGATAGATAGCTAAATGGCTATTAGGCCTTCTTTCTTGCTGCCTCCTTGTGGTAAAGGGCTCGTCGTCTTCAGAAGACGAAGATGTAGAGGAAGGGCTGTCACCACTTCGTCCGTCCTGTCTCAAGGTGTTTGAAGGGTTCAAATCTCCACGAAACAAAGGTCTCTCACCCCTTCGTACGTGCTCCCACCAGATGGTAGGCTGGTCAATGTCAATGCAGGGCAAATGGTTCTCACCAATTCCTCCATTCTGCCTAAAGGTGGTAGGACGGTTGATGTCTACGAAGGACAAAGGACTTCGTTGTTGCTGCCTCCTTGTGGTAGAAGGCTCGTCGTCTTCAGAAGATGACGACAAAGTGCTCTCAGCCCTTCGTGCTTGCTGCCGCCTCCGAGTAGTAGGCTGACTGTCTTTAGAGGATGAAGAGGAAGGGCTCTCAAACCTTCGTACTCGCTGCCTGGTGGTAGAAGGCTCATCCTCTTCAGAAGAGGAAGACAAAGAGCTCTCTCTCCTTTGCCTGCTCTCCTTCATGACGGTAGAAGGTTTGGTGCCCACGATGAACAAAGAGCTCACGTCCCTTCGTACTAGCAGCCTGGTGGCACAACGCTGGTCATCTTCAGAAGATGACAACGAAGGGCTCTCACCCCTCCATGCTTGCTGCCGCCTCCGAGTATTAGGCTGCTTGTCTTCAGAGGATGAAGAGGAAGGGCTCTCAAACCTTTGTACTCGCTGCCTGGTGGTAGAAGGCTCATCCTCTTCAGAAGAGGAAGACAAAGAGCTCACATCCCTTCGCACTTGCTGCCTGGTGGTGGAGCGCTGGTCATCTTCAGAAGATGACAACGAAGGGCTCTCACCCCTCCATGCTTGCTGCCGCCTCCGAGTAGTAGGCTGCTTGTCTTCAGAGGAAGAAGAGGACGGGCTCTCAAACCTTCGTACTCGCTGCCTGGTGGTAGAAGGCTCGTCATCTTCAGAAGAGGAAGAAAAGGGCTCTCCCCTTTGCCTGCCCTTCGTCGATGGTAGTAGGTTTGCTGCCTCAGAGGATGAACAGGAAGGGCTCACAAACCTTCGCACTTGCTGCCTGGTGGTAGAACGCTCGTCATCTTCAGAAGAGGACGACAAAGCGCTCTCACCTCTCCCTGCTTGCTCCCGCCCGCGTAGTAGGCTGCTTGTCTTCCCAGGATGAACAAAGACGGCTCTCAAACCTTCGTACACAGCAGCCTGGTGGCACAACGCTGGTCATCTTCAGAAGATGACAACGAAGGGCTCTCACCCCTCCATGCTTGCTGCTGCGTTGCAGTAGTAGGCTGCTTGTCTTCAGAGGATGAAGAGGAAGGGCTCTCACCCCTTCGTACTCGCTGCCTGGTGGTAGAAGGCTCATCCTCTTCAGAAGAGGAAGACAAAGAGCTCACATCACTTTGCCTGCTCTCCTTCATGTTGATAGAAGGGTTGGTGCCCACGATGAACAATGAGCTCACATCCCTTCGTTCTTGCTGCCTGGTGGTAGAGGGCTTGTGTTCTGCACAAGACAAAGGGCCCTCACCCCTTTCTCTGTGCTCCTTCACGATGGTAGAAGGGTTGGTGTCTCCACTAGACGAAGGTCTCTCACCCCTTCGTCCGTGCTCCCTCAAGATGGTGGGAGGGTTGAGGTCTTCAGGAGAGGAAGGTCTCTCACTCCTTCGTTTGGACTTCTTCGAAGAAGAGTCCATATCTCCTGAAGACCAAGGTCTTGTAAAGAATTTTAGAATGGATCTAAACATCTTCTCGATTATCTCTTGTTTGTATACTGGCGTTGTCAAACTGCAAGTACAAACACACAAACACACACAGCAATTACTTCACTGATAATCACATTATTGTTTCAAGCAGCACACTAAGCAAGTTATTTCACTTAACTAAACCTTCTAACTGAACTTAAATAAACTGAGAAATATTTCTCTGGTCACACATCATTATTTCACTGTGCTTGATAAAAAAGAAAATGCACAAATATCACTTTGAATAATAATTATTATTATTATACTTATATTATATAGACTTTAGACTAAAGTATAATGTACTTTCAAATAAATCAATCAAGTATTAATGTATGTCAGACACATAAACAGTACATATATCCATTGACATACTATAGCTGCAACTAGTAGGCTACAGCAGTGACGGACTGGGATCAAAAAACGGCCTTTGGCATTTGCAACACACAGGCCCTATTTTCAAACCACACCAACCCATAGAAATAAAATGGATAGAAAGGCCATTACCATTCAAATCAACGTAGCAGAAAGGTGAACTGTTGCCATGTTAACGTATAAACTTCAACAAACCGTGGAGTAGTAACGTTACGAGGCAGAGATCCAGCCGCTAAATGAGTCAAATTAACTTCATGCCATTTTATTTCTATGTACCAACATCACACAAATGTCATAACACATACAAAAAACCTATAAAAAGCAAAAATGTGCCGACAACAGTTTAACATCTTAAAGCATCCGCAGACCACTAGCTAGGTGGCGTTGCTACGGCATGATACGCCCCACTAAATTATTGGAAATTGATTATTTGAAACAGGATCAAAATAAAATAAACTAAAAGAATATGTCTTGGGCCAGGTTATAGCAACAATGCTAATCACCTGTAGCTAGTAAAGGCACAGCCAGCACAAATACAACGGCTCGACGGCTTAGCACAGTTAGCTAGCTAGCTACATAATACAACAGCTCCACCAAAACACAGAAAGAGCAATGCTACAGTTCAAATTACATCAGTTTCACCAAAATATGCAGCTGCTAACGTTAATATTAGCTGAAGCAACACACTCTTTTTGTTTGGAAAATAAATCACTTAATTTAGCATATTTTTCACCAGAAGCTAACCATGCTATCTTTGTTTTCTTCGTCTCCCCTTTGGTCGTTTCGCCGTGCGATAACATTTTCTTTTATCTTGGTGGTGGTCAGTGATAATGGATTCGGCGCTCCTAAAAAACATTTTGAAAATATCATAGCTTCTATTGTAGCTAGCTCTCGCTCGCTCACGGGTACATGTGGTACTGTAAACATTCCCATGGCAACAGCGCTTGGACCAAACAATTACGTCGTCATAGCGCTTAGAATTTTATTTAATAAAATAACTTTTTGAAAAATAACAAGACAAATTATTATTATTTTATTATCATTATTATATCTTTTTTTTATCAGTAGGGGCCCATAGAGGATGGCCAGTCTGTCACTGGGCTACAGTGAGAATGATAATATTAGACAATATTTCTACTAGTAGGAATAATAAAAATAATAAAAAAAGACTACAATGAAAGCAGTGTTTTCTACGCTAACTAACTAGCTCAGAAGACATCTTCACTGTAACACGACAAGACATTTTGGTTTTAGATCAACAACCCACAGATAATCTTAAAACAGGACGAATTTAGTCATACGTTTGAGAAATAATCTTTAATTCACATGTGATCTGTGATAGAAGCTGCAGAATGTCACAAGTGCAGGGACTACAAAACATCTTAGCTAGCTAGCTAGTCAATTTAAAGAGTAGCTAGCTAGCTATAGAAGTCTACTTCTTGGTCAAATTAAAGTGTCCTCCGTGCAAGGAAACACTACACACAGCAGTCAATTTTGTGCACATGCAATTTAGGTAACAAGTAATGCAACATTTAATAATTAAAATTGTTTTGTGCAAGAGACAAAATGCATTTGCATCTCCTGATCACAGACAGCACATCTGATAGCTGGAGTATAACTGATAAAAAATATATTTATTTGACAGAACATTGTGAGGAAAGTAAATGTACTCCTTCCCCAACAAAATACGGCTCTACTTAACAGAAAGAGTTGAGTAAAAAGTAGTTTCAGCTCTGCTGTAAAGTGCGACTTACCTCTCCAAAGGATTGTGTTGAAAGGAACGAATCTGTGTGCCGTTCTGTTGTTTTGTTTTGTTTTTTATTTTAAATAAAAGCAGAGGTTGAGTCTACCGTTGCGCAGAGAGTACGTTCAGTTACGCGTTCTGATCGCTTTCGTGCCGCATGACCGTTTGACTGTAGACTACCAATTGGAAACGAAGGATTCTTGACCGCAGACTACCAATCACACACCGACATTCAACGCTGGACCTGCGGTCGCGGTCAATGTAGGTCTCTATCCTACAGTATTTCTGGTAGCTAAGTCTGAATGAAATAATTTTTTATAACACTCACTGCTTATATTTTACTAAGCCTGAAATAATTAATTCTTCATTACACTCACTGTTTGTACTTCCCAGTTGATTTTTTGATCGTTTGGGAAAAGCTAATGGTATCAACTAAAGCTAACTTAACTAGCTAGCTAGCTAGTTAAACCGAGTCCCGATGATGGTAACGGTAACGTTAACGTTAAAGTTACCGTTAATCGTTCATTAACATATTCTCAGCCTTTGGTCATTTTAAATAATACATTACCTTTTATTTGTTGTTTATCCACTACGGAATATTGTTAATAGCGTCACCGGTTACCTTAGTGTTACTGCTAACTTTATTTAGCTAGCAAATGTCAGTGTCTCGGTCAAATCTCCGTCCTCGCCTACGTTAACGTTACTCGGAGGCATTTTAAATTAGGCTATTGTATTTTTAAACATTAACGTTACAATATTTCTATCGAATGACGTTACAGTAGACCGGGGCGCCCTCTCCGATACCTACTGCCTTCAGATTTCATTCATATTTCATTACCGTTACAGTAACGTTAACGTTACTAACTTGTCATGACGAACAAAGCATAGTCTGCATAGTTTCCATTAATGCCATAACCACCGGTGGAAAAATCATGTTGTAGAGTAAAGTTGTTGTTGCTGTCACAACACTATTTACTAAACTTAGACAGTGGCCCAGGACGTCTTCCCTCCCCTCTCCAAATAAATGCTGCCTTCAGATGGCTGTAAAGACAGTCACCAGAGTGAAAGAATCGTACTGTAGAATAGTACTGTCAGGACGGACAAAGCTTTAGTCAGCCTAGTTGTCATTCAATTCCATAACTACTGGTTGAAAAATCATGTTGTAGAATAAAGTTATTGTTGCTGTAATTATTCTAGTTATAGTTGCTGTCACAAAACATTATTTTTTTTCATATTACTAACCTAATTCATGTTTCTGTTCATGCTATAACAGCATGTGCCATCTCAGGAATGCATTTCATCTAATAGAAATTGTCAGATAGACATGTTTTACTGGCAACTTTTGGGGCAAAGGATTTTTAACTGATTTTGAGTGTAAAACGGCATACAAACGATGCCAGAAGGAATTGGGCTGAAAAGTGGATAAAATGTCAACTTCAGAAGTTATATGAACTCTAGCTCAAAGTTATCTTCATCTGAAGAGCTGTAATCAGATTGGTGTTATTATCCTGCTCTGATGACTTCCTCCTCAGCTGTGTGATAAAGGGTATCCTTTATCCTTGCACTATTGACTTTATTTGCACTACCACCATGACACACACACTCTCATAGAGCACCTTACCATAGAGCATACTTCATTATTTGATCATCCTGTTTATGATGTATGTATATGTTGTGTGTGATGTAATTGAGCTACTGACCTTGAATTTCCCCTGGGGATCAGTAGCATCTATCTAGCTCCATCTATCTATCATAATGACCTTTTGTACACCAACATGCATTATCATGTTTACAAATTGAATACATAAATATAAAAAAATAATGTTAAAAATAAAACTAATAATGTTGTGCTGTTACTGTGTCTAAGTGTGTTTCATATAAGTGAAGATAGCAATACGTAAGCAAATGCATTTTGTCTCTTGCACAAAACAATTTTAATTATTAAATGTTGCATTACTTGTTGCCTAAATTGCATGTGCACAAAATTGACTGCTTGTGTAGTGTTTCCTTGCAGAGGAAACTTTAAATTGACCAAATATAGAAGTAACTTCTATACTCTTTGAATTGACTAGCTAAGAGGTTTGTAGTCCCTGCACTTGTGACATTCTGCAGCTTCTATCACAGATCACATGGGAATTAATGATTATCTCTAACATATGACTAAATACGTCCTGTTTTAAAATTATCTGTGGGTTGTTGATCTAAAACAAAAATGTCTGGTCGTGTTACAGTGAAGATGTCTTCTGAGCTAGCTAGCTAGTGGGTAAAACACTGCTTTCATTGCAGTGTTTTATTATTATATTATTCTTACTAATGGTAGAAATATTGTCTAATATTATCATTCTCACTAGCCAAGTGAGGGACTGGCCATCTATCTATGGGCCGCTACTGATAAAAAATATAGATAATAATAATAAAATAATATCAATAATTTTTCTTGTTATTTTCAAAAAGTTATTGTTATTCGCGATCGTATGTAGACAAACTACACTAACCACAATCATAAGCGTTGCAACGACGTCATTGTTTGGTCCAAGTCGCTGTTGCCATGGAAATGTTTACAGTACCATGTACTCATGAATGTGGAGAGCTATGATAGTTTCAAAATGGTTTTTTTTAGCGCCGAATCCATTATCACTGACCACCACCAAGATAAAAGAAAATGTATCGCGGCACGAAACGACCAACGGGAAAAAGAGAGAGAAAACAAAGATAGCATGGTTAGCTTCTGGTGAAAAATATGCTAAATTAATTGATTTATTTTCCACACAAAAAGAGTGTGTTGCTTCAGCTAATATTAACGTTAGCAGCTGCATATTTTGGTGAAACTGTTGTAATTTGAACTGTAGCCGTGCATTGCTCTTTCTGTGTTTTGGTGGAGCTGTTGTGTTAGCTAGCTAGCTACTGTGCTAACGTCGAGCCGTTGTATTTGTGCTGGCTGTGCCTTTAGTGGAGCGTATCATGTCGTAGCACCGCCACCTAGCTCTAGTGGTCTGCAGATGCTTTAAGATGTTAAACTGTTGTAGGCACATTTTTGCTTTTTATAGGTTTTTTGTATGTGTTATGACATTTGTGTGATGTTGGTACATAGAAATAAAATGGCATGAAGTTAATTTGACTCATTTAGCGGCTGGCTCTCTGCCTCGTAACGTTACTACTCCACGGTTTGTTGAAGTTTATATGTTAACATGGCAACAGTTCACCTTTCTGCTACGTTGATTTGAATGGAAATGGCCTTTCTATCGATTTTATTTCTATGGGTTGGTGTGGTTTGAAAATAGGGCCTGTGTGTTGCAAATGCCAAAGGCCGTTTTTTGATCCCAGTCTGTCACTGCTGTAGCCTACTAGTTGCAGCTATAGTATGTCAATGGATATATGTACTGTTTATGTGTCTGACATACATTAATACTTGATTGATTTATTTGAAAGTACATTATACTGTAGTCTAAAGTCTAAATAATATAAGTATAATAATAATAATTATTATTATTCTAAGTGATATTTGTGGAAGACCTTATGCATTTTCTTTTTTATCAAGCACAGTACAATAATGATGTGTGACCAGAGAAATATTTCTCAGTTTATTTAAGTTCAGTTAGAAGGTTTAGTTAAGTGTAATAACTTGCTTAGTGTGCTGCTTGAAACAATAATGTGATTATCAGTGAAGTAATTGCTGTGTGTGTTTGTGTGTTTGTACTTGCAGTTTGACAACGCCAGTATACAAACAAGAGATAATCTAGAAGATGTTTAGATCCATTTTTGGACTAAAATTCTTTACAAGACCTTGGTCTTCAGGAGATATGGACTCTTCTTCGAAGAAGTCCAAACGAAGGAGTGAGAGACCTTCCTCTCCTGAAGACCTCAACCCTCCCACCATCTTGAGGGAGCACGGCCGAAGGGGTGAGAGACCCGTCTAGTGGAGACCACCAACCCTTCTACCATCGTGAAGGAGCACAGAGAAGGGGTGAGGGGCCCTTTGTCTTGTGCAGAACACAAGCCCTCTACCACCAGGCAGCAAGAACGAAGGGATGTGAGCTCATTGTTCATCGTGGGCACCAACCCTTCTATCAACATGAAGGAGAGCAGGCAAAGGGGCGAGAGCTCTTTGTCTTCCTCTTCTGAAGAGGATGAGCCTTCTACCATCAGGCAGCGAGTACGAAGGGGTGAGAGCCCTTCCTCTTCATCCTCTGAAGACAGTCAGCCTACTACTGCAAAGCAGCAGCAAGCATGGAGGGGTGAGAGCCCTTCGTCGTCATCTTCTGAAGATGACCAGCGTTGTGCCACCAGGCTGCTAGTACGAAGGGACGTGAGCTCTTTGTTCATCGTGGGCACCAACCCTTCTACCGTCACGAAGGAGAGCAGGCAAAGGAGAGAGAGCTCTTTGTCTTCCTCTTCTGAAGAGGATGAGACTTCTACCACCAGGCAGCGAGTACGAAGGTTTGAGAGCCCTTCCTCTTCATCCTCTGAAGACAGTCAGCCTACTACTCGGAGGCGGCAGCAAGCATGGAGGGGTGAGAGCCCTTCTTCGTCATCTTCTGAAGATGACCAGCGTTGTACCACCAGGCTGCTAGTACGAAGGTTTGAGAGCCGTCCTCTTCTTCCTCTGAAGACAAGCAGCCTACTACCGGGGCGGAGCAGCAAGCTGGAGAGGTGAGAGCCCTTCGTGCGTCATCTTCTGAAGATGACCAGCGCTCCACCACCAGGCAGCAAGTGCGAAGGGATGTGAGCTCTTTGTCTTCCTCTTCTGGAAGAGGATGAGCCTTCTACCACCAGCCAGCGAGTACGAAGGTTTGAGAGCCCTTCCTCTTCATCCTCTGAAGACAAGCAGCCTACTACTACTGGGTGACGCCAAGCATGGAGGGGTGAGAGCCCGCCGTCGTCATCTTCTGAAGATGACCAGCGTTGTGCCACCAGGCTGCTAGTACGAAGGGCGTGAGCTCTTTGTTCATCGTGGGCACCAAACCTTCTACCGTCATGAAGGAGAGCAGGCAAAGGAGAGAGAGCTCTTTGTCTTCCTCTTCTGAAGAGGATGAGCCTTCTACCACCAGGCGGAGTACGCGAAGGTTTGAGAGCCCTTCCTCTTCATCCTCTGAAGACAGTCAGCCTACTACCGGGCTGGCAGCAAGCACGAAGGGCTGAGAGCACTGTCGTCATCCTCTGAAGACGAAGCGAGCCGCTACCACAAGGAGGCAGCAACAACGAAGTCCTTTGTCCCTCGTAGGACATCAACCTTCCTACCACCTTTAGGCAGAATGGAGGAATTGGTGAGAACCATTTGCCCTGCATTGACATTGACCAGCCTACCATCTGGTGGGAGCACGCATCGAAGGGGTGAGAGACCTTTGTTTCGTGGAGACTTGAACCCTTCAAACACCTTGAGACAGGAAGGACGGCCAGTGGTGACAGCCCTTCCTCTACATCTTCGTCTTCTGAAGATGACGAGCCCTTTACCACAAGGAGGCAGCAAGAAAGAAGGCCTAATAGCCATTTAGCTATCTATCTGAGTCGAGAGGGAGAGGGAGATCATTGAAAGAGAAAAGGCGCCGTTTGGAGGAGGAGGGGTTTAAAAGAGAAGAGAGAGGTGTGAAGAGATGAAGAGAAAGAACCAGGAGAAGGGAGAGGAAAAGCGTTTGGTCTGCGTTCAAGAATATACATTTGGTGGCTCAATCGCCAAGATAAAACGCATTACCAGGGACATCCAATCAACCTTTGTGGATGAGTGCTACCTCCTGCGTCATGGTAAGAAAGTAAACTTACATTTTGTCACATAAAATGTCAAACAGGTACATGTATAGCCTCCTTTTAGATCACAGTAGATTAGTGGTGGAACAAGTATTCAATTTCTTCACTAGTAAAAGTTCCAACACCACTATGTAAAAAAAACTCCATTACAAGTTAAAAGTCCTTCATTTAAAGTCCTAAAAAGTGAAATTATTGTTCAGTAAATTCATTGAAAGTAAGTAAAAGTAGTCGGAGAAAACCAGCCCATGTGGACTAATACAGGCTAATTACATTACATTGAACCGTTACAATGAAACGCACAAGGTGTGTTAATTAGAGGTGTTGCTCGGTGTGTTTTTGAATTTTGGAGAGAGCCAGGTTAGCTGCATACTTAACACACTTCAGTCTTTAATATATAGTACTATTATGAGTTTAAAATGTTGTCTATTTATGGATCATTTGTTCAGCTAATCAATGTTGTGTAGATTGTTTGTCTAATAAAGGCAGCAGTGAGAATACTTTCTATTTCTGAATATTTCTGAATAAACTCCCAAAGTTGCCTCGTGTCATCCTGTTCTGCAGGGAAGGAATAAACGTGTATCTGTTTACATCTGTTTAAACTGTCAGAAATGTATTTTTATCTCACAGTGGGCACATATTCCTTTATGAGTTAATTTATTTATCTTATTTAATTATCATGGAGAACAAAGGAAACATACTTAGTTAAGCTAAGATAGCTCTTATCTCACTTATGGCGCCAGGCCAACAAGTACTTTTAACAACTTGCAACAAAACAAATCTGTTGTCTGTTTCCTTTGGGGAGGGGTGCGAGTGTACAACTGGACTCCAGACTTAACCTTTCATATGCTTTTGGTTACAGATCCCCTCAGAAATCCAGAGAAAAATGGCAGAAAAAGGGAACCTGCTTGACGGGAAGGAGGGGCTGGTCGGTGTACAAACACAGACAAGAATTTAAGGTGGAGAGGGAAGTGAGGAAGCAAAACTGAAGGTAGAGAGGAAGGAAATGAATGGAAGAAGATGGAGAATATCTCTGAGTTGTGCAGCAACTCAGAAAGTATGTTAAATCTTCGCAGCGGGCCAATGCCCAGTCAGGTCAGCAAACTTCGTACTTGTTAACATATATCAATTAAGATAAAAGTAGAGCAGTCAGAAAAATGGCACCAAATAGAGAGAGGTAATTGAGGGAGACAACAAACATTTCAGATTTGACAAAACAGAAGTAAAGAAAAGTAAAATATTCTTTTAAAACATTAGCAACCACCATCAAATATTCTTGTAACCACATGATAACACCATAGAGTCAAAAAGCATTGTGCAAATAACAGTGTCCTAACTAGCCACCTGACCCAGTCTCATTCATCCTAATCTAGCCTAATTTAACGGTTGGCCAGCACCTATCCTAATTTAGCTTTGGTTAGGTTCTGGCAGAGACCTTAGGGTTAGACCCTAAAGACAGTAGAAAGAAGAAAGTAAGGCAAGACTAGGTTGAAAATAGTAATAAAAACGTATTAAAAAAACTCAGTAGAAAGAAGGAAGGCAACACTAGGGCGACAAAAGTGAAAAATTCAAATAGCCTAAGAGACAAACTTTGAAAAAAGCAGAATAAAACTTTGAAAAAAGAGACAAACATTTTTAAGAAGGGCGCCCTGATAGCTCAGTTAGTAGAGCGAGCGCCCATATATAGAGGTTTACTCCTCGACGCAGCGTCCTGGGTTCAACTCCGACCTGCAGCCCTCTGCTGCATGTCATTCCCCCTCTCTCTTCCCATTCATATCTTCAGCTGTCCTGTAGATATAAAGGCTGAAAATGGCCAAAAAAATTATCTTTAAAAAAATTACTTCGAAGATAAAAAGACAAGAAGTAAGGAAGAAAGGCAAGAATAGGTCAGAACAAGTGACAAAACCTTAAAAAAAAAAGTGACAAACTTCAGAAACAGCGACAAAAACTTTGAAAAAAGCGACAAACTTGGGGAAAAAAAAGACAGTAAAGTAACTACAGTCTTATAACTGAAAAACATTTTGCAAAAAATGTCACGTACCCCCTGCAGTTCTCCGAAGTACCCCTAGGGGTACACGTACCCCCATTTGAGAAACACTGGATTAGATCAATGGATCACGGGGGACTGGGTCCTGAGTCCCGAGGAGACTTAATAATAGATTTAATAATAGATTTTATTTGTAATGCACTTTACATTTGGAGCAAATCTCAAAGTGCTACATTTAAGATCGTAAAAGCACGATAAAAACATCAATATAAAATACAAATAGACTTGCAGGGTTAATTAAAACTCATAAGTTCTGCTAAATAGAAATGTTTTTAGTCGTTTTTTTAAAAGTCTCAATAGTTTGAGGTGTCCTCAGATGGTCGGGAGGACATTCCAGATCCGAGGAGCGTCAGAACAGAAAGCCCGATCAGCCACGGTGCTGAGATTAGTCCTGGGGGGGAGGAGGCGGTTTGAGTTTGTTGAACGGAGGGATCGAGGGTTAGTTAGAGGGGTGAGTAGTTCTTTCAGATGGGGGGGGAGGCATTTCCATAGATGCACTGGTGGGTAAGGATTATATTCAATCGTGGCGGAACCAGTTTTTCAGCGTCTGCTAAGGTGAGTGTCCTCCAGGAGGCGCTACAGGAGCCCCCGCTGCTGCTCAGTGCTCCTTTGTTTGGTTCCTGCTTCATGATGAAGATGAGAACAGGTAAACAGACCAACCCATTTTAACGTTTCACTGCATTGATTCAGATGTAGATTGTATTCATCTTTTGTTTAGAAGTTTTTTATCATAAGGAGCTTTTTATACTTATATTTTAAGTTAAAGTTGCAATACCACAGTTTAAAAATACTCCATTAGAAGTAAAAGTACTCATTATAAAATAATGGACAAAATGTGATGCCTTATGAAAGTGAATTATTATTGCAGATGGTGAGTAAGCAGCATTGTATTGTTGTAGCTAGTCGACAGGTAGCTCATGTCACGCCCCGGCCTGCCGTGACTTCTGCACGGTGACAGTCTGGTGTGTGTGTGTGTGTTGTGTTGTGTTGTGTTGTGTTGTGTGTTTGTGTGTGTGTGTGTGTGTGTGTGTGTGTGTGTGTGTGTGTGTGTGTGTGTGTGTGTGTGTGTGTGTGTGTGTGTGTGTGTGTGTGTGTGAGAATGTGTTTTGGTTTATTTCTTCATTTTGTTATGCCTGCCATGTGTTTGGTGTGTATTTTTTGTTTGTTTTTTCTCTGTCTGTCTGTGCTTCTGTTCCCCCCTACATGTTCCACAGAGTGAGGACACGTCCCCCCCCCGTTGATTCTCCCCACACCAGGTACCAATTCCAGTCAGCGCCCTGCTACTCATCCTGCTCCATCATCTGCCTTCAGATGCCAGTCTGACTTTTTTTTTTCCTGCTGGATTGTTCCTGACCACTGAGTATGCTTTTTCACCAGCCTCTGAGATTTGTCTCTAGTCTAGTTCCTTGTTGTTGTACTTCCCTGTCTGCTCCGCTCCCTGACGCTACTAACTGGAAGATCTCTGTTCTCAGAATAACCCCCCTTCAGAGTCCTCTGCTGCCAATCGCCGCACTGAGGAACACAGCCCAGCACCCCCACTGCCAGTCCAGTCATCTTCGGACCCACCACCCCCACTGCCAGTCCAGCCATCTTCAGACCCAGCACCCCCACTGCCAGTCCAGCCATCTTGGGCCCAGCACCCCCACTGCCAGTCCAGCCATCTTCAGACCCAGCACCCCCACTGCCAGTCCAGCCATCTTCGGACCCAGAACAGCCATCTTCGGACCCTGCACCCCCTCTGCCAGTCCAGCCATCTTCAGACCCAGCACCCCCACTGCCAGTCCAGCCATCCGGACCCAAAACAGCCAATGCGCCCCAGACCGAGAACCCCCACTGCCAGTCCAGCCATCTGCGACCCAGCACCCCCCCTGCCAGTCCAGCCATCTTCAGATCCAGCACCCCCACTGCCAGTCCAGCCATCTTCGGACCCAGCACCCCCACTGCCAGTCCAGCCATCTTCGGACCCAGCACCCCCACTGCCAGTCCAGCCATCTTCGGACCCAGCACCCCCACTGCCAGTCCAGCCATCTTCGGGCTCAGCACCCCCACTGCCAGTCCGCCATCGCCGGACCCAGCACCCCCTCTGCCAGTCCAGCCATCTTCGGACCCAGCACCCCCACTGCCAGTCCAGCCATCTGCCGGCGCACCCCCACTGCTAGTCCAGCCATCTTCAGACCCAGAACCCCCACTGCCAGTCGAGCCATCATCGGACCCAACACCCCCTCTGCCAGTCCAGCCATCTTCGGACCCAGCACCCCCACTGCCAGCCCCGGCCATCTTTGGACCCAACACCCCACTGCCAGTCCAGCCATCTTCGGACCCAGAACCCCCACTGCCAGCCCCGCCATCTTCGGACCCAACACCCCCACTGCCAGTCCAGCCATCTTCGGACCCAACACCCCCACTGCCAGCCCCGCCATCTTTGGACCCAACACCCCCACTGCCAGTCCAGCCATCTTCGGACCCAGAACCCCCACTGCCAGTCCAGCCATCTTGGACCCAACACCCCCACTGCCAGTCCAGCCATCTTCGGACCCAACACCCCCACTGCCAGTCCACACTCACAGCTTCAATAAAATAAGATTCTTTACCGCCTATTCCAGTCTGCGCCTGAGTTCTGATCCTCCTTCCTGACAGCTCAATGTGTTTACAACAATACATCATATTATATAAAATGATCATGTTCTGTATGAAAGTTATTAATCTTGGAGTAACTAATAACTGAAGCTGTAGCTGAGTAAAAAAAAAGGACAATATGTCACTTTGAAATGCAATGTAATGGAGGAATAAAGTGTCATAAAATGAAAATACTAAGGTGTAACAACTCAAAATTGTACTTTAGTATTTAAGTATGTTCAGTCTGTCACTGGTGAAGAGGAAGGAGAAGACGAAGAAGAAAACGAGGCAGGAGAAGAAGATAAAGAGGTAATTAGTCCTGACATCCTCCTTAAAGACATCCAGGTTCTGTATCATCCACCCAGTTTGGCCCTGACTGATCTATAGACACGGACCAGTGTTTTACTCAAATGTGACAAAAATTTGGTTTCTATGGTAAAAGTTAACTGCAACTTTTTTGAAGTAACTATACCAACAACTGGGAATTGTATTCTGTGCTAAAACCAATTTTTGGGACACTAAATATAAATAAGGTCCCTTTGGGAGCTCAGTAGTGAATATGGGACAAAAGAAAGGGGGGGTGGGGGGAAACAACAACATTAAAGTGATAATCCAAAGATGTGTTGTGATGCATTTTGTGTCACCTTTTGGTCACATCATTATTTGGTTCATGCCATCTCTTCACCTCAGCCTACCCATAGTCCACCTGCCCCCCTCCCTTTTTCATCTGTATCTTGTTTTGTTCTACTTGTTTTGTTTGCTCGTTTTGTTTTGTTATGTTTTTATAATCTACCCTGCCCTGTAAAGCGACTTTGAGTCCATGAAAAGCGCTATATAAATTCAATTTATTATTATTATTATTATTATGCTCAGTGTTTTTAAAGATAAATATGATGATTCTTCTTCGTGTGTATTTGTACTGAGTTGCATCCAGTTAACTCATATAAATAACAGTAACAATGAAGCTGAATCACCTCAGAATTAAAGATTAAAGTATAAGCAGCATTGTAATGTTGTAGCTAGATGGAACAAATGCTAATGAGTTATTTTTGGTAGTTTAGTCATTATTAATGCATCATATTTCATAAAAATATATCAAACATTAAACACTTATTAAAGTGATAATCCAAAAATGTGTTTTTAGGCATTTTGGCTCCACCTTGTGGTCACGTCACGTTATTTGACGAAAGCATGGTTCATGTTCATAGACTATATTAACAGTCTATGTTCATGCTCAGTGTTTTCATAAATGAATATGATGATCCTGCTTCTGTATTCGTAGGTGCATCCAGTTAACTCATAGAAATAACAGTAACCATGTAGTTAGATCATCTCACAAACACTGAACATTGTGACTGTTGTTGCAGGGCTGTTGTATTAGACTACATAAGTTTTAGCTCGGTGTAACCTACCTAATAAACTGAGAGTAGATTTGGGGGGTTTTAGCACGGTGGTTTCCTCCTCTGAGTCTCCAGGAAACTGAAAGTCATGGGGCCAGAAGAGACACTACAGAGGCCTACGGGGAAACAGAACAGAAAGCTAAGAACGTGGGAATTATCAGTGTAAAGAAAATTAAGTTTTACCTCATTAAAAGTAGCAACACAACAGTAAATACTCTGGTACAAGTCCTGCATTTAAATGGTTACTTTGCATGTAAGTATAAGCAGCATTGTAATGCAGGTGGTCTAGATGGATCACATGCTAATGAGACAAAATTAGTCCATAATGACATTAATCATTAGTTGCAGTCTGATACAAAATAGTTATAAATGAGCTACTCCTCATCTACAACAGTAAGACTTTGCTTTTACATCAATGCATGAGTAATAATAACATAACAATATGTTATATAGTATAACAGTCACAGGGGACATTCATCTGCATGTAAATACTTTAGGTAGTCTATGTTTATACTTAAGTAACATGTTTCAATGCAGATCTTTTACTTGTGACAGACAAGTATTTCCACAGTAGCTAATAGTATTGGTACTTTTTCTCAAATAAAGGATCTGAATACTTCCTCCACCGCTGCTTCCAAACTGACCTGATCAGTGCAGGTGAAGCTGTGGTTTGTGTGGTTGTTTCCTTCATAAGTTCACCAACTGGGTCATTTAGTTGATCCAAACTTCATAATTACCCCTTTGCATCACTCATACTTGTGCTAAAAGTTTTTTTTAATTTCTTTTTTATGTAGGTTCTATGGAAAGTGTTTTAATGCCAATAGTTGAATTTTAACTGAACAGATACAAAAGCAAACGCTGCGCCCAACGGAGGGGAGTGGAGAGAAAAAGGAGGGTACGGGTGGAGAAAGTGGAGGAGTGGAGAGAGAAAGGAGGGAGGAGTGGAGAAAATAGAGGAGGGGAGAGCACGAGAGAAGGAGTGGAGCGGAGAGGCGGGTGGTGGGAAGCCAGGAGGAAAAACATTAGCCCTCATTTCTTTTCACTTAAGAGGAGATTTCTTGTTTCTTTCCAGGACTGCAGCAGCTGGCGACTCGCAGCCCGGCCGCAGGACGCACCGCACAGAGCCAGGACGCACGGTAAGAAGACGCGCTGCGCACTCGCCCTTTTTTTGTTGAACTTGGAGGCGTTAGTAAGGTGAAGTGGGTAGTTAACATGCTGAGACGGATTTTCGAGAGGGGGGGGGCGAGATGGAGGAGGAAGAGAGAAAGGCATACAGGCGAACAGGAAGCTGTAGTAAATGGGCCAGCGTTGTCTCCTCACTCTTCGCTTTATTGTCTCTCTTTCATTTCTAAGTTCACCAGCCTCTGCTGTCCATCCGGGGAGTCATGGACTTAAAAAGTAACGGAAAGAATGAAAGTCTGAGTTAAAGGGGGAGTAGCATACGTCCGGGTTAGGTAAAAGGAAAAGCCACTGCTGCACTTTCTATAGGCTACTTCTGAACAAAGTTTACGCTCACCGTGGATATTTCCACAACAACTACACTTACCTTGGTTTTGTGTTGGGTTAACGGAGCTCTCTTTTGCACAAACTTCTCCGAAACGCCTTACAGGCAATTCTTTTTTTTTTTTACCTATTCTATTTTTTATACATTAGTGTTTTGTTGTTTTTGTACAGCAATGTTCTGTTGCCAACACTTTCATTCCATGTTTTGAAAAGAAATGAAGGTTGCAGTCTGTCGTGTGTTACGTCAAGATGACTATACCTTTGTGGGAGTAGCGATGATGTGAAAACTACAGATACTTAAGTGTGTACTTAGTAAATTGTGCGGTTTGGCAGTGATAAATGATGAGTGATTTCTGTAGCATTGTACAGCGGAAGGCGGTGATGTAGACTACTTATTCATATCCGGTAGCCTATCTATTAGTGCGGATCATTTTCTATTCAGGGCTAGACAGTAATGTGTTGATATTAAGTTGTTAACTTCTCATCTGTGACTTAAAGGTGACATTACAACACACAGTGGTGAAAGAAATACTCAGATATTTTACTTAGCCTAAGTAAACATATAGCAATAGGCCTACTCCAGTGTAGAAATACTCTGTTACAAGTGAAAGTCCTGCATTCAAAATGTCACTGGAGTAAAAGTGCAAAAGAATTAGCATCATAAAGCACTTAAAGCACAAAAACTAAAAGTACTCATTATTTTGTCCATTATATTGGATTATAGCCTAATTATTCTTCTGTATCACTTAAAGGTGCTGTAGGTAGGATTGCGAAGATCCAGGACTTGGCCAAAAAAATTGAACATTGACAACTTCTCAGTCCCTCCCCCCTTTCCGCTAAAGCCCAAAACGGTCTCCTTAACCCCTCCCCCACAAGGGAGAATGAATGAGTGTGCATGAATAGTGATTGACATGCAGTTAGACACCCACCCCTGGCCCTGATTGGTGCATCTAAACAGGGAGCTGTGGATTTTTGCAAATCACACTACAGGCTGTAGGTGGTGCCAGAGGAGCCAGATTTTTTTTAATGACCTGTTTCATGTAGTTCTACTCGAACATAGGGTCAATTTCAGCAAATATGACAGAAAGTTAGTTTTATAAGTCTTACCTACTGCACCTTTAAATGTTGCAGATGGTAAAGGTGGAGCTCATTTAACTATTGTATGTACTGTGGGGTAGCTGAATCTATAAAATACATCATCATTTAATAGTTGATTAATATTTTGTATTTATAATCTTAATCCGCCGAGTAGCTAGTAAATAAAGCTATCAAAATAAATTAGTAGTGGAGTAGAAGTGTAAAGGAACAGAAAATGGAAATACTCAAGTAAAGTACAAGTGCCTCGACAGTGTACTTAAGTACAGTAAATGAGTAAATGTACTTAGTTACTTTGCACAGGTGAAAACACAGGGGTCTAGCAAATAAATACAGGGGCCCCTTGAATGTCTTTAATACAAAACATTTTAATTAACCTTGTTTGATGTGCCTTTATAAAATCATCACTATTCTTGTGTGCTGCTATGACATGTTAGCATTCTTTACACTGGGGTTAGGTACACCCAAGTGTCTTTAGAGACTGAGTTTATTTTTAAAGCCACCTGAAACATTAAAACATCTGCTTCTCTTCTTCTAGCTATTACTTTTCATACCTATAGTCATGCTGATATCTCTCAACTGGATATGCTGTAATGCTGTAATTTATGCAGAGAAAAGAAAACACATCTGTTCTTAAGCCTCAGTGCATTTACATGCAGTTTAACAATCTGATTATATTTGGTTTAAGGCAATACCCCGGTTTCTTAAGCGCCATGTAAACACAATACCCCGGCTAAAATTGGAGTTCTCATATCCCGGTTAACAGACCTAGATAACTCCTTTAGTAACCGGGCTATTTGTGAATGTATACAGTACTTAACCAGGGTAAACTCAGGTTACGTGTCAGCGCATGCTCCGTAGGTTATTACTGCCATTCCCCACTCCGCTGCAGTGGTTTTAACCGGATATTGAAGAGAACCAAAAACAACAGCAACAACACAACCTTTAAAGGAACACGTTGACTTATTGGGACTTTAGCTTATTCACCGTATCCCCCAGAGTTAGATAAGTCCATACATACCCTTCTCATCTCCGTGCGTGTTGTAACTCTGTCTGACGCCCCCAGCGCTAGCCTAGCTTAGCCCAGATCCTGGAGGTAACCGGTTCCAACTAGCCTACTGCTCCGAATAAGTGACAAAATAACGCCAACATGTTCCTGTTTACATGTTGTGATTTGTATAGTCACAGCGTGTACAAATAACAAGGTCACATGACACACAGCCGTCTTCTAACCGTATACATACTGGGAACTAAACTGGGAGCAGAGAGTAATAACGGTGCTTTTCAGGTGTTGCGCTAATCACTCCGCCCAAGTAGCAGGGCTTCGCCTTCTGAGAATAGTTCCCAGTATGTATACGATTAGAAGATGGCTGTGTCTCATGTGACCTTGTTATTTGTACACCCTGTGACTATACATGTTGGCGTTAATTTGTCACTTATTGGGAGCAGTAGGCTGGATGGAGCGGGTTACCTCCAGGATCTATGAGTTACGACACGCACGGAGATGAGAAGGGTATGTATGGACTTATCTAACTCTGGTGGATACGGTGAATAAGCTAAAGTCCCAATAAGTCGGCGTGTTCCTTAAAACCCACTGAGGACTTCGACATGGGTCAAGTTCTATCAGGAAGACCCATTTCTGGACGGACGAGGAGAAACATTTTTTCTTGTCAATTGAAGGACCTAAATATACAAAGGTCAACTGAAAGAAAAAGCCTTACGTCACCTAAAGTACCGTAGGTAGAGTTACTCCCGTCATTCATCCTATTCTTTCCAAATCGTGTAGGCTATACAGGGAAAACTGGCATATCGGGTTATTCACGCAAACCGGGTAACGGTCATCGCGAGGTGACAAAACGGCAACTTGATAGATAAGTTTAGGCACCAAAATGAATTGTAGAAGACAAAAAAATTGCTGTTTCCTGGCTTAAAGTCTTGTGTGTTCCCCCCTTACTTTTTCTGGGTCACGAACTCTGCTCCCCATGTTGAACACCCTGTGTGTTTGGGCCCGTCCATCCACTCCCTCAACTTCCTCCTTACTCGCATTGTCGCGTTCTTATACTAGGTGCTCCAGTCATTAGTACTACGTCCATAAGCGGTCGCTGCCTTACAGCGGCAGTTAATGCGGGTCTCGCATTGCCAGACCTTCCTCCACAGCGCTGCGGAGGAGGGTCTGGCTACGTGCTCTGGTTTATTGGCATTTCTTTAAACCAATCACAATCGTCATTGGCGGAGATAAGCGCTGGACGGAGTACCGGTGCCTCTGCAAAATAGCCTCGGGAAGAAACTTGTTTTGGTGGAACATGTGTACGTTCAAATTAGTTTTAGTCGTGCAACAGAAAACTTAGATTGGACAGATAGTCTAGCTAGCTGTCTGGATTTACCCTGCAGAGATCTGAGGAGCAGTTAACCATAGTCCTCAGAAATCAACCAGAGTTTAAAATTACAACACAAAGAAAGCGGAAGGTAACGGACATCCAGTCGAAAAGAAGGACATCCGGCGGAATTTTCGGCGGCACTGGAGCAATCCCGGAGGTGGAACATTGTGGATATAGACTAATGCAGGACTTACAGTAATACATACATGGAATACATACAAATTACAGTGCATTACTTTTCGTAGCTACTGTATATGTATTTGTATGAGTGGTTAATGAGAACAGCCAGCTGTACAGCCTACAGTATGACACCCTCTATCCTTAGACCCTTGATGGAAAGACTGGAAGAAACCAGAAAGAGCAACATGAATGTTTTTACATAATTGTATGCCAATCCATTGAGTAGACTTTGAGATATTGATATTTCACAGGATTAGTGAAAACTTAAACCTGGTGGTGGTGATAAAAGAAAAGTCAGGGGATCACCACCGTCAGTAGGATTCATCCTCTGGGGAACATGAATGTTTTTACTAAATGTCATGTGAATCCATCAAGTAATTGTTGAATTATTTTAGTCTGAACCAAAGCTGTGGACCAACACACAAAACAATAGAGAACAAAAAAACTAAAATTTAAAAAGGAGAAGTATTTTACAAAAGCAACACACAACAAAATGAGGAAATATGTGGTCATGAATTGGAGTGTGGGAACAAGTTGGAGAAGGAGTAAGATGATGTAAAAGTTGTAGAGGCAGATTGTATGTGTTATCAGTTTGGTTAATTAGACAGAAAATGAGTGATAAAGTAGAAACTCAGTAACTTCATCTAAACTCAATGTTCTGACAAGCTCATGTAAAGTAAATCCTTGAATCGGATCTCAATCAATAACTTCCAGTGGTGCATAAAATTGAATCTAAACGACTCAAAGTGCAACTTTGTGTCGCAGCTTGAAAGTTGTTCTTTGTTAGATTGATATGCCGCTGTTTCTGAGTCTTTATTGCACATGAAGGATATTATTAAGCTTAAAAGGTCAATCAAAATGTCAGGGTTTTATCGTGTAAGATGAGAGGAGAAGTGGCTCTGTGTTCCTGAGGGGTCAGGTGAATTATTCAGAGGTTGATTGTTTCAGGTCTTTTGGTGCGGCGCTCGGTGCTCGACACTGTATTGTGTCAAAACTGACACAATACAGTGTGTCACACGGCATCTCACTTTTCCATTCTTGCTTTGTCAATGTTCATCATCAGTGGAGAAAGAGGTCTTAACAGGCGACATCTCTATTCATCCAGGCATCAGAGTCACAAATCACTTCAGTCTTTAATGTTAACAAAGGCAGAATTCTCTCAACACGCAAGAACTTTTCTCCCAGTGGTAGTATTATTTTTGATTAAGACTTATTTTCTTTTTTTTTCTCCGGACATGAATCTGAGAAAAATGAGAGGGTATGTGAGCTGTGACTAATCCTGTAATCACAAGTTCACATGATAAACTTCCTCATTTATTCACAGTTAGATTTACTGAAAACGCTTTCATTAATCAGTTACTAACAGGAACAAGGTCAGTACATTAGCTTCTGTTTGTTTATTCAACCTAGTCGTCGGTTAGATCAAAGCTGATTCTGTTGTCCAGGTCGGAGGCGGTGGCAGAAGGACTCAAAACCTTTTTGCTTAAGTCAAAGTACCAAATACAACAATGTAAAAATACTCCATTACAAGTAAAAGTCATGTATTCAAAAGTCCAAAAAGTGAACATACGTGGCCCCTGCGACTGATACATTGTCAGATATTACATTATTATTTTATTGTTACTGATCAATGTATAAGCAGCATTTTACTGTTGTAGCTACTCGAGGTGGAGCTAGTTTCAACTACTTTACATAAAGTTCAGTTTAGTTTAGTGGTTGCCAGCCTAGGGGTCGAGCCACTCTAAAAGGTCACAAGATAAATCTGAGAAGTCAGAAGATGATTAATGGGAGAAAAGATAATGAGACAAATCACAAATGATACACAAATCTATTTCTTTTTTTTCCTTTTTTCTCTAATATTAGCTTTTTATGAAATATTGGATAATTGTACCTCCTTTGGGCCTCTAACAGTATTTACAGGAAATATATTTCTGGAACTGGAACTGCTATCATAGACATCTGAAACCTGTAACAAAAGAAGCCCAACGCACTGTGCGAGAGGTTTTGTAATGTATTTTATGAGATTATCACATGTTTGAATGTAAAATATGAATGTGTAACTACAGTTGTCCTATAACTGCAGGGTAGTAGGAGTATAAAGTAGCATAAGACAACTCAAGTAAAGTAAATGTTTCTCAAAATTGTATTCAACTACAGTACTTGATTACATGTATTTAGTTACTTTCCATTACTGCAATTGTTAAAACATTTAATGAAATTAGTATTTTACAGTGGTGGAATTAACAGGTAATTGCTTTGTTTTGTGTTATATTATACTAATTTCTAAGAAAATATGTGTAAGCTGCAACTATAGAATCCTAATAAAGACTACATGCCTTTTTGCCCTGTATACAGTGAATGTGTTTTTGTCTTTTGTGGTCAAGGTTCATAGCTGAGGCTATAAATTAGTAGAAAAACCACCAAGCCAAAGCAGATATGGTTTGTGTGGTTGAGTGGCACAGTAAACAGTGAAGCAGAAGGGACCATTAGCCCTCACACAGGAAGTCGAAACCCAAAGTTGTGCCTCGGCTCAGCATCTTCAATTTTGAGATATTCACTTTTAAAAATTTGGGGAATAAAGAAACTCCAACTGAAAAGAATTAGAGAATTAGAGTGCTTCTTTGCATCTTCTGTACTGTACTTGATCACAATTGTTCCAATTTGTGATCAAGTACAGTCAAATAAGCAGGTATGAGCTAACTTTCTGGGTATAAGTTGCTGTTAACCGACTAGGGATGGGTACCATTTGAAGTTAATAAAAAGATACCTGCATTTTGGTAATAATGCCAAAACAATCAATACATATTTTTCTACAAAACCCCTTTTCCGTTTAACAAAAATTTAGCAAATACCCATGTTAAATGTGGTCTAAATACAAGCAGCAGACAAGAACGTTGTCCAAATAAAAAAGTGGAAAACTGGTGATTGAATGGCATTTAATGCCACCTTTTGGTACTCTACAGTTTTCCATACTCAGTGTAGCCTATTGATTGAGACACATTTTGGTTAGAGCTTAAAAGTCCTACAACTGTCCGGTATTTGTTTTGGATTTACAGAAGCAAACATGCCTTATATTTTTGTGTAATGGAGCAGAACATAATCTGTCTGCATTCTCTGAATGTATAACAGTGTTGTGTTCACAGATCATACCAATGTGTTTGTATGTTTTAGCCATTTTACATTTGATTTAAAACAAATCCGTTTTTGTGGTGCATTCTTTAATTACATCCCAGATTTAAGAGTCTTCTGCCAAACAGTAATGTTTTCAATGCAAAGAACTACCACAACGTTTAGCTTGGCTTGGCTTCCCAACAAAAGCTATGTTCAGAAACCAAAGCAGATTTGGAATCTTGCACCATTTGTAAGATTTTGACCACTGGACTGTTTGCGTTTATTTGCCCCAAACATCAAATGTACCAACTGTACGTTAGCTGTACGCTAATATTTGCTAGCAACATATATTGGACATGTCTGTATGTTTGTGTTCAGCTCAGCTTGTGACTGAACTCAGAACCTTAAACTCTGGTTCTCTCTGTTATTTCCCTCCAGTCTCTCTCTCTCTATTTTTTTCCTCTCATCTCTGTATGTTTATGAAGCCCAAGAGATATGTGCATTTTCAGCTCGCATGAGCACACATTTGTGTCTATTCTATTTGTGCCCCGGGCTAATTCATGTCTATTTTTGCCTTGTCCAGTGGCTTGTATTTTAACCGTTTTTAACTGCATTTTTCATTCATCCGTTTCAGACTCATCTGAAGGAACATACACATTTCTAGTATTTTAAGCAATCAAGCTATCTACATAGGCTCAGACTGTGTAACAACTAACATTTCGCTTGTGCTATACATGGGCAAATGTGAACCTAAATGCAGTTTTAAGTCTATGTTCTTCTGTTTTACAAGTGCTACAATGATCTTGTGGCTTCTGTGGGTGACCTACACTCAATATTGTCCCTGAACACATCCTATGTAGACAGTGATAGAGTACTGTTAAAGTGCTGCTAGTGCTATATTTCCTGTGTAAAACACGGTGTACGAGGGATGAAACAACAGGTTTACAGTTGGCCATTGGGCAATTTCGAGCCTTTTAAATGTCATCAACTCAGACAACTCAGGAGCAGGTAGCATGCATTCTGCAAAAAGTGGGTTTTCCATAACATCTCCAGCTCCACCACAGACCATAGACCCTGAGCTCAGGGTGCGAGGTTGTGAGTTCCAGTTGATATGTTGTTGAATTGTGGGTAGGTGAAATCCAGAGTATAGGTTTGACTCATTTCTGTACTTTATGTATGACCTAGATACACCGAGTAACATACATGTAGGCTTTTACTAAAATCCAACAGTCTAAAAATAGTTTATGTTTGCTTTAAATCTCTGCAGCGTCCTGTTGTTTTAACTGTCCT
Source organism: Perca fluviatilis (assembly GCF_010015445.1). Taxonomy (NCBI): domain Eukaryota; kingdom Metazoa; phylum Chordata; class Actinopteri; order Perciformes; family Percidae; genus Perca; species Perca fluviatilis. The sequence goes on from NC_053117.1 coordinate 31,521,886, forward strand.
TAATCACTGAGCATCTTTAAGGTGCCTTCAGATGTTGCATTGCATGTTTTTTTTCTCTACAAAACACGCTTTTTGATTTGACAAAATAAGCCAGAACTAAAACAATTTTTTAATTAATATTTAATCAACAACTATTTTGTTGGCCAATTTATCGTTTAAGTAATGTTTTTTAAGTAGAAACTCCCTCTGAGTTGCCTCACAGCCCCGGTTTTAATGGCATACTGTAACGAGCCCTATTATTCACAGAAGTTGCTGTTTGGGTAAATTAACTTGCTATCGCTGCTACTTCCTGCAATTGTCACAGTAATATATTTCTAGGCTGAAATCTGAAGGCAGATATGATAAAACAACATAGACGCCCAATTTGAAGTGTTTTGCAAAATCAACTGTACTAGTGTGCAGTTCTCACACGGGAGGGAGGTTTGCTTGTAAAGAACAGTTGTGTTGATTCTGTCATACTGTGCAATATTCCCCCTGCTTTCCTTTTGAAAGGTTACATTGGCCAATGATCTGAAGTATTCAGTAGCAACAGGATGTACTGTGCAAGACAGAGAGAAGCTGACGGGGAAATTCTGAGGACACAATAAATGAAAGTCCAGGGCCGAAACTAACAACTATTTTGCAGATCATTGCAGATTAATTAATTTCTTGGTTTGGTCTATAAAATACACTACTCACAAAAAGTTAGGGATAGCTGGCTTTCGGATGAAATTCATGGAAAATGTAAAAAGTTCAAGCTACAGTGGTATAATATCATGAAAGTAGGGCATTAAAGTAGAAGCATACAATGGTGATTTCCTCATTTCAAAAAAATTATTGAAACAAAAGTGGTGGGTGTACCACAACAAAAAATGTCGATGTCTCAATAACTTGTCATGTGCCCTCGAGCATCAATTACAGCTTGACAACAACTTCTCATGCTGTCCACAAGTCGAGTTATTATCTGCTGAGGCATGGCATCCCACTCTTCTTGAAAGGCAGCCCTCGGGTCATTGAGGTTCTGGGGTACAGAGTTACGGGCCTCAACACGGCGACTCAGCTGATCCCATAGGTTTTCTATAGGATTCAGGTCTGGAGAAAGCGCAGGCCACTCCATTTGAGGTACCCCAGTATATTCAATTTACGATGATGTAAAACATGCAAAATAATCCTGCTCTACCCTTTTGTGAATCATCACTTTAGGCATTATTGCTTCAAAAAAGGCTTAAATGATCGATGTATTAGTAAAATTTTTGCAGATTAATGTTCTGTCGAGCAACTAGCGGTAACTGCAGCTCTGCTTCTGAAGAATACAGTGAGGACTGCCAGCTATTATTAGCTATGGCAGATTGATAAGACAAGTACCTGCTGATGGAGATGCACCAGAAAACGTGGGCCTGGTAGATTTGGGAATGCTGAGCGCTCTGAAAACTAAACCAGGTCTTTGTATTTTAGGATTTCTTCTAAGATTTAAATAAAAACTTCTCTGTAAAGTTTTTCACGAAAGCACTGTTAGAGTCTTTATTAAGTAGCTCTTTCAGGCAACTTTCTGTGGTTCCTTTTAATCATTGATGGATTATTGAATGAGCCTACCGGGCCCAGGCTCCGGGGCCTAAAGGGTCAGGGGGCCATCTGAGCCAGAGCCTCTGTTTGAAACACTTGACACTTTTTGTCGGAAAGTCACAAAGCTTAGTTTAAAGTAGGGCTATCGGGATTGAGCACAAAGAGACGCAGAATTACTACAAAGAGATGTTAAGGACTCCAAGGAGATGTGAAACAACGACAAATAGATGCAAAACAACCACAAAGATGCAAAATGACCACAAAGATACTCAAAGAGACAAAATATGGCTGCAAAAGACACAAAATGACCATAAGGGACTCAAAACGGCAACAGAAATTAGTACTGTGGTCGTTTTTTCTTGCTCTTATGTCGGAGGGGTGGAGGGCCTAGCAGTCAATGGTCTCTGAATGTATCCATGCCCTTAATGTTTGTGGTCTGAGAAGCCTTTAAAGTTTAAAACTCTTTGTTTATTCGGCGAGCACAAGAAGGCATGAACAGCAACTTTTAGAAACGTTTGCCCCTCGACTCCTCTCTTCTTGTCTTGGAAACGCAAAAGCTCCTCTACACACCTTTCTCTCCTCCTCCTCTTGAAAATAGACCTCATTTATCCAGAGCTCTGTTTGCTATTAGACAAAACACACAGAGACAGAGGAAACATGCTGAAAATGCAGCAGCTGGGCTCACTGACTTATCTGTTACTGTAGGTTGTTGTGTGATTGGCTGATCTACGGAAACTTGTATGCAACTTTTATGCAACTCCAATCTCCCCTGTTGTTTTTAAGTATTTGCGGCCTTGTTGAAGTCAAACACAACACTCAGTACATCACTGTTAGAGCTGTTTTCTTTCTGTGGGATGTGTGCGTTTCACGTCATGGTGTCGTTTTTGATAAGAGCAGTGGTTTGGACATGGGTCAAGTTGGATTTAAACTGGCATCTGAAGGTGGGGCTGGATTACAGCATGTTTCATGTAAGATAAAACAACGTTATTAATGATGGTGACTCTAATACGCTTGAGGACCAAATATACAGCATGTTAGGCCCTTAACATGCATGCTTCCACCAAATAAGCTTAAAACATGTATTATTCCTCACTTTCTGAGTGATATTCAAACCCAAGACAATAATGTTTGTTAGGGCTGCACAATTCTGCCGATTCTCTGAACTTGAATTTGAAATACAATTTGGAGTTTTGAAAAAAAAAAAATGGCCATCAAAATGTTCTAGAGTCGAAGGTGGTATCTTCAAATTCTTCAAATTCAAAAGTTTTCTTAGACAAACAGTCCAAAACCCCAAAACACAGAGACCATACACAACACAAAAGGGCTCTTTAGCCAGTTGGACACAGGCACCTGTCTATGCACACACTCAGAGGAAAAGGTTGTTTCTTTCAGCTGCAAACAAGAGGTCAGTTTTGATAATAGAGCACTGTTCAGCTTCAGTTTGAGAAACCAGAGATCATTAATCGGACAAGACACCCATTCATCTGTGCGACCTCTGACCTGTTGAGTCAGTCGCAGGTGGCTGTGACACGGGATACTGTTACCCACCTTTGTTTCTCTGGAATAGCATTAATCCCAGTGTTTGCAACCTTCACTTTAAAATGTAAACTGGTGTGTGTGTGTGTGTGTGTGTGTGTGTGTGTGTGTGTGTGTGTGTATGTGTGTGTGTGTGTGTGTGTGTGTGCGAATAAAAGCAGAGCATTTTCAAAACATCAGCGGCTTTAATAGATAAAGGTGGTTTAAGTGTACCCGATGTACCCACTTATGGAACAGTTTTTAACCTTATGATCTATTTAAACACCACAAATAGCATATCTGGATGGAGTTCAGATATAGTTATAGAGTTCAGAATACCATGTTTACAGTTTACTGAGATCTTACAGTAAAGTACTATCTGTGTATATTTATGTTTTAGCCCATAAACTCGGCTAAATCTCACACATACTTTGTTTTGATGGTTTTGATCCTTTGTTAAATGTTCAAATAACACCAGCATTATCCTTTAACTTACCCTGGTTCTGGTGTTTAAAAAAGTATTCTAAGACAGGAGATATTACATGCAGGTAACAAGCAATAACTTTCACTTGAGAGCTGTGTTAGTCCTCCCACCATCCCCATAACGATTTCACTGGGAAACAGTTTTGGTCTCTGTGTTGTGTCATCGCTGTAGTAAAGCCTGGAAAGTCTGAGTATCGGCCAAAACCAACAAGAATGTGAAACTCTGAAACAACTCCCCAACACTCAACAGTGCACACCATTTTGACATTCAAATTTAATGCCTATCTTCATGATGACTGCAGTGAGTTTTAAAAGTCACTTTCTTCCTTTAAACCAGGCTGGAGACGCCTCTCTGTGTCGGGTCACATTAGTCTGTGTTTGTCTGTGGAATAAACTGGGTGGGTAATTTAGAGTGAATGAATAGGTGGACTGTTTGCTTAGGGGTCTTTATGGTGGGACTTTGTCAAAGAGTGGATGGTGGGCGGTTACAATTGTGTGTCTCTGTGTGTGTCAGTGTGTGTGTGTGTGTGTGTGTGTGTGTATGTGTGTGTGTGTGTGTGTGTCTTCAGTATATATAGTTGTGTTAATAGGTTTGCACATGTAAACTAACATAAGACTCAAACACCAGAGGGAACATGTGAACACAGATAAATGCACACAAAAACAATTATGCAGACAAAACACACTGTCATGCTTGTGTGTGTGTGTGTGTGTGTGTGTGTGTGTGTGTGTGTGTGTGTGTGTGTGTGTGTGTGTGTGTGTGTGTGTGTGTGTGTGTGTGTGTGTTTTCCTGTTAAAAAACACACATTCTTCAACAAACACATGTAGTTGGTATTTATAGCTCCAGCACTGACGTCACCTTGGCAACAAACGCTCAATACCACCGCTTCCTGTCCGGGAATCCTCAGCATGGGCAGACAAACTTGACAACATTTGCACTTCATTAAGTTCTTTTCTCTGGTGAATTTTGTGAAACAGTTTGTGGTTTTTGTACAATTATCCCTGTTTTTGCACAGACGCAAAAACACACAAAACACCGGGCGGGCCGAGAAATACATTAATCCTGCTCCATATTTTTTCTAAACGTCTAAAGTTATAACAAAACTTTCTAAATTATGACAACATACTCTTGGTTACAGTCAGAGGAGGAAGAACTACTCGGATCCTTAAAAAAGTAAAAATATTATTACCTTTTATGAAAAAACTCATTACATGTTCTGATTCCATAATTTTACTGAAGTAAAATTACAAAAGTATTATCAACTAAAAAAAGTACAAAATGTATCAAAAGTTAGAGTACTCAATATGCAGAAAGGCTCCTTCTGTTTTTTATCACTAACGAATACATGTCAGAGCATTTTTATGTTGCACATCGTCAATGTGGAGCCTATTTGAGATACTTTGTATACTGAATAGCATAGTACTGCATCATATCATATGTGTTTTAGCAGGACTGTAACTGTATGTGTCAATAAAATCTAGTGGAGTAAAAAGTACCATATTTGCCTCTGGAATGTAGTGGAGTACAAGTATAGCAGAAAATGAAAATGATCAGGTATATCAAGTCTGTCAAAACTTTACTTAAGTACAGTAGCCTACTTTAGTAAATATACTTTAGTATGCACTAGGAGCTAGAAAGGAGTAAGAAAAGAAGTTTCAGGGGAGAGCTCGTAAATATTTTGTCCTGGAAGTAAATGAAGAACCAGGGTGTTTTTTTAGTTTTGCTGCTTTGAATGGGATTTATCGTGATATTATATATTTTATATCATTCATTTTTATATTAAGGCTTTTATTTTAATTACTTTACATACTGTTGTGTAGTTTAAATCCATGAAAGTGCATCATATATGATGAAATGGTAACAGGTTGTTTATGAAAAGCTGGCAGATAAAAGTTGTGCAGTGTAAAGTACAATTTATCATAATTTCTGCGACTTTATAGCATAAAGTGGCAGAAAATGGAAATGCTGTACTTAGGTACAGTACTTGAGGAAATGCACTGGTTACACTTTAGTTTGCGACCCGGCCCTCACGGGGGTCATGACTCCCAGGTTGGGAACCACTGGCTTGGAACAGTTAATTAGATTCAGCATTTGGGTTTCGGGCCACTGATAAAGAGTCGTGGTGTGTGGCACACTGCAACAACCACAGGTGACTACTGATGATTATTGGCTTGGCGTGTCAGGGCTGTAAGAGTAGAAGCCACTAAAATAACAGTGGCATACCAACAGCAACGTTTCGGCTGAGACAGACCAGAGGGAGACATGGCTCTTCATTTCAAACTCTTACTGTCAGATAGAGCAGATAGCTGAACGAGTGGATGTCTAGCCTGAGAGGGGAGCCTCCCTCTGAGTCACTCTGTCCTACATGGGAAAAACATTTAAAGGTCTGAGGAGCTGATGCAAACCCGAAGTAAGAACGTTTGGATTAAAAGGGGGAAGTAGAAGGCGGATAAATCGCTGTGTAGTGGCACAAACGTAAACAGACTCAAAGCTCAAAACTGTTTGAGCTGTTGTGGCTGTTAAACAATGTTGAGTCTTTCCCTACTTTTTTCTTCTTTACTTTTTATTAAATCTTTGTGGCTGTTTGTTCAGCATGTTCCCTATATACACACACTCATGTTTTGCTGTTACCACACATTCCTCTGTGAATGCTCATCCTGCTGTCCAGTTCCGACGTTTTTGACATTTAGATCAATGAAGTGTAAATGCTCTGAAGTCATTGGTTTCATCTCAGCACATCAATGAGAAAGAGAACATTTCCAAAGAATGAATTTTAACTTATTGTTTCAAAGAGGGTTCTTATAATGGAGAATGTTTGCAAAGATAGCACAATGCTGCAAACAGAAATGCAACAAGGATGGGATTTGAACCCACGCATGCAGAGCACAATGAATTAGTAGTACATCGCCTTAACCACTCAGCCACCTCATCTTGGTAGTTATCTTTTTAAAGTAACAATTTACTGAACGCTTACTGTACTTTTAACGAGAAACCAATTAGATATGTATACCTTCCCTACTTGGTCTTTAAAAACAGCTGTACTGGGAACCTAAAACCTGCTAACCTTAGTTTTAAAAAAAACAACTTAGGACTGGGGAATGATTACCTCATAGAGCACATTACGGAAAATGTCCTAATGGCAGCTGGCAGGCATTAACTCATTTGCACTTTAACAGCAATGATGTTTAACCTCTATAGTTTCCAGGAGAAAGCCGATGTTTGACGTAAACAGTCTGGGGTGTTTGTGTGTGTGTGTGTGTGTGTGTGTGTGTGTTGATTTCCTGGCGATGAAAATATTAGGTGACTCAGATTTATCCCTTTGTTCAGCCATTATGTAACAGCTGTATCTTCTTCACAGACTGATATGATGGATAGATAGCAGGAAGAAGAGCAGGAAGAGAAGATGACATTCTGGACTGGCATGGACTGTTTTAGGAAGAAAGAGAGAGGTAAGACCACATGGATTTCATTCAGCCGAATTAGTTGCCCGGTTGTCATTACAACAAAAGTTATGATGTTATTAAAGTTTTGAATAAAGTGCTCAGAAAAGAATTGAACATTTCCATGACATCTTTATCTGCTGATGAAGCGATATTATTGAAACCTCCAAACATTAAAAACTGTTCAAATAGATTTTTAAATTATTTTTTAAAATAAATGTATTAAATAATACTAATTTGCAATGTATCTTGTGTTTCCTGCACAATATATATATATATATACAATGCTAACAATACCTTTAACAGGTATAGTGTTTACTTTATTCACCAGCTTAGTTGATTTTTTTCATATTTCACAGTTTAATTTCAAAACATAAAAGCTGGAAATGAGAGTCAGCAGGGTTACGGAAAAAACTACTGGCCCAATTACAATGAAACTTGGTGGAAGGCTGTAGCATTGGCCATTTTAAAGCAGATCCAAATCACGGGGCAGATACACAATTTATTTTTCCACTTTCGTAAAATAGCGAGATAGCGCGAATGTGCTATATTAATGTGGTGTTTAAATAATCGAAAAAAATTCCCGCCTGGGAAAGTTAACACTGCATTAATATTTTAAAATAGGGCATGTCTTGGCCTTAAAGGTGCAACATCTAATACTGGCAGCTAGTGTTTAAAATAGTTACTGCAGTACAAATTCAAAATACTGGAGAGAGTTGTCTCCCCCGCGCCCTCCTCCCCCAGACTTGAAGTTCACGTTGGTTGCCAGGCTGAGACCGCAGCATCCACAACAATGTTGTTAGACGCTTGTCTCACATAGCCAGACATTACTCCACAGCACAGCAAGGTAGCTAACATTAGATGCTAGCTATATTGACAGTCATAAAAGCCCATGCTCATGTGGAGCTCTGTAACCAACTGACAGACAAATTTCTTTGGCTTAGAATTAGTAGGGACCGCCAAAAAAAAAACACTACCTTGTTTTCCTTTTCCACCCGACTGAAATACTCACTTTATTAGCTTAGAATTACAGCAACAATCGCTAAACACACTGCAAACTCAGAGTCTTCTCTTCCGGATTTACAGCCCCCCTCTCTTGGCTTAAAATAACTAACCGTTGTCGGCTACAGCCGCTGAGCAGGCTACACGTTGTAAACAGCCGCGGCCCGCTTGGTCCTCTGGTGACGTTAGCAATTACCAGGGTTAGCATGGTGGCGTTAGCCAGGACCAGTCGGGATCACTTTACTACGTCCCTAGTAGCTGTGATAAATTAGCCTGAAGCTAATGCTTACCTGTTCAGGAGGAAATTAGCCAACTTGGCGTACTTTTGGGCTCTATCTGTCTCCATCTTTCAAATACATCTCCAATATTTACCCGGGGTTTGTTACATCTCTGGTTAGAAACATGCTGTTTTTTTTTAGGTTGGGTAGAATCTATCTCCGTTGATCCTGTTTGTTTGCTGCTTTCATGGCTGTACTAACGTTACAGCTGTAGTGCGCTGGGTTTACGTTTTTACAGGTATATCTGGCAACCCGGCCTGGCTGTCAAACTGGGCAGTCAAACTGGGCAGTTGAAAACAACACACAGGCCAAAACGCATTGGGGTCATTTTTTGATTTATTACAGTAAATTTATTACATATTGGACCTTTAATTATTGTTAACATATGTGCCAACATATTGGCACATATGTTGGGGTTAGTTTGCTTTCTATTTTGCATCTGTACTGTGATGTGCATTGGATCAAACTTATAGAAACCATGATATCAGTACATAAAAATTCAAGATGATAATTTCTGTCTGTCTTTTCAAATCAGAGCTGGAAAGGAAACTCCGCGCCAACGACCGCGAGTACAACCTCTCCTTTAAATATGCGGTAAGTATTAATATGTGGTGTTGTTGGTGACTTTTGCACTCACAGTTTATCAATGTGAGGTTCTATTGTCCTCTACAAAACATCTAAAATAGAAGGGGATGTACAGCGGATGCAGCCCACTTACCTAATAGACAAATCAGCTTACTACCACATATCAGTCAGTATCAAATGAAACACTGCTATGTCTGTATGTGGGATGATTTTATTCAGAAAGGAAAAATGTAAATAGCAATTTTTCTCTACTATGATTAATCCATACAACATCCTCCATATAACTGAAACCAGTGGAAAATACCAAAAAGGGTGTAAAGGACTTGTATTCAACAGCAAAATTTCAAAGTGGCTTGTTTGGTGCATATTTTTCCATGTAGCTCTTAGTCTCGGCCCCCGCTACCAGATGGGTCTGAACCCCCTGGTGGCTGAAATGGATAATTGCATTGTTTAAAAAATTAATGGAATAATTACGTCTGGCATGACCAGATATTTTATAAATATCTTAAATAACACAAAACAACTAAATGGTGGTAGGTAATACATCTGATTTCATATACTGCTTTAGCAAAAAAAATATAATAAAGGTTTCCTTACTAATTGATTGCGGGTTTTGTGTAGATTTGGATTTTGGTTTATTCCACTTTGTTTAAATTTATTTCATGTGAATACTAGTTTACTAGAGGAGTAACTTAGTATTTGAAGTAATGCAGTAATGCAGGAAGTTTCCATGCTTATTGTGTTTCCATAACAACGTTAGTGAGTAAATCTACTGAAATGGCCACCACACCATAATAGAGGAGTGTGATGTGTCAGATGAGAATGCAGAGGTTTAGTCACGTATGTCATGGCTGTACAAAAACAATAGTAATCTGTATATATTTGCCAAGTGCAAACCAGCACAGAACGTATTGATAAATTGTTGGGGGGAGGGTCATGCCTTTTTTGGCTAAAGGTCCCAAAACTCCTCCGCTGGCCCCTCAAATAAATAACGAACAGTCTGTAAACATTTCCTGAGCTTTTAGCCTCCTGATAAGAGCCACCTGGCACAGAGCTGATGCTTCCCACCAGATTACACTCTCATGAAATTCTCAAGGATTTTTCTTCGCATGACGACAACCTGCAATGCCCAATTAAGGCTTTCATTCTTATTTAATGTTATCTCTGCTGAGTCAAAACACATTTAGACATGCTTTACTCTTCCGTCCTCTTTTGTGTCTTTTGTTTGTGGAACTAACCTCTTTAAATTTGCTTGCGACACCTGTTTACGTCAATGATACATTCATTCATAAACCCCTGGACTTCAATACCTCAGATGTGTTTCAGCAAGATTTCTGCTCATGTTCAAAACTTTCTGCACATTCAAAACATATTCCACATACCTGTGTTTTCTATTTTCTATTTTTTCAGAAAATTTGCTTTAAAAAAGTGATGGGGACAAAAATGACCATTTTCAAAAAGTGGTGTGGACATGTCCCCAGTGTAAATGACACCTATGACCTAGTCTATATCCATGTTCGGCCGGACATCCGTTACCTTCCGCTTTCTTCTTGTTGGAATTTTAAACTCCGGTCAATTTATGAGGACTATGGTTAACTGCTCCTCAGATCTCCGCAGGGTAAATCCAGACAGCTAGCTAGACTATCTGTCCAATCTAAGTTTTCTGTTGCATGACTAAAACAACTTTTGAATACACGTTCCACCAAAACAAGTTCCTTCCCGAGGCTATTTTGCAGCTGCACCGGGGCTCCCATGACAATTGTGATTGGTTTAAAGACATGCCAATAAACCAGAGCACGTTTCTCTCCCATCCTGGAATGGTCTGTGGACTAGCCAGACCCTCCTTTGCAGCGCTGTGGAGGAAGGTCTGGCAATACGAGACTACTGACCAAAACAGAACTAGACAGCAGATTAGGGATCCTCAGAAAATATCCTTGAAAAAATATCTGGATTATATCTTTGATAATCTGTAAAAGTTGAGCTACAGGAGAATAAATATTTGAAAGCAATACAGAATGCTTGAAAGCCTTACTCCATTATATTAAATAAAGTTATTGGGGGAGAAACCTTTGCAGTTGGACCACTTTCCATGTGAACAAGTCAAGTTTAAGAAATGCTTTGCAAATGTTTTATAAGGTGTAGGTTGTACATCAATACGGCGTATTGAATGTACAACCTACACCTTATAAAACATTTTAGAAGATGTTAATATTAACAGTCCATCTGTCTGTTAATATTAACACCCTGAAATGAAATTCTGGCCTTTTGAATATTCAAAGGAACACAAACATAGGCAAATATTTGTTCAAGCCATGAATTTGATTACCCACCGTGCTTCTGTCTTATCATGCCGGATGCATAGAGACCGATTTCCATTATGAAGGTTTTATGAATTCATATAAACACAGTGTGCACTGGCCTAACATGTAGAGTACCAGACTTTATTTTTCTACTGGTGATTGTCTGTTTGTAGCCAGTTTATGTCACCAGCAACCTGGCTGTTGTGTTTTATTTGTTTTTTGTTGCGCTATCATACAATGTTTTGCCTTAGATTTGGCTGATCACTACTCACTACTATGCATTCTTCTCACTAAAATGTAAAGCTTAAAATATCTTGAAAAGGTCCATATATTCATTTAAATAACATTGTTTACACATATGGATTTAACAATAATCTTATATTTCTCTCACTTTCTCCATTCCTTTACACCCCTTCAGACAAACGCCATCAAGACCTCGAAGTACAACCCCTTCACCTTCCTACCTCTTAACCTGTTCGAGCAGTTCCAAAGGATTGCTAATGCCTACTTCCTGTTTCTGCTGGTGCTCCAGGTGAGGGAAACAAACACACATTTAAATTATGTGCAGGAAACATACAGGCAAGGCTGGCATACGACTGTCAAGTGAATTGTATGTAACTTGTGTGTGTGCCAATGCTAATGTAGCTAATGTCAGATTGCTAATGCAGTAGCTTAGTTCTGCTAATTAGCTTTATGCCCAGGAAGCTTATCTGGATGGTAGCTTTGTTCCAGTAACGTTAATGTAAACTGCTTGTACTGTTCGACAGTGGTGCAAAAAGTATTCAGCTCTTTACTTGAGTAAAATTAGCAATACTACAGTGTAAAAATACTCTGCAATGTCTGCATTCAAAACTTTGCTTAAATGTGCAATATGTAATACTGACAGCTAGTGTTTCTAGTGTCTCCCCCGCCCCCCTCCTCCCCAGACTCGAAGTTCACGGAGGTTGCCAGGCTGAGACCGCAGAATCAACAACAATGTTAGCTAGACGCTAGTCTCACATAGCCAGACATTACTTCACAGCGGAGTAGCTAATGTTAGATGCTGGCTATATTGACAGTCATAAAAGCCCATGCTCACGCGGAGCTCTGTACCCAACTGACAGACACACTTTTTCGGTTTAGAATTACGGTAGGAACCACTAAAAACACAACAACCTCACCGTCCTCTCCACCCAACGGACAGATGCACTTCCTAGGCTTAGAATTAGCTACGGTAGGAATCGCTAAAAATAGCACTACCTTGCCGTCCTCTCCACCCAACTAAACACAATTCATTGGCTTAGAATTATGGCAACAATCGCTAAAAGCATTGCAAACTCGCAGTCTCCTTTTCCCGATTTACAGCCCCCCTCTCTTTGCTTAAAATAACTAATCGTTGTTGGCTACGGCCGCTGAACAGGCTACATGTTGTAAACAGCTGTGGCCCGCTTGCCTGGTCCTCCGGTAACATTAACTAGCAGTTAGCAGGGTTAGCATGTTGGCGTTAGGAACGGTAGGTTTCCACACAGCGAAATTTCGCTTTGCTCTCATTGAGGTTGAATGGAGACGAAATTCGCCCTGATTGAGCGAGATGAGAGCGAATCGCCGAGGGGAGCGAAATAAAGTTGATGAAAGTTTAACTTTATTCAAATGAGGACCACTCGAGAACCAATCAGGTCCGTGTGTTTGTGTTTGGAGGCGGGAGTTACAAAAAGAGTCTGACAAAGATGGCGGAGGTTATCAGCGCCGTATCATGAAAATTTTGATGTGATTAAAATGTTTCTACACGAACATTGGTACTTCTATCAACATGAATTGTGTTTTATATGACACACGAACTTAGTTAGGGCACATACACCACTAAATAGATCACTGTATATGTTAGTTTAAACACTCAAACTTTTCAGCTAGCCGACAGGCTAATCGCTAGCATGTTCGGACATTGGATTTCATTGTAGCCTAGCCAGGCAGCTAGCTAGCTAGGCTACTTGTGCATTTGTTTGATTACATGTTTTGTTGGCGAACATTGACACTTGTAGTAATACGGATTGTTGTTTATATGTCACACAAACTTAAACAGGGCAAACACACCACCAAATAGACCACTGTAGATAGTACACTCAAAATAATTCAGCTAGCCGACAGGTCAACCGCTTGCATTTTCGGACATTGCATTTCATTTTAAGCATAGCAAGGCAGCTAGGCTATATAGCCAGGTTACCAGAGCATTTATGAGCTAACATTTTACCGATGATTTGCTGCTGTGCATTTTTACCGCCCTGTCTCCTGACAGCCCGGGACATTTAAAAAAAATGTTGCGGACTTGCGTGTTGTTTTCACAACCACGCCCCCGAGGCAAACTTTCGTTGGCCAAAATTCGCAAAGTATTTCGTTGTGTGGAACCCTACCGTAACTGTGTCTCAATTGTTTTTGCGAGTAACCAACTTGGGTAGGCTACTCTAGCTATATAATTCAATGTGAGTACACAAATGTTGAAATTACATAAAATGACCGTCCCTTGTAACCATGATAAATTAGCCTGACGCCAATGCTTAGCTACCTGTTCAGGAGGAAATTAGCCAACTCGGCGTTCTTTTGGGCTCTAAGCTGTCTCCATCTTTCAAATACATCTCCAATATTTACCCAGGATTTGTTACGTCTCTGGTCACGCAACTGTTAGAAAAATGCTGGGTTTTTTTTAGGTTGGGTAGAATCTGTCTCCATTGATCCTGTTTGTTGTTTGCTGCTTTCATGGCTTTACTAACGTTACAGCTGTAGCGCGCTGGGTTTACGTTTTTACCATAGGTTCGTTTTTACAGGTAACGTTATATCTGGCAACCCGGCCTAGCTGTCAAACTGTGCTGTTGATAATAACACACAGGCCAAAACACAAACAGAAATTCCGTCATGGAACGTAAATTTCAAAAGGAGAAAATACTGGTATTAGCATTGTTGTCAGAAAAGATATATTTCAATTTAGCATGTTTCCTTAATATCTGATGATGCATTGGGGTCATTTTTGGATTTATTACAGTAAATATTTTACATATTGGACCTTTAAGTAAAAGTACAAAAGTGTTATCATCAAAATATACTTAAAGTACCAAAAGTAAAAGTGCTCATTATGCAGAATGGCCCATTTCAAAATGTTATATATTATTGGATTATAATTATTTATGCATTCATGTGGTTATCACTTTAATGTTGCAGCTGGTAATGGTGGAGCTAATTTTAATTACTTTACTACTGCTGTGTAGAAGTAACTTCATGTATACTATAGTGGAGTAAAAAGTGCAATATTTCCCTTTGAGATGTAGTAGAGTGGAAGTATACTGTATAGTATCATAAAATAGAAATACTCAAGTAAAGTACCTCAAAATTGTACTTAAGTACAATACCTGAGGAAATGTACTTTGTGAATTCCCACCATTGCTGTTAGCTGATAGCTTGTGTATAAGTCTTACCTTTACCTTTACCCCAACAGCTCCTAGAGTGAAATAATAGCTACACCTGGACTCCCTAACATGCTGTTTGTATTGAACTCAATTATGTTAGTGCAGAGTTGTGGAAATGCAACATAAAATTAATTAGTTGCTATATTCAGTAGGCCCTTAAAAACACCTGATGTATTGATAATTAAAAGTTGTGTAGAGCTCATATGTTTAAGCCTATTAATGGACAGAGCACGTGTGACGTCACCCATTGGTTTGTGGAGATCTGCTATGAGTCGTCGAGTTTGCTGTTACAGGCGCAGCCATCCTGGTTGCGAATGTTATGATTTTAGACGAGAGGGAAGAGTGAGGGAGGAGCTGCTTACACTCTACGTTACGTTACACACTTTCACTGGCAATCACATCATAGCCACGCCCTAAAACACCCCCTGCTTTATCGCCGATTTTAAAATCAACGAGACCATCATTCTGTGTTGCAGAAGACTTAAAACTAGCGATTGAGACCATAAACTCATTATGAAAATGTTTACTGAGGTAATAAATCAAGTGAGAAGTGGGTCATTTAGCCATAGATTTCTACAGAAACTGACCTCCTTTTGCAACCGCACGTGTCTCCCCCTGCTGGAATTCAGATACTGTAGAATGCAGGTTTAAGGCACTTCCGCATTTGCAGCACTTTGCAGAACAGGATGCTTTGTCCATTAATATTAACAGTCTATGGTTTAAGCCTTAGGGAGACACAACATGTTTTATTAGGAGACTAAATGTAGGAAAAACATTATTTTCCTTACAAAGAAAACCACACAGATCATCTGTGGATCAAAGTAAAATGTAAGGCTGCTGTTCTGACTGCATTGTGAGAACAAGAGACAAGACAGAATTCACACATCATGCGACTTCTCTTTTTCACAGTGAAGCTGTGTGTTAACCCAACAGGATATGATTGAATCAAGTACAATGAGATTAAGGAAGTGTGATATCCAGTACAGGAAGTTGCCTCATTATGTGCAAACAGTAATGTTGCATCACAGAGGTCGTCTGCTGGAGCTGCTCTGCTGATGGACAAGGAGGAACTGCAGCACCACAGCAGTTTCAAATGAATGATAGTTTCATATATTTTCTGTATACGTTAATGTTCATGTTGCCTACTGTATTTATGCATCAGAATCTATCAGAGTTTGAGACTTCATGATAATGGCTTATAGAATACTATCAGGTCTTCATTGAACAACAGAAAACAACTTTAAAATGTTCTTGGATTCACACCGACAATTTAGTTAGTTCTTACTTGTTGTAGGAACATTGGCTTAATGTTCAACCACATTTCATTGAAATCTAGAAACAAGTTTTTGAGTAACAAAAAAAGACAGACAAACCAGGATGGGACCAAACGAATCCTACTTGGGAGACATAATGAGCACATATGATTATCATTGTCTCAATATTATTTTGCAGCACAAACTTGTCTTATAGACCCAGTTAAATGCATGTATTGTACATGAAAGCTGAACAATTGATACAATTTTGGAAATGCAAAACATATTGCAACTTTTCTCGTAGACAAAGGAATGTTTTTGCAGTACAGTTTCGTCATCTTCCTAAAGCTCGTCATTTCATTAGTGAAAGTAAGTAAAAGTAGGAGAGCCATTTTTAAAAGTACTTCATTTTCAGATTATGTATGTCTTTCTTCAAGTTAAGTTTTACTTTAATTAACATAATGCACACTCTTCCCTCCTTAGCACACTCTTCACAACAAATCTTTCGGAGAAGTTTAAAACAAATGCAATCTTGTATACTATTTTTTGTCTTTCTACTTGAGTTGTCATGTCATGTCATTTTCTGTTGTCATGTGCATGTTTTCTTCGTCTTTAATTGCATGTCCTCATTCTTGTTTTTTAACAGGGCGGTCTACTTTTCTGTGTCTCACCCACACAATTTGGATTCCCTGTCTACTTTTTGTAGTTTTCTCTAGCTATTATATGCAAAAAACAAACTCAAGTGAAAACTTAAGTGAACTAAAGGCAGTTTTCTGTGCGTGTTCTTCAGGTGATTCCTCAGATCTCCTCTCTGTCGTGGTTCACCACAGTCGTGCCTCTGGTCCTCGTGCTGACAGTCACCGCTGCCAAAGATGCCACCGACGATATCGTAAGCAAATGTGTTCTGTGTAGCACTTCACTTTTAACAAATTTCACTACTCTGATTTTAGATGTATTACTACAATAAAACTAACAAAATAATAAAAATAGAAAATGTTTGCAATTTTCAGATCTGATCCTAAATCCAGGCAGACATTCACTTCACAGTTGATTTAATCTTTAAATCATGTGGAAGCAGATTTCCCTGCATACTTTACATCCTGGCAACCCTGAAATGGGTGTCTATATACAGTTATTGGCTGAAAAATTGTGTGTGTGGTGGTTTGGTTAGGGTAAAAACGATGAAAATATAACCGTACAGAGGTCTGAAGAATTCGATACCTACAAATATATACTATATACTAATAATAATACTAATAATAATACTATAGGAATCAGTTTAGTCAACATTTCTAAACTCAAAGAGGCAAAAATGTCTATTATTAACAAACATTTGATGTAAATAAAATGTGCCATAAATCCATCAAATCTAAATTTGCTTTGTAAGTATTCCTTTCAGTCCATAAAAATAAATCCTACTCTAAAGGATAACTAAATAAAGTGCTCTTTTAGGCTGATCTGAGCTTAATAATCACTTAAAGATAGAAGTACAAGCTTCCTAGCTTAAAAAAGGCAAAAATATAGTGCTTATATTGAACAAGCTTTATGATGAATGGAAAAACAATACACATATGCCCGCTGTTGCTCTGTGAGAGAGTGAGACATATAGATCGCTTTTATTGGGCTTTGGGCACATTGCTTTGCAGTGTCCTGACCTCAGACTGCTGTGGCTAAGTTTTATCCAAGTGTCTGTGTCTAGTTTCATATTGGCGTTTAATAATTCCACTTTTGACAATCGCAACAGACTCCGTGGACACCGGCCTCGTAGACTTCATTGCAGGAAGAATAAATGCATACTTTTCTGTCCACTCATCTCGGTCAACTTTTCTATATTTTGATAATGCCATGTTCTTTTATCATATTGTATACCTGTGTCCCCGTGTGTACCACAGTCAGCTTGCGTCTCTCCCGCATTTTTTTTGCAACCTAGCAACGGCAACAAACAGTTGCATGCGGTCGCAGGACCCATACAGCTCTACAGAGCTGGCCTCGTTCTGCCTGTTAAAAATTCCTTTATTGACAAGATAAATATGCATATAATTTATATATATTTCCCAGTTGTGTCAAAAGGCTTTGCGGTCTGGATGGAAGCCTCCTACAGTCTGGTTTTGGACCGGGGTCCGCCAGTTGGGGACCCTTGCCGTAAAGGTTATATGCTTAGTATAGAAATTGAGCAGCATGCCTCCACCTTCTCAGTTTGGGAACCACTGGCTTATGTTTTCCCGACAAGGAACTTCCTCAGGTTGTGTGAACAAAGACTGCCCTCTTTCAGTGCCAAAGGTGGACATAGTGTGACATTGTTTACTGTCCCAAAAAGGCTCAGGGGGGGATGTGAGCGTGGATGGTTTTGTTTCCAAAGCTTGAGACCAAAGAGACCAAAGACTGTTTCGATTCTGTCTCTCACCAACTGTCAGCACTGGCTTATTTTAACCATGAACTGAAGGTGAACTTTACCCAGCTTTCACCAAGTATTTTTAGCTTCAAAGACTTAAACAGACCAAAATCATAAATGGAAACAATCGGAAAACGCTTAAACATAAGAAATGGCCACATGGGTGACATGACCTGTTTTGTCATATACGTACATACAGTAGGTATGTGGACAACGTGGTTAAATAAAGCTGACACTCACAGTCACACTGAAAAAACACACTGAAAAATAAATAAGGACAACATATTTAGCAGCTGATCAGGGAGGAATATCTATCAAATCTGAAATGAACTACTACCTTGATAATATGTAATTTTTAAATATCGTCCTCACTGCACATCATCAAAACAATATTGGTCCAGCTCTTTTACAGTCAGAAAAGGTACTGTATGTTATTTCATGTTATCTCATGTAGCTGATAAACACCATTTACTCTATGAATGAGTGAAAAACAATTTCACTCACATCAGTCTGTGTAGCCTACAAAACACTTCACACTCCTCTTACCTGTGTGTGTGTGTGTGATTTCAAGTGTTTATCAGTCCGCTCAACATCAAATTATGGTTGCCGTGGCTACTGTTTCTCTGTTTGATTACGTTTTGTTTTTTTAGATCTATTTTTTTATTGCTTTTTTATATTTAAACATACAGAACAGAGAAACACAATTCAACAAGAACTGTTTGATTAAGTTTTAAGATTAAGATTAAGTTCTATCCAAGCTCATTTTTAACCTCAGTCGACCTCAGGCTGCCATTTTGTTTCCATTACTTCAACAAGTGTTTTGGCAAATAGAAACCTAAAATTTGAAATGCACGACATTCTTCGTCTTTTAGTCAACGGATCCTTTTTCTGTAATATTATTGTTCAACACACTGTTTCATCAGCCAGATTTGTGAAAATGCTGTGATGTTTTTCTCCTTTTGTGACAAAAAATGATGTCACATGGGTGTTGAGACTGGTTGAGAAATAACAAAAGTTCCCCTTCCCATATACCAGCTGACCTCTACTGATAGTTCATCAGGAAGTAGACTTTTTTTGTTAATGATTCACAAACTGTTATCTGTTTTCTTTCATCGCTTCAACAGAACTAAATGTGCCTCTAAAACAATGAAAGGAAAATGACTTTTCGTTTCAGCCGTCAAGGGCAACCAAAAAAGTGTATGTGTGTGCGTAAGAGTGTGTGTGTGTGTGTGTGTGTGGCACCCAATAACCTAATGCCAAACCACCAAGAGAAAAAAGTGTTGCCATGGGTTAAACATTAGCTGAAGGAGGAGTACACAAGCCTTTTTGTTTGGCAGAGGTGGTGATCCTAAACGGTCCTTGCCGCCGGTGCCCATCTGTTCCTTAAGCGAAGTCACTGTGGGTTTAGGCATGATTTGATCTTTGTAGATACACAGCAACTCCAGACTGACCATGTATGGAAACGTGGATGACCTTGCAAAACAAACGCTTAAATAACTGCTGCCAGTGTTGGGAAAGCTGCTGTGAAAGGACATTTTCATAAATTTTTTTACCGCCTACTGCAGAAATGTGAATGGAAATTAATTGGAATTTAGGAGATATTATTCTGATCCTATAATTGTATGTCTATGGCTATAATTTCTGCATTTCATTTGGATAAAGCCTCACATTCTATTAGTTTCACAGTAAGAGAACAATGATCTAATTCAGTGGCTCCTGAATTGGGTTTGGTACCCCTAAGACATCTTTGAGGGGCTACGAGATGATTAACATAAGAGGAAAGCAGAAAAAACATTAATACTACACAAAGTTGTGCCAATTTTGTTAGACTTTGCTTTTTCCTTGTAAATTATTTGATAATTTCTATTTTCAGAAATGATATATATAGAAATCTGTCTTTAGTGGGACTAGTCACAACTGGTAAACCTAATTGTCTGTATAATTAGTATGGCAACCAACATGTAATTGGGTGTTCCTTTACCTGAAGCCTTTCAGTCAACCAGATTTTATAGAAATCCGTTAACAAATAATGAAAAAGGTTAAACAGAAACTTCTTGACCTGCCAAAAAGTTGAACCCAGACAAAATCTATCTGGGTTTGAAGAACAGGTTCATTTTCTGTTACATTTTATTATTAATAATAATAATAATAATAATAATACATTTTATTTATGGGGGTCTTTCTATACACTTAAGGTCACCTTACAAGACAAAAAAATAGTAATAATAATAGTAAAAACAAACAGAACATTACTAATTACAGATGAGTGGTGATCATGTTGGATATGCCAGTGTGAAAAAATGTGTTTTCAATTTTTTTTTTTTTTTTTTTTTTTTTTTTTTTTTTGGCGGGGAAAAATTGTGTGGGGATAAAAAAAAAAAAAAAAAGTGATAAAACACTGCCCACCTTTGAAAGTTGTGCTGGTGATTATGAAAGGGTACTGCACTGACTGTTTCAGCCGCCTCTGTGTCACTCATTGAAATAAATGTTGATCAGAAACTTAAGAGGGAGACAGAATGAATTGTTGACTGATAAGTTTCATGGGAACTTTTGTCGGAACTAATCAGTAATTCAGTGGTAAAAAATGTTTTTCTGGTGAACTCTTATGACTCATTGTGTCTTTGTGTGTTTCTTTCCAGAATCGCCACAGGAGCGACAATCAAGTCAACAACAGAAAAGTTCAAGTCCTGATTGACAGAAAGTAAGTTTGTTCATGGGAAGCATGGGGAATACACCAATGTGGACATATCCAAAGTTTCAGGTAGTTACATGCTGGTTTTTGTGTATTTAAAGAAGCACCATCACAGTTCTTTAAGCTTTCTGGACAGGTAGGTATTCCTCAGGGAACCTTCTTGGGTGCCCTTTAGCTTTATTATGAAGAAGCCCCGAAAATATCCTTAAAGTCATAGTATTTGCTTGTTTCAGCTCTAAGGGTGGTATAAAGTCCATCAGATCCCATGTACAAATCAAACATAACTCACATATTTGAAATAGCAGAACTCAGGTCAAACAGGATACAAAACAAGCACACCCCACCATCCTGCAGCTGCTTCCTGTACTAGAGAATTTAGGTTATATAGCACACAAGGTATACACAGAAGGGTCTAAATACAGAAATATGCAATACAAATACACAACAAAGGTCAAATATATCCAGTGGGGTTGTCTATAAACAGAAGAATTGAAAGTCATACAAAGGTAAATGTGAGCTTAAAATATGCATTTTTTTCTCTTTATTTATTATAAGGTGTAAGTTTATTGCGCTAAGTGAAGGTCTAATGGCTGTTTCAAAGCTTGTCTCCATTTTGCCAGATACATATGTAATTGTGGATGAAAGCCAAACTAAATACCATTTAAATGTATTTTAAATACATTTTATGTTCTTTTTGGTTAGTTTTTTTTTTTACCTGAAACCAAATTTAGAGATATTGAATTAAAAAAACATTTGAATCAGCCCCTAAAAACCCACCATGTGTAGTTTGTGTCTGTTTGTCGAATGCAAACTTCGAGAAACAATACCGAGCACATGACCTTAGTGTGCTAAATAATATCAACCAATTATTTGCTTCTGCACAAATATAGTACCACAAGGACAATACATATGATCAGGGCTTAATTTGAGCCGGAACATGTTCCAGCACCTCCAACATTGGATCTGGAACCTTTTTTATTGGATCCGGCACCTCCTGTGTCACTATGAAAAATGAATCGCCTAAATGAAAAAAATAAATTACTGTTTGTGTAGTGTTCAATGTTGTTATCTGTCTTGTTAGTCTTTATTCCCCATTGAAGTTCCACAAAAATTGCATTTTCGATGCGTTTTGAGGTGAATTTTCAGGGTAAGACAGAGGGGGGAGAGGGACGGAGGGAGGGGTGGCACTTCAAGTGTGCTGGATGAGATTGCTGTTAGCCTCGTTTCACTCAGGGGAAAAATGTCAAAAAGACAACAAAGTTTGCTTAATTTGTTCAAATATGCTGGCCAGTCGGATCCCAAACAAGCAAAAATCGAGACATTACATTTCATACCCATGCAGTGCATGTTCTGAAATTAAAATAAACATTGCCCTGATGTAAACACAGCATTGTTTAGGCTTTTTTAGTCAGAGAAGCTACATAGGCAGTGTAATGTTTTTTTGTTACCTCCAACCCCCGTTTTGAGTTGCCGGATCCACCCCCACTCTGCGCTCCGGGACCTCCCACTTTACAAATTAAGCCCTGCATATGATCAACATGTTATGATTATCATTATTGATGAGCTGAGACATTTATGCGGGTACAGTAAGAGCTCAACATTACCATCGTTTCCACTTAATGCACTAACTGTATTATGTTTGGTGCACTGGATAAAAACATTTGCATGTATGTGGCGCTTATCTTTCCTCCTGGGTTTGCTCTTGTTGGCTGCTGGGCAGCAGCTCTCTGCCCAATGTTTGGGCTCTACGGGAAGCAGCTGCAGGATGGTAGAGTCTGCTTTCTTCCTCTTGACTTGATGTCTGGTTTTGTTAAATATGTACGGAGTGCTTGTGTGATTGTTTTCCACAGGTGTTACTTTTCTTTTCTTACTTTTCTTTGTTTTTATTTAAAAGCTTTAGCAAATTTTATCCTCAACAAAGACTGTAAACGTGAGTAGGCTTATTATCAGAAATGGATCTTTGAATCAATATTGATCCAGGTTTGGTATCAGAGGCCTGATGGAGGGTAACATTTAATTGTACAAGAGTGAAAACTAGGGTGATGCTAGTGCTCAAACTAGCAATTTTCTCATTGTTGATGAGTATATTAAATATTTTTTTTTTATCAATTAATCAATTATTTTACAGTATTAAGAGGTGAAAACAAATGACATATGATCACCATAAGCCCTATAGGGACTTGATGTTACTTTTCTGGTTAATTAGTCTATATCCACAATGTTCCACTTCCGGGATTGCTCCGTTGCCGACGGAAATTCCGCCAGATTTCACTCATTTAGGCTGGATAACCGTTGCCTTATTGGGCTTCCTTTGTGTTGGCATTTTAACTCCGGGTGATTTATGAGGACTATGGTTAACTGCTCCTCAGATCTCTGCAGGATAAATCCAGACAGCTAGCTAGACTATCTGTCCAATCTGAGTTTTCTGTTGCACAACAAAAAAAACTTTTGAACGTACACATGTTCCACCAAAACAAGTTCCTTCCCACGCTCTTTTGCAGCGGCTCTGTGGAGCTTAGCACCGCCCATGACGATTATGATTGGTTTAAAGAAATGCCAATTAACCACAGCACGTTTTTCTCCCATCCCGGAATGCTGTGTGGACTAGCCAGACCTTCCTCCGCGGCGCTGTGGAGGAAGGTCTGGCACTGCGAGACTACTGGCTCATTAACCGTCCAAATACTCAAGCTTTTTCAATATAACAGAGGTGTAAAAAGTACACAAATATTTTACTCAAATGAAATAACTTGAGCAAAAATCTGCAAATTTTAAATGTACTAAGCAATGTAAAATTGATTGTACTTGCTATATAAATATGATGTTAATAAAATGATTTACATTTCATTTAAGTGTATGATGTTTTGGGGAAAAAAAGATTAATTGATATGTTTTATTACTTTTGGACAAAGGAGATAAATTGTGAAAATGCCCATTGACAATAATTATTTACAAGAGTTAAAGTAAACAATGCCTACTGCTCAACTGTGTACCAGCAAGAGCTGAGGCATGAAATAGAAAACCCTGAAAAGCGTCAAATATTTGTGTTCCATCCAAGTTTTAAAAACTATTATTTGTCAGACAGATAATACAGGAAACTGGCAGGAAACTGCCTTGGAGGAAAGGAAACTAATATGACTGAGGATGACCTCAGTGTTCAGTATTTATGGACAGTTTATTTCTTGACAATTCTCAAAGAAGGGAAAAGAAAACCTTTTCTCTAAATTCTACAGTACAGTCTAAACATCCTCTTACCAACCTGTTTCCTATTCTCAGACTGCGGAGCGAGAAATGGATGGATGTCCAGGTGGGAGACATCATCAGGCTGGAAAACAACCAGTTTGTCACCGTGAGTAAATTGGTGATATATATATATATATATATATATATATATATATATATATATATAAAATATATTATTTTATTTGCATTGTATTTATTTCTGTTGACAGCTTTTTAAAACCATTTATCTTTGTCAGTGATAAATCCTTCTCTAATTTCAGGCCGACCTCCTGTTGCTCTCCAGCAGTGAACCACTCAACTTGGTGTACATTGAGACAGCAGAACTGGATGGGTTAGTCTATTTTTTTAATTTAATGTCATGATGTGAGTTTGTTTAACATACAAATAATAATGCCTCAAGTTCAACAGGCATTCACACTATTATTCATTGTCTCTCATTTTTGTCATCATCTGTTTCTGCCTCTCTTCAACCTCCCCTTCCTCCTCTTTATCACTCTCTCTTCCTTCTGGTCTCTACTGTGTCATTCTTCCCCTCTTTTTTTACTTTATCATCCTCCTCTCCTCTTCCTCAGAGAGACTAACCTGAAGGTGAGACAGGCCCTGACTGTGACAGGAGACCTGGGAGAAGATAGCGAAAAACTGGCAGACTTCAACGGTAAGACTAATAGAGGACTACTAACTGTTTGTTTCTGAAATTAGAAGCCTGCACAGTATATAAACACACACACACACAGTATCCAGGTTTCTGATCATCCGTGTGCATTTGTGTCTTGATTTCTCACCTTCTCAGTCTCTATGTTCTCTATACCAACATAGAATGTTCAGACACGTGTAAACTATTCCTATCTTCTTCAGTTTTCCAGGTAGCATAATAGGTTTCTGAAACCAGAATATGTTAACATGCACAACACATAAGCAGGATACTAGTCATATAAACACACTCACCGATACAAAGTACAGTAGGTGATTTTGACGAAAGCAATACACCTTCTCTATAACCTGGAGAAGCTGCACAGACACAACAGTAGTATTGTGGTTGAAGTGTGGTTTACGGTTGTTATGGAAAATCATACCCAGGTAAACATATTATCATTCACTTCATTCAAGTAGCAGTGAGATCATGTTCAGTATGATAAGAGCAAGAGACCCATTTTAAATGATGGAAAAAGGGAGTCAAAGTATCACTTTAGCTACCCACTGTTGTTGTTACATCAGTTTGCCTGAAAAGCTAAAACATGTCCCTGCTGTTTATGTACTTTGAACCCAAAAATACAAGTTTAATTATTACTATGCTGGACAGTAAGATTCATAATAAATAAACATATATACATTTTGTTTCACATGCTTTTCGCTTACAGCTGTTTATAATTATCTTTTCTCAGAACCATGCATTTTGACATTGATTTGAGACTTAATTAATTTAAAGACCCGATGTGTAAGAGGGTCAAATAGATTGTCTCTGTAAATTCCCAGTGGTACTATAACCACTATGATGAATAGGTTTCAACACAGAGACACAGGCATCCATTTTCACTAATTGTTTCATTTTTCTACAAACAAAAACTGCAGCCATCAGAATAAATACAAACATGAAATAGTCATATATAAATGATACGCATGCCTGCTTGAATACTTCATTTCATTCTGAGCACAACCTCAAACCTGCTGCGTCACCTCTCTCTCATGTTTAAGGCGAGGTACGCTGTGAACCCCCCAACAACCGCCTCGACCGCTTCACAGGAACGCTAACCTACGTCGGTCAGAAATACCCGCTGGACAACGAGAAGATCCTGCTGCGAGGCTGCACCCTGAGGAACACCGAGTGGTGCTTTGGACTCGTGCTGTTTGCAGGTGGGTTGGATTTTTCATGGACACGTGTCAGTACCCGGTTATTGTAACAACAACTGTTACAATGTTTTTTGCATTGCCCCTATTGATACCGGTACCGATACTGATACTGTGACTTCGATACCGGTTTTCCTGAACGATACTTTTTTCGATACCAATTTAATAGAAATCATTTTTACAAGACAAACTACAACACTATGGTAGAATTTTTTTTTTTCTTACACTTATGTGACGCACACTGTAGTCAAGCCTCTCAAAATACACCAACACAGAGTTTTTCCTGCATGTATCTACAACGTGTAACATTAGACAGCCAATCAATCACAAGTATTATTAGATCTTGTTAGAAGCATTCTTATTGGCTCACTGACACTGATGAGATTTATTTCTTCATTTTTTTTTTAAGATCATTTTTTGGGGCATTTTAGGCCTTTATTTTGACAGGACAGAGAGAGAGAGAGAGAGGGGGAATGACATGTAGCAAAGGGCTGCAGGTCGGAGTCGAACCTGGGCCCGCTGCGTCGAGGAGTAAACCTCTATATATGGGCGCCCGCTCTACCAACTGAGTTATCCGGGCGCCCATGAGATTTACTTCTTGAAGTAAGGTATTGAAATTTGGTATTGAACGACGAGGCATTTTTCGATACTATGGAGGCAATTTGGTCGGTCCCTAAAAAGAATCAAAGTTCGGTGCCCAGCCCTAATTGTCCCTGACAAATAAACTAATAAAAATATCAAATAAAATAGTAAGACGGTTTTAAATGGAGGAAGATGTGAGATCATTTGAGGTCTTACTTGTTTCTGTTCCTCTTTTTTTGCAGGTCCAGAGACGAAGCTGATGCAGAACTCTGGGAAAACTACGTTTAAGAGGACCAGTATAGACCGACTGATGAATGTCCTAGTCCTTTGTGTGAGTCTGTTTATCTGATCTTAGGATGGCTTAATTATTCATCAAGTCATCAGTTGATTGGGTTTAAATTCAGTGCTTACGGCTAAATCAGGTTATTACATAAAAAGGAATTCTTGAAAACAAGATTTCAATTCTCCTGCCGCAATAAGTCAAATAATGTGTTTATCGTTTATTAATAAATGAGCTACGCCGTGGTAGTTACCCAGAGCAGTGACGATCAGGCAGACAAAGGACAGCATAAATGTGAAGTATATTCAAATACAGGGTTAAAATGGTTTACTTAAAAAAATTTTTTATCTGGCTTTGTGTGTTTGTGCGTCCACTGACCATAGTTGAAAGTATTGACTAAACCTGTATTTTACACATTTCCAATATTTCAGATGTATCAGAAAACACTAATAACTTATATTTATTTATTTTTAATGTTAACTAGTGGATTTAAAGACCTTGTCAATCAGTTTGAGAATGGTAGCGGGTTCCATTCTTGATTTTTTTAACTTTCACCTTTGGCTCACTTGTCCAGTCATTCTTTGATAAACCGGCCTTTGACCTATTCATTCTTTCCAAAACTCTCTATGCAGATTTTTGGTTTCCTGGCCTTCATGTGCACCATCCTTGCAATAGGAAACTGCATCTGGGAAATGAACGAAGGCTCACAGTTCATGATCTTCCTGCCCAGACAAGACGGCAACAACGCTGCCTTCTCCGCCTTCCTCACGTTCTGGTCCTACGTCATCATCCTCAACACCGTGGTGCCCATCTCTCTCTATGTTAGGTAACAACGTGTGTGGAATTGATGCTTATTTAATTCAATACAAAACTTTTACAAAATGCATAAATAACAAAGATTGTATCTGCTTCTTCTCACTTCCTGACTCTACATCTTTCGGCAGTGTGGAGATCATTCGGCTGGGGAACAGCTTCTACATCGACTGGGACAGGAAAATGTACTTTGCACGGTACGACACCCCCGCCGAGGCTCGCACCACCACGCTAAACGAGGAGCTCGGCCAGATCAAGTACATCTTCAGTGACAAAACAGGGACGCTCACCCAGAATATCATGACTTTCAACAAGTGCTCCATCAATGGCAAATCTTACGGTAAGATTCAAAAGTTCTACCTGCGGCTCAGAAACTGTTTTCTATAACTAAGTTGGTTTCTGGTTCTGTGAATATATCAGTGCATCTGAATACATCAGCAACTGTAGAGACTTTTTAAAGATCCAAATGGAGGCAATCTGCATCTTAGGGTTTCTTACCAAACAATAAGCAAAGAGGGAGCTATTACTGCAGATCTGAAAAATGGTTAAAGGCCCTGGACACCCATACAGGTGTTTTCAATTACTCTGGCTGATTGGACCTCTTTCCAGGCCTTTGTGGGTGTGTATAGACTGATTGATTGACATCTTTGTGAGTCCCCTGTTAGCTTTGTTGCACCTGTTAGTGCAGGACAAATGACACCTTTGCCATTCTTATTGGTGAAAAGATTTGTGACATAATAAATACCCATCAAAGCTCCGGCCCACTTCAACTTGAGCAGCGGTCTATCAGCCAGAATAACTGAAATCCCCTGCGTGGGTGTTCAGAGGCTTTAAACTATAAATAATGGCTAACACACAATTATGTTAAACATACATACAGCATTTAATACATTTAAATGGAAAGAAAAAGTATTATCCTCACTTCTACTCACTTGATTGACGATATTTCAGTTCTCAGACCTTCATTAGGCAAAGTTCATATAGACACCATACATGTGTATATAAGCTATAGGCTCTTCATTTGTGTGCAGCCAAATCATTGACCTCTTCAAATATCAATCTGAGCTGTTCCAATTAAAGAAACATAGTAACTTTACCAATATTATACAAAGTAGGTTTGCATCACCCAATAACAAAACAGTCTTATATTACACAGCCTTTTGTCTTCAAAAGGTAGTAAAAGACACTAAAGGCAAAAAATGGAGAAGGAAAGCCTCATAAAGACTAAAACCATTCATATCAAGGAAAAAAACAAAGGCATTTGCTTCTTCTGTATCCATCATGTAATTGGTTCATTTTAGTGTTGGAGTGTTCACACGTCACTTGTAAGTTTCATCTATTTTCTTTCTCTTTTTTTTTTTTCAGGGGATGTTTATGACTACACAGGTCAAAGACTAGAAATTACTGAGGTGAGTTAGGTTTTGGTGATGTAAATTCAGCAATCCTTACCACCTAAATGGCAAATTAGGTCATGTGTTAGTGTGTTTTTTTTATGAGTGTTTGCAACAGTATTATTTTATTATCTAAGAACCAATTAATTTAATCAACACTGCAGTTACTTGAAGTAGCTATATGTAACTTTCAGTTTGTGTTGATTCTAGTTGCCACTTTGGACAAAAGCAGTAGTGTTTTTACCACACCTACTGTCGCAAAGGTCTTTTCTTTACGGTGCAGTATTGCCCACTGTAGATTACTGAGTTAGCGTTACTGGGAGGTCATATAGTCGCGATGAATATTTTCCTCAGACAGATAATAATTAATTTACAATAAGATAATAAGTTACAGATGCATCGTTGCATTTCAAGTGTTGCATACGGTAACTTAGCCTACTTTGGATGTCTTGTGAGATAAACCGGGTAACGTTATCACTGTCACTGTGTTACGAGCCAAAGCAATAAGAGATTGTTGTAGCAACCAACGTAATAATTTATGTAGCGCATTTCATGAAACCCAAGGGCGTTTTACACAAATACAGGGGACAACAACAGATAACTTCGCAAATAAAATTAAATACAATTATGAAAAAAGGCTGGCTACTCTAACACAGGCTTTTCCAGTGATACACCAAAATCTGTGACCTGTCAGAATGTGTGCTCTGTAGCGCCGTCTACCTGCCGTAAATAATTTTGTGACTTTCCGGGAAAAATGACCCGGGCAGAGGCATTAATAAAAACTATATAAAAATAGCATTATTTTCACTGTTAGTCTCGTTTGCTGTTACAGGTCACTTATGATTATCAGATTACACAGTTTCAGAAACATTTAAAAGTTACATACAGTCACTTTAACCAAAAAATAATAGATGCTTGTCAATAAAAGAACTGAAAAGTGGCTACCGATTGTTATCTTGTCACAAGGGATACATCACGTAGATTCGGCGAAATTGCTATTATATTTAGTAACACATCTTGCGTCTTCCTACCCTGTCCTCTGTCTCTTTCTCAACAGCATACAGAGACGGTGGACTTCTCCTTCAACCCGCTGGCCGACCCCCGCTTCATGTTCCACGACCACGCCCTGGTGGAGGCGGTGAAGCTGGAGGACCCAGAGGTGCACGCCTTCTTCAGACTGTTGGCCCTCTGCCACACCGTCATGGCCGAGGAGAAGAAAGAAGGTGAGGAGCGGTTAAGTGTCTCTGTGTGAGCCTCTGTCTTTTATAGATTAATGCTAATATTATTAAGCAATAAAGACGAAAGTGACCAAAAATGACTTACTTGCCAAAATTCCTCTTCCTCCACTGACAAAAAAAAAATGACCCTTTTGTTCCTTCAGGTGAGCTTTTCTATCAGGCCCAGTCTCCAGATGAGGGAGCACTGGTAACAGCGGCCCGAAACTTTGGATTTGTCTTCCGCTCGCGCACACCAGACAGCGTTTCCATCGTGGAAATGGGGGAACAGCGCAGCTATGAACTCCTGGCCATCTTGGATTTCAACAACGTCCGCAAGAGAATGTCCGTCATAGGTATAAAATCCTCTGAAAAAAAAATTACAAATAAAAGTTCCTATTTAGTGGGATTCCTCATAGAGTATACACATTGATTGCTGTCGCTGGAGATTTCTTTTTTTTTAACTGTGGTGATTCATATAACAGATTTTTCCTTCTATTCCTATTTGACAAAACTGTATTTTTGAGTCGTAATGGGGTCATGTAATGGGCGTGTGCTTGTGTGCACAGTTCGGAGTCCAGAGGGGAAGCTCTGTCTCTACTGTAAAGGTGCAGACACAATCATCTATGAGAGGCTGCATCAGTCCTGCAGCAAGCTGATGGACGTCACTACAGAGCACCTTAATGTCAGTAATATTTCTCTGTGTTGAGATTTGATGATTTGATTCTCTTACTTTATCTGCATTCTTCTTATGATTTTCCTGCAGTGTTGCTGGATGTTTGTCTCTGCATTTCTCTGCAGTTCATCCTAATGTCCATGTGCTCCATCCAACTGTAGGGTTCATACGTTTTGAAAGAAACTGGAAAAGTTATGGAATTTGAAAAATGCAAATTCCAGGCCTGGAAAGGTTTTGGAAACATAAAAAGACCCAGAAAGTTTTTAACACAGTATAATAAT
Source organism: Perca fluviatilis (assembly GCF_010015445.1). Classification (NCBI taxonomy): domain Eukaryota; kingdom Metazoa; phylum Chordata; class Actinopteri; order Perciformes; family Percidae; genus Perca; species Perca fluviatilis. The sequence goes on from NC_053117.1 coordinate 31,553,125, forward strand.
ATGTGATTAATAAATGTATTTCACGTCGTCCTAACCTCAACTTTCTATTCGGGGCGTGATATTAATTGTCATTCATTTTATTGTTAAACCTCTCAGGGTAAACTTTAACACAGATTTTTATTCTTATTGTATAATGTCGACTGACATTTTCAGGAATACATAGTCATGGAAATTTGCCAAAAAGTCATGAAAAAGTCATGGAAAAGTATTGGTTAAAATTCGTATGAACCCTGCAACTGTTAAAGTGCTCATATTGTACTTTTTGGCTTTTCCACTTTCCTTTATTGTGTTATATAGCTTTTTGTGCACATTATAGGTTTACAAAGTGAAAAAGCCCAAAGACTTACCATCTTCCAAGGAAAATACTGTTCACAAACCGCTCCAAACAGCTCTATTGTAGTCCAGCCTTTACTCACTTTGTAACACGTTATAATGCTCGCCTAGCTGCTAGCAAGGCATTCCTCATAATCTGCAACTGACTAGCTAGCAGTACTACTTATTGCGCATGTGCGACTCCCAACAAAGATGGTACAGAAGTGAGATGCCTCACTCTGTAGCTAAAACAGAGAGCTCAACACACAGGGTGAAAAGAGGAGCTGCAGCAATGTGCAGTACAACAAATATATGGTGTTTTCTGAAAATTAAACCACATAAATCTATTATGGTACAACCTCTAAATATAATTATGAACCTGAAAATGAGCATAATATGAGCACTTTAACATAAAGTTGGATGAAGTCCACAGATTAGACTCTTAGATTAGACCTCTTGCTGACCTGGAAGCATAAATAATTGAATTTGAACACTTGGCTTTATCATAATAATGATAACTTTTGTATTGCTCCAAATGATAGAGGCGAAACCAATAAAATTGGTTTGATTTATAAAGTTCATTCAAATTTGGGGTTAAAAAAGAGACACAGAAAGATAACTTAATTAAGAAATGCAAGTGTACTGTATATAAATCAGTTTGAAGTAGAGGCTATATATGAGTAGCAAGACACATTACAACAGGGAGGTTGTTTCAAATCTCCTTAGTTTAAAATGTTTAGACGTTGGGACCGGTAGCAGACTTTTGAGTTTTAAACTGAGTTTGATTTTGGGTACACAAGCTCATAAATAAATGATTGAGCCAGACCATGGAGTGCTTTAAAAGTAAACCCTCAAAATGAACACTAAAATCAATGCAAAGAGGCTGAAATGTGGATTATGTATGTGATGTATAGAGACAATAAGAGACAAACAAACCAAAATTGCATTAGTCCGTCTCACAGTACTTTACCACTTTCCAAAAGCCATGGCTTCCTACTGAAGAACTTTACAGGTCACACATTTGTTGTAATGAAGAACATATCACCCAGTGCAATAGTGTGACTAATCGACGATGGATGATTTACACAGCTGGGCACATTTCTGTTTATATATTCAAATACTGTGTGTGCGTGTCTCCAAGGCAAATTGAGCCTGCTGCTCTAAAACACCCATCTCAGCAGCTACAGACACAGGGTGACTTTGTGTGTTTTTTTTTATTGTAGACAGCTGACACAGGTCAAAAACTGAATGCATGAGGCAGCCTGTACTTGGCTGAACCTCTGTTTGTGTGTGTGTAGCTTTCATCCATATAAGTATTTGCATGTCGATCTGCAGGAGTTTGCAGGGGAGGGCCTGCGGACTCTGGCGCTGGCCTATAAGAATCTGGATGAGGAGTATTTCAACCAGTGGAAACAGCGCCACCATGAGGCCAGCACCGAGCTTGACAACCAAGAGAGCAAACTGGACGAGCTGTACGAGGAGATAGAGAAGGATCTGCTGGTAGGAAATGAACTCACGTTTCAGTAAAGTTCAAACCATAAAAACTGGGTTTCATTTGTAAAATTTGCCTGTTGATTATGTATCTGAATGTGTGTATTCAGCTGCTTGGAGCAACAGCCATAGAAGACAAGTTACAAGACGGAGTACCTCAGACTATTGAGCAGTTGTCCAAAGCCAACATCAAAATCTGGGTTTTGACTGGTGACAAGCAAGGTACATAACTTCAAATATAATGAGAGAATTTAATTGAGAACATATTATATAACTGTTTTGTATTGGGTGGATGGTTCATCTTTGTTTACACGGAAACAAGTCTGAAAATGTTTTGTCATGTTCAATAATTCAGTTTTATCATTAGAAATCAATAAGGTGTCACTTTTTCAATCTGTAATCATCTTGTTGTGTATTTAAAATAATGATTATAACAGTTTATCACAACTTGGGTCATGATTTTGTAGTTTCTGCTATATATCTTGCTCACCAAAGTAATTGCTGAGACCTGGAAACAACGCAGTAAGATTTGGCAAAAAGACCTGTCGTAAACACGCAAAAAGCCAAGCTGATTATCTAAACCACTTTATTTAGAGGTAAAATAGAAAGTGATGTTTGTAGTTAGAAACCCTTAAACTCAGACTACAACACACCAACTGCTCCACTACTCTGCTACACTGTATAACCTTTTATTGGAAAGCCAGCCTCAGCCTGATGCCACACCTAAAGCAGAAATTGACAAAATGACCAAAGGACTCATCATTTGGAACTTGCACATTGACCATGCACTAGCTGTGTTTGTATGTTCTTCATTCGCTTGTTGTAGTTTTTCAAACAGAAGATCAGAAGATACATTCCCATTTGAATCAAGTATTCCTGATTCGGGCCAAAACATCATGCAGGATCATTGTTAAATATAGCTCTTCACTGTGTAATTAGATGACTTTTCATTATGTTCTTCTCTTCATATCTTCTGCAACTGTCTACTTACTGATGTTGATTATTTGTGCCGCAGAAACTGCAGAAAACATTGGGTACTCGTGCAACTTACTGCGGGAGGAGATGAACGACGTCTTTATCGTCTCGGGCAACTCACCTGAGGATGTCAGACAGGAACTCAGGTCAGAGGCAGCTTTCAAAAGACTGTACCGTTTCAGTTTAGACAGCACCTGAGGAACTGAGCTGATTATGAAACGTTTCCATGCATCCATCCATATTTCTTTTTTCATTTTTTTTGTGGAGCAGAAATGCACGGACCTCCATGAAACCAGTTGAGGATTCAATGTTTCTGCCAGAAAGGACTCTGGGTAAAGGTGTGAAAGTGATCGCAGACGAGTTGGTAAATGGAGAGTACGGCCTGGTCATCAACGGACACAGCCTGGTACGTCATTAAGAAGTTTCCTGATTACAATGCATGCTGTAACTGTCCTCTGTGACTTGTATTGATTATTATTTAAAGTGATGGGGAAACAATTGTGTAATTCCTGTCTCTAATCACTTCTCTATTGCAACCATGTTCCCTCAGGCGTACGCCCTGGAGGGCAGCATGGAGCTGGAGTTCCTGAGGACGGCGTGTATGTGTAAAGCAGTGATCTGCTGCCGGGTCACTCCTCTGCAGAAGGCTCAGGTGGTCGAGCTGGTCAAGAAGTACAAGCAGGCGGTCACACTGGCCATAGGAGATGGAGCCAACGACGTCAGCATGATCAAAGGTATCAGCGGGGCCACACAGCAGCTTTATGCGTGGACGTTAAAGAGGTTTTTCGTCCCAAGTAGGAAATTTGCAAAAAAGAAAGTTGCTGCTAAAGATTGCAGCTATATAGCAAGTTCTCACCGAGTACAAAATGCAGCTCTATTGGCTTTGGCTTCCATTAAGAATGCTTTGATATGCTTTGATATGCTTTGATAAGTTATGTGGTAGATATATTTGATAAGTGATTAATTGTTTCAGACATTTTTCAAACACAAGTGGCAAACATTCACTTTACAGCTTCTCAAATGTGAGGATTTGCTTCAATACTTCACCTTGGGCTCAGGGAAATTTTAATGGGCTTTTTTTCATTGATTTTGAACTCCAAATGAATGATAGAATGCCTCTAGTGTCTGCTGCTACATGTTAATAATAACAATTTAATATGCTGATGATATGGTGGGTATCTCTCAGCTTGTTTTGGTGTATCTCTGCCCCCTAGTGGCCAAAGATGTATTAATGCAGCTTTAAGTTGTAGTATATGATCTGTGGTCGCCTGAAACCAGAAAAAAAAAGACTGAAATATTTTTCACAAATAACAAAAATATAAAATTCTTTGCTCGCTGTTTTTGGATGCAGAGAAATTCAAACACCCTTTCCTTCTTCTTGTCTTTGTCCTCCCAGCTGCTCATATAGGCGTGGGCATCTCAGGCCAGGAGGGCATGCAGGCTGTGCTGTCCAGCGACTACTCCTTCGCCCAGTTCCGCTTCCTGCAGCGCCTCCTGCTGGTGCACGGCCGCTGGTCCTACCTGCGCATGTGCAAGTTCCTGCGCTACTTCTTCTACAAGAACTTCACCTTCACCTTCGTCCACTTCTGGTACGGCTTCTTCTGCGGCTTCTCTGCACAGGTGAGAGAGTGAAGTAAGACGGAGGGAGGGAGGACGGTGGATGAGGAGGAGAAGAAAGGACTGCGATGTTTAGTTTTCAGTGGTGGAAGAAGTATTTAAATCCTGTACTTAAGTAAAAAGTACCACACTGTAAAATTACTCTGTTACAAGTAAAAATCATGCATTTAAAATGTTACTTAAGTAAAAGTTTGTAACGATCACAACAGTTCTTTGTTTAATCGTCTAATCATTTCAGTATTTGTCGGCCTATATATTGTTGGGTAGTTTAATTTATAATAAAACATCGTATTTTATAAACTACATGTGTTTTGTGTACAAAAATCTTAATTTGTAAAGTAACTAAAGCTGTCAGATTAATGTAGTGAAGTAAAAAATACAATATTTCTCTCTGAAATGTAGAGGAGTAGAAGTAGAAAGTGGCTTGAAAAGAAAAGACTCAAGTACCTCAAATTTGTACTTAAGTACAGTACTGTAGTAAGTGTACTTGGTTACTTTCCACCACTGGTAGTTTTGTAATACAACAAAAAAAATTAAACCAGTGGTTCTCGACCTTTTTGGCTTGTGACACAAACAAGCTGTGTGTATTTAGACCCCTCTGCCTTCCAGATGTCTATGAGATAATTTACCCCCTCTAAACTTCTCAGATGGTGTAATTCAAATAATATTTGAAGCCCAGAGCAGTTAAATTATCCAACATTTCACAAACAAAAAATGTTTGTAGTGGAACTTTTTCTTTTCTTTCCCATTAATCATCTCCCCACAGAGCTAAACAACCTAAAAGTGTATAATTAAAAGTAGCTCCACCTAAAATGCTGTTTAGGCACTGATCAGTCTTCAGTATTAATGATCTAATAATATATATATATATATATATATATATATATATAATCATATATAATAATAATAATAATACATCAGTCACAGGGGACATTTTCCTGCAAAACTAGTACTTTTACTTTTGATACTTTAAGTGCATTTAGTTAAGTTATATTTAAAATGCCGGAATTTTACTTACGTAGGGAAGTATTGTACTATAGTATGGTACTTTTGCTTAAAGGTGCTGTAGGTAGGATTGTGAAGATCCAGGACTATTTGAACATCAACAACTTCTCAGTCCCTCCCCCTTTCAGGTAAAGCCCAAAACGGTCTCCTAGGCCCCTCCCCCACAAGGGAGAATTAATGCGTGTGCATGAACAGTGATTGACACGCAGTTAGACCCCCAGCCCTGATTGGTGCATCTGAACAGGGAGCTGTGGATTTTTGCAAATCGCACTACAGGCTGTTTTTTTTTTTTTTTAATGACCTGCTTCATGTAGTTCTACTGGAACATAGGGTCAGTTTCAGCAAATATGACAGAAAGTTAGTTTTATAAGTCTTACCTACTGCACCTTTAAGTAACAGATGTGAATCTTCTTCTACCACTGGTATTCAAGAATTAAGGTTGTAGAAGTCATTTGTAATTTCTGCTTTTGCTTTTTCAGACGGTGTATGATGAGTGGTTCATAACACTCTACAATCTGGTGTACACAGCACTACCTGTCCTGGGAATGAGTCTGTTTGATCAGGTAACTATTTGATGTGCACGTATCCATAATAAACCTTTAAACAAAGAATAGAGCTGGAGGTGTTTAAGCTGACACAGAACAGAAAACCTAAACACACAGACTTGATACCTTTGTTTCTCCCTGCTGGTCAGGATGTGAACGACGTGTGGAGTTTCCAGCATCCTCAGCTCTACATTCCCGGTCAACTCAACCTATACTTCAGCAAGAAGGCCTTCTTCAACTGTGCTCTCCACAGCTGCTACAGCTCCATGGTGCTCTTCTTCATCCCTTACGCAGCCATGCACAACACCGTGAGGGACGACGGGAAGGACGTTGCCGACTACCAGTCCTTCGCTCTCCTCACCCAGACGTGTCTGCTGTTTGCCGTCACCATCCAGGTATGAGGAACCCTTTTCTTTTGGATAATCTTGTCTTTAGCATAAGTCAGGCTTAGAATACAAAAAACAATTACAGATATTTTTGTGTCCTCTCCATGTTTTTAGTTAGGGTTGGAGATGTCCTACTGGACAGCGGTGAACACTTTCTTCGTGATGGGCAGCCTGGCCATGTACTTTGCCGTCACGTTCACCATGTACAGCAACGGCATGTTTCTCTTGTTGCCGTCAGCCTTCCCTTTCTTAGGTGAGTGGTCAACTCATAATCTCGCCAAACAACTGTCCTTAAAGATATCGTTGTGTACGTTTCCATATTTGTGTTGGTTAGTGAGTGTTAACATGCATGTCTGCTCCTGAGAAAAGCTTTGCTCATTCTTTCATACGAGGCTCCTGTGTAAGTAAAGGTGGCAGCATAATTCAAATGAGTTGAATTATACTTCCAAATAGAGTGTCTGAATTTAGTTTGGTGTGTTTCCACATGCAAAATGTCTGGTTTACAACTCAGACAAATATCAAAGCTGGTTCAGATCCGAGCTGTGTGTGCACTAAACTTTATTGGACAGTCTCATGGTTTAACTTTTAGTCTTGTTTACTTATTCTTTGAATAGATATTTCCTTATTTAAATCATATTTCTCTTGAATTTAGACTGTATTTTATTTTCACTGTACTTTGTGTGATGACAAAGTTGAACACTTGTTCTTTTGAAAAGTTTCGTTTATTTTTGTAGAAATAATTGAAATTGAAAAAAAGTTTTTTTTGTAGAAACACATTACATACAACCATGTCAGGTATGATAAAAATGGATTGACATGAAAATGTAGGTGCTGTTTTAAAAACAATATCCAACCCAAGTGCTCTAGTATTTCTTTTTGTCTGTAACTGTAAAAGTAAACTCCATTTATACTTAGACAGCAAATGTGTTTAAGATAGCCATCTGATGTTAACACCATGAGTACACTAGCATTTCCTTTCAATTTTTACATTTCAAAGGCACCTTTACGGCCTTTACAAAGAAACAAAATTCAATTTTATTTTAACTAAAGTTCTTACACTCACTCAGCAGCATTTATTGACCTCTGTGAATGAGCAGGAGGACCTGCAACACATCCATCATGTCTTCACAATACAGAGAGTTTAGAAAACTAATATGAGATCCAGAAGGAACATTTAATAAGTACTGTAGGTTGTAGGTTAGAACACTGGAAATGTCATTTATTCATACTACTACTATACTTTTGGGTAGTAGCTCTCTCAAACAGTAATCAATGTCAAGAATTTAATAAATTATTATTATAAATATTATTGTTACTCTTGTCCATAGGGAAGTCAGCATTTATGCCTATAGCGTCTCTTGATGTTACCCAAGTATACAAGCGTACAATTACAAACCTTGTATGTGTATTATGTGTGTGTGTTTGTCCAGGAACAGCCCGTAACTCTCTGAACCAGCCCAACATTTGGCTGACGATCCTCCTCACCTCCATCCTGTGTGTCCTTCCTGTGGTTACCTACCGCTTCCTGTTAATTCAGCTCTGCCCCACCATCAATGACAAGGTACAGATGGAGCTACTGTACCAATTTACTCTGCATGCTTGCTAAGATACAACTGCACTTGACATACATGAATCCGAAATGAATCCCAGAAATGGGTCAGCGTGTGTGTCTCTATCCAGCATTTTGACTTTGTTACTATCTACCCAAACTTTCAGGTGATGTTCAAGGTAAGACGGGCCAAAGCAACACCGGCCCCCCCGCCTCTACGCACCCGCATCCGCCGCACCAGCTCCCGTCGCTCAGGCTACGCCTTCTCGCACGCGCAGGGCTACGGGCACCTGGTGACTTCGGGACGGTTCTTGCGGCGTCCTGCTTTGTCGGCATCTTCAGGTTTCGCCAACATAGGTCGCACCACAACTGGGTTCAGTCCCATGGGACGATCGGCTGGATACAGCCCGACAGGACGCCCCCAGAACGCCAAGGTCCCAGATGTGGAGGTGACGTCGCTGCAGATGTACAGGACTATCAGAGATCCTGTCTTCTGACGGACAGCTGGTTATCTTCAAGATGGAACATCTGGGAGAAGGAATAATGCAAGCTAAACAGCTGGATGCCCCTGGTGCTTTTAAGCTCCCATTTGTTACCATGAGGAACTTGCTTGGGCTTTCCAGAGAGAGAGAGAGAGTCAAGGATTTTAACGAAAATCTGTCCAATCACCTAAAAGTGCACGACTTTTGCTCCAAGCATTTCATTTTGTAAAAGTTTTATCAAAGGGAACTACAGCAAAATGTGTCGCCACTTCTGATGGGTACATGGATCACTTTCCTCAGATCATGAGTATTCATGTAAAACATGCCTCATGCAGAGCTAACAGATGAACTCTTTCTGACACAAAAACCAGTAACAGGGTGATTCACTTTCAGACTGGAACAACCACAGAGGGGAAACATTTTGGCTTCATGAGAAGGACAAAGTGTCATCATGTTTACAGACTACCACGATTTCCTTAACCCTGGGAGTCTAGATGCACAGCAGGATACAACCAGCAAAGCCATTTTGCATAAGAATATTTAAATTTTGTACTTTTTAAGCTTTAAGCTGTTAGCCCTTTGGCAGCATCACATGGCAGCGGGGGATAACTTAATGTCTGGAAGATCATGAATGTTTCAAAAAGTGCTCCCAACAAATGTTCATCTTCTCAGAGGAAGAGATGTTATGGCAAGCATTGTTGGTCAATCCAGCATTTGTTGGAAATGTTTCTTTTTACAGTATGTATTTTTCATCACTTTATGTGTGCTGAAAGAATTTCATGCTACTTAAATGAATTTAGGAGAAGAAAACAGATCATTTTTGTGTAGCAGACCCTATTTTTGATTTACAGCTAAACCACAGGGACATTTAAATTACAATCTAAAGGACCACTGTGTAATCGGACATACTTTATACTTAAAGGGTTTATGAGTTTTAAGTAATAATTTTATTATTGGTTAGAATAAATAAATAAATGAAATATAATTGCTTTACAGATAAGAAAAAAGCTATTAATAAGAACAGTGTTTGGACTGGACTGCCAGGTTGTAAAAATGTATATAACTTTCTCTGTCTTTTCAGATAACTCCTCTGTGCAGCTTGACAGGTTATTCTGAAGTGAGAAACCTAAAAAGTCTTTATTTATAACATCAGCCCTGATGGCTAATTAGGAGTCATAAAGGTCATTTCTTTACAGATACAATTAATAGTAAGTAATAAATAAAACAGTTCTTATACTTTAGTAATCCGTCAAGTATGGCGTTTAATAATTTATTCTTAAGTGCACTGCTATTAATAATATTAAAACTATTTATTATAGTAGTTTAAATGAAATTTGTCGTTAAAAGAGAGATAATGGTGCCGGGCCCCAAAAAAAGGATAATAATAAAATAAATAATTGTAATTATAAAGTTCTTGATAAATGGATTTTGGTCTGTAAGATCTGCAGTTCTGCATGTGATTAAACTGATGGATTAGTCTTCCTGTATGATAAATAAATGAAAGCATGTGAAAAGATGGAGAAAGTTATGCTGCTGGAGGATATACAGTACACCATCCATCAGCCATACCAACTCATCCTGTGTAGGGTCGCTGGGGAGCATATCCCAGCATGCACTGGGCGGGTTCACCCTGGGCAGTTTCACACTCACACCTACGAGTGAATTTAGAGTCCCCAATCAACACGACTTTCTTTGGCTTTTATTTTTTTACAATCTGGCAACGTAAAAGTTGCTCCTGATTGATTCCTGATCTGAACAATTTATAAAGAATGCCTTATTACAAAGTGGTACCAACATTTTCTACAGTGCATCTTTATGCATTGTAGTGTAATGTACCTCAGTGTTATGGTCTTGGGTTTACATTTTGAGTTGTTTTCCAACTCTAGCAACTGAGAATCTAAGGCCCTGTTTAAGCCTACTGTGTAGCCCAGGGATATAACCAGATCATGTCTAGATCCAGTTTAGAGGGATAGTAGTTCAAATATGTGTACCAGAATGTGTCTTAAATGCTCCTTGAGTGACCACTTGAGACAAAATTCAGCATCCCTACCGATAAATATGGAAAACTGCACATTTTCACCTCATCAAACAGCATGAGAAGTGGGCTACGCCGACCGTACAGACGTTAAAGATTGTCTGAGTTGTTGCTGTAGAAAAATCAGCCACATCTACCTGTGTTTGGGAGATTTATTGTACTGTACAGACACTACACAGTTGACTGGGTGATCCTATAATCCATTCCTTTTAGTGCTGAGTGTGGGCAGAGCCTAAAAAACACTGCTTAGACAATTCCCATGAACTTTTAATCTTGCAGAACATAAATCATAATGATTTTATACCCTATTTTAAAAGCAGATACTGTATCACATCGTGCATAGTCATTATTTCAAAATCATGTATTTGCTTTAGCAACAAGCTTGCTGCTTTACGTCTGACAATCAACTTGGTAGTTAGCTGTATTTCTAATTTTAATAAGTAGTGTATCTTATCTTGTTTCCAACATCTTTCTCTCTTTAGTTCACTGAAAATATGAGCTAGCGTAGAAGGACACACAGAAGCTGCCTTAATATTAAAGAAAACAAAAGTCCTATGTTATGCAATGCAGAGACAACAGTGACAAGAATGTTTGATGGAAGATAAGGATGTTACAAAAAAAATGTAAGTTAAGCACACATATTATTCCATACAGGTGTTATTTTTTTAAATGTTGTGTTTCTTGTTTCAACCTGAAGATGATAGCTGGTCCGTGGGATCAATCATTCATTTATTCTTTGGTGTGTGACGGTATAAAGAATGGGCCAAAATGTAATTCATTTTATAATTAAGCAATAATGCTATTTTAATGTTTAATAGTTCCCTATATTCTTTCTTTTCCGTGCCTTGAGGTATACTTGGATGTGCAATTAGTGGTTTAATTCACTCATCAGTTTTTCATCTACGGTTCAATTTAAACCATTAACACGGCTGATGGATGCCTTGACATTATAAACTGTGGTGTTTTTATCTGAACGTCTGTCACCACAATGAGATTCAGTGAGTTGTTGCCCAGAATTGAATGTACTAGCCCACTAAGCCTGGTGGTGAACCAAAGATATTTTTTTCAAGGTTTTGCGTGTCATAGTTCACTCTAAAGTGAAAAGGTTGCTCATCAAACAGAATCTGATGCTGGAGGTCAGTGTGATGAAGCTGGTTTGCACCACTGACAACTTACTTATTACTTACAAGTGTTTTTTATGGAATAATGTAAAAGTTTGAATATGCAGAAGAGCCATTTATTACTGTTGCTGTAATTGAATCTTTGTCCAGTTGTGTGTAAATCAAGCTCAAAATCAAGTTTTGTTGTGTGTTTTCAGTGTTTTGAGGAAGGATCTGGTAATCCAGTTGTTAGATCTTTGTTAGATGTCCGATGTTACCAATTTGATCGTAGCGGGGTCCGTTTCACAGAAGCAATCTGTAAGCCGTGCTTACTTACAGATCACAGATGGTGAATGAAAACTTTATATTTATCAGTATATCATATATCTTTTGCACTGAAGACAGAAACTGTAACATAAGGGATTTTTGATAACTTTTTCTCAAACGTGGCAAAAGTATTCAGTGATTTTTGCTCTACTCTTACTGATAAGCATTTTGTATCATTTTGTACTAAAAAATAAATGTTACTGCAATACAATTACTACAATGTCTTATCTGTGCAGTTGTAGCTTTTTTACATTAAGAAGAAGATGAGCAATTTTCTAGGTCTTTGTGCTTCTGGGTTTGTTCAGAGCTTTGGAAAATAATTAGCCTCTCTTCATCTCCAGCATGAATAAACTAAAATGAAGTTTAGGTGCACTTTACAGATATGGCTTAACTGCAATATGTTGCTAAAAAAGCCGTGCCCAGGGCCCATTTTCTCATAATGCATCCATGTGTTAATTTCTCTCAAAGTTGCATAGAGAAACAAAATATCATGCTAAAAGTGAAGTAATATTACTAGGCAAGATTAAGTATTAGAGACATGAATCATATAAACATCTACTGTACAGTATGTCAGTATAAAGAAGACAATTTAACATGAATTTAGACTGTTGATAGCAGATTTTGCAAGACAAGATCAACTATATAGTGTACAAAAAAGAACAGAAGATGAAATACTGTGTAATATGTATTAACTATGCTAGTTATTTGTAAATCATAATCTCTGCCTAACAAAACCACAACATCAGGCAGAGCAATGTGTCTCCCGTCAGATAAATGCTGTTTTATACTTGTGCAGCTCACCCCCAGCTGATGGTGTAATAACCCTTTAAACCACAGCAGTAATATCTCGACCACATCCTGATGTTTCCAATTATTATTGTGTAATATGGAAAGAATCTCATAGTGCTGCAACACAACAACAACTGAGATTTGTTGAGACATGAGAAGGGAGCTGTATTAGGGCTCAAACAGTACATGTTCCTGTTATTATTTACGTAGGCTACTCACGCAGTTACATGTGCAGTATGTAATACAATATTATTCATGAGACTGCTCTTATGCTGACAGTCTGGTGCATAGGGGCTGTATCTTGCATCAGAAGAAAGCTTTTACTGTGCTCCATCTATGGTCCAAAAGAGCACATTTGTGACCATAAAGAAGATTGAAATGACAGGATATTTGGTGCAAGCTTCATGTTGTTAGACCACACAGATTGATGCAACAAGGCAATTCGAGTCCTAAATTAAACGCATATGCATGATAAATGAACTCTTCGGAATATAAAGGATCTAACACTGTGTATGAATTCACTAAATTATTTATGACTTTTTGATTAATGTGTTTAATATCTTTGTCCTGACCCTGTGCAGTACCTTCTGAATGAAGGAAAATTAAAACATAGCAATAGGTTGTCTTTATCTTGACCTCTTGAATAATTTGGGGCTGCAGCTTATATACCATTGTACCATTAATTACGTCTTATTATTATATAAAACAAAGAGTCTACAGCCATGCTAGTGGTTCTGTGAGACTGTACTTAGGCGCAGACATTTGAGCTAAATGCTAATGCTAATGTCAACATGCTCACAATGGTGATGCTAACATCCTGATTTTATGCAGGTGTAATGTTTTACCATGTCATTCATTTAGGTTCGGCATGTTAGCAGGTTGACATTCGCTAATTTGCACTTAATGTCACTGAATTCAATTTTGAACCTAATAGTGCTATGTACGAAGTCAGAGTATCATCAAAGTGATTGCAATTCATCCTGAGGGGGACAAGAATGTGTGCCAAGTTTTATGGCAATATATCTAATAACACAGTTGACATATTTCACAGGATGAGGGAAAACGTTGTTGTTGTTTTCTTTTTTGTTTTTTTAACCTGCTGGTGGCAGTAGAAGTAAAGTCAGGGGTTCACCAAAGTCAGTGGGATTTGTACTCTGGGAACCGTAAACGTCTTTACAAAATTTCATTTCCATCTATCCAGTAGTTGCTGAGATATTTCAGTCTGGATCAAATGGTAGACAGACCAAAATTGCCATCCCCATGCTGCTAGCCGGCTAAAAACCATCTGTCCCTCTGGTTGTAAGCAAACATCTGTGATGGCAGACATCATTTAATGTGTGTCTTCTTCAGCTGCTATGTGTCAGTTTTGCTGATTTCTTTGCTAAGTGCAAAAGTATGTGGTTCAGCTGCGCCACTAAAGCAGATAAATTAATCTTAACATCACAGCCCCTTCAGAGCTCAGTGTGTTTAGACCTCTACACCAACTCATTTTAAGGCAAGAAGCCCCCACTAACCATAGTTTACCCCCTGTAGTGCATTATCTTAACAATTTTGATAACTTATTAATTGTTTAAGTGATTAAACAAGCACAAATGCCAAACATTTGCTCGCAGTATTTTGGGGTTTTGGACAGTTGTTCTTCAACCCCTGTACTTGAAATACACTTACGCATTTCCATTTTTGCTACTTCATACCTCTACTCCACTACATGTCAGAGGCTTTTTACTGCACTGCATTAGTTAATTTACAGATTAAGATTTTTCTCACAAAACATATGATGAGTTAATAAAATATCACACATTTGTTTTAGGTTAAACTACCAAATAACATTGTTAAAATATGCTCCACCTCAACCAACTACAACAAGAACTACTTTCAAGTTATGATATTCCAATAATATGATATGGTTTAATGCAAACAGGTGCTATTTTTCTGAATTATGACTACTTTTACCTTTAATACTTTATGTACCGTACATATTGCCAACAATGCTTACATATTTTTTATTTAGGTGAGAGTTGCAATGGAGTTATAATATAACGTATTCTAATACATAAAGAATTGCAGTTTTTACCTAGTAAAATCTGAATACTTCACCTTGTGTTTATAGAGTTTATGATGCCGCACTTATAGTTTTCTGACATTTATTAGACAAAAAAAAGACAGATCAAGCAGTAATGAAAATAATAAATATAGCTGCGGATACAGTATGGACTCAACCATAGATCTCATATCTTTACAGTGTGCCATCTGAAGGGGAGCAGACCAGATCAGACATGATGGTAAAACCTTCACCTCGAGTGAGCATGTACAATACAAATCAAAGTCATAATGAGTCTCAGAGAGTGAAAGGTCAGCAGGGGCCCCCTGCTCTAATTTGTAAGGTTTGTTTCTCAGTAAATTCAACTGGGTGTAACCTGCCTATTTCCCAATGCATGCTGGGATAGGCTTTAGCCCCCCGCAGCCCTGAAGGAGATAAGCAGCTTAGAAAATGGCCCGATAGATAAATGGATGGATCATTTATTCTCACACCCTGAGATCATCAGACACAAGGAGGGTTTTATTTTTTTCCCCACCAAACCATCATAACCTGGCTCATTTGTGCTGTATTTACAAATTGCTTCTAGCTTTCTCAGAGGCAGACACTGAAATGTACTGGATCCTGTTTGGCATACTTTTAGTATGTGTATCCTTTAAATGTTGCACCTTGAACAAGTGAGAAGCATTTAATAGCTTCCAGGGTTGTCCACAACAGTCATCGTGTGAAAAACACTTCAAACCATCAAATCTGGCTACCTGTTTAATTAAGCATCCGCCTAAAATACAAAATTGTTTTTTTCTACATTACAACACTAAAAGCTCAAATATGTTCAGAGATCCTTTGTGTTTATTATCGTATATAATAAAGGTACTTTATTGTCACATACGTGAGGGGAAATTCATTCTCTGCATTTAACCCATCCTTCAAGGGAACAGTGGGCAGCCATTTACAGCGCCCAGGGACGAACTCCAGATCTGAGCCAGTGCCTTGATCAGAAGGCACTGACTGGAGAACCTAGTACATGTTTTTTGAAACAAACTCCACATAGGAAGGACCTGTGAAGACCTGGATTCGAACCCAGAACCTTTTGCTGTGAGGCCACAGTGCTAACCATTGGGCCACCATGCTGCAAAATGTGAAATGACTTGATAAAACATGAACTGAATAACAATAGACTCAGGCCATACTACAATGTTTAGTGTATCCTTATAAAGACAGAGCAGATTGTGCAGATGGTCCCAGGTCTACATGTGATCTCGATCTACTCCTCGCGACAGGAATCAGCATCATGTTGCAACAGAGAACCGAATCAAAAGACCAGAGAAGTGAGGATAAACATGACAACATATTGAAACGTTTACATTAACAGTTGTCTAACAATGTTTTTTGTTTTTTTTAAGATCGATATTTTATTATTTTTTATATGTTTGAACATACAGAACAGATAAACACAATTGAACAAGAACAAAAAACCTCTCCCACCCCCCACCCTCTGCGGTCTTGAGGATCTAACAATGGTTTTGTAATCATCTTGAATGTTATCAGGCAAATAATGTTTTACATAACACAGTATTGCTGTAACAGCTTTATTCACTGTAAAGGTGAAGAAGTTGGGTTGGATTTGACAGTTTTGCTTTGTGAATATGATGTTTCCCAAAATGAAATAAACAACTGCATTATAATTAACATTTTAATGACACAAAATCTCTTATGTACAAATGATCTGCTAAACTGTGATTCAAATAAAAGTGAAAGCTTTGCTGCCCTCGTGCGACAGAAGAAGCTCCTTCAACTGACTTAAAACGATGTTGCTTTTAAGGAACGTAAAAATACAGTAATTACGACTTCATCGTTGAAAACCCGTTTTGCTCAAATTTCTTTAGGCAAACAAATCCCATTTTTTTCAGTTTGTGTACGACAGGATAAAACAACTCTTGACTCGATTTTTGATTTGTGATTGTCTGGTGTTAGCGTTGTTTACTATACGATAAACCAGATAGAACTCGAATAGGTGCAACGTATTTTACCCAATATCCCATAGACTTTGAACGCATCACCAGGACCAGACTGTCTTCTACATTGTTAACGTTGATTTCTCCCGTTCAAGCCAGCATTTTTGTCTTCCGTGAGCCAAACCGGGGTCACAGGCTCCCACAAAACGCATGAAATCTCGGCTACGTTTCTCAGCGGGACGTACACCGGCAAACTGTAAGATACTTTACAGTGAATTCATACAATTGTAGTCAGTTGTCGGGATCAAGAAAGAGCCAGTGACGCTCGGAATTACAAGCTAACGTTAACCTTAATGTTCACGATTCTGTATATTTCATATACGTTAACGTTAACGAACAGGGGCGAGCCGTGGTTTTAATTTAGGAAAATCTTAATTGTTAAGCTTTTAATATAGGGTTTTAAAGGTGTGACATTTTAGGAGACTCTTAAACAGTGTTAAACACCTGTCCGGGTCATTATTCGAAGACGATATGACTTTTATACTCAGCAGTCATTTCTTGCTGGACTGAAAGGAGGAGACTAACGTTAGCGTGTTACCCTTCTTATATACTGTCTATGGTGTTACCCATGGCTACCCCAAGCTTCCATGGGGGGTATTTGCATTCCTAACCAGCCGGTGGTAATACACGTATGGTTATATTACTATTCTCTTTAATTCTGGCAGCTGTTACAGCCCAATAATTCAAACGGGTGCCTGGGAAATTGATAGAGATAGTAGCTAGGGTCCGGGAGGAAAGATCAGCTCCAGGAGTCGTGACGTCGCCCCGGAGGAGCAGGTTCATTGCTCCGTCAGTTTTTGGCTTCCTTTTGTTGACCGAACGCCCACCTTTTTCCAGTCAGGTTTCATAGTCGAGGTTTAATGGTTTATTCTCCCCCCCTGTTGATGTCTTTTCCCACTTGGTTCGGAAGCTCTGACATGAGGAGGATTGCTGGCTGTAACCCTGCCCAGACCGGAGGCTGCTGGTAGGGATGGTGCCGCTTTGAAGAGGCTGTTTCGGAAGACATGCCTGCGGTCGGGGGCAAAGGGAGGAAGTGCCCGGACAACATGACTCTTTTCAGCCAAGAAAATGTTGAGGAATTTTACGAAATTGGAGACGAGCTGGGAAGGTACGTTTTTATTTTATATCCTTATTCCTAATGCGTATGAACTTCCCCTTTTCATGGTAGAGGTGTGTGAGAAGGAGGGCGGGGAAATACCTTATCACATCTCTAAATTTGCAGGATTATATTGAACGTTTCAACCCATCTTTTCAAAGTGCAAGTCCTTAATATATGTTTCGATGCCATGCTGCACCCACGACTCTGCATACAGATGGCTTTAGTCTACAAACATACACTAATGCATGCTCTCATTCAAGCATGCAGCTTGACATGCATCCCCCAACTGTGAGTGCGTCTGATTAATGCAGTCCATAATGCATCATTGTCAGTGATGAAGAGGTTAGCGTCTGTAACTGTTGCTGCCTCTTTCTGGAGATTTATTGCAGGAGGGTGCCAGACGGTATCATTGTACATCTTTACAGGGAGAGGATTTACATTATAGCACCGCCTGCTTTTATTTCAGCCAGACTGTGTTTGGTCAAAGGTGAAAGCTTGACAATGGGCATGAAAAGGTTGAATGTAGACGACAATACAGGTGTTTTGGTTCTTGGGGCAGTTTTTTTTTGTCTGGAAAGTTGCTCAAATGACAAAGCAGGGTGGTCACATTACTGCTGAAGAGTGATATTCTTGATTTGCTGTGCTGTCCTGTTAAACATGAAACCATAGTGTCAAAACTGGTGGCTGTCTTGTTTTCAGTTTAATTTCACCGCTGCATAGATAAAAAAAACAAAACAACTGCATTATATTATAGGAGAGGTGGAAATAACACAAGCCGGGGGGGTGCATTTATCCTCACAGTAGATCGCAGAAAGCTTCTCAAATGACTGTCAGAAACATGGAAATGGATCTCCGTGAGTTTCTGGTTATCAAAGTGACACATGTACTCCGTGTTGGCAATAATCAACCAATTGTTTTCTGCTCTCCAGGGCCTGTCTGGCAACACTGCTTCTCCTATTAGTGCTCACCTTCCAGCACTGTGGTGGGGGAGAGCTGAAGTTGCTGTAGCTGCTTCACTCTGCTACTTTGGTAATAGAGACGGTTGAGGAGCTTTGTGTAATGGGATTGAATTTCTGGCTGGACGTAAAGAGACGGCTATGTGAGTGTGATAGTCTCATTTGGTCGTTGCTCCAACACCAGGATTCATTCTCTATTGTAGTATGATTAGGACAGATAGGATTTAAAATTGGGTTGTCTACCCTCATAGTGTGATGATCGTGGACTTTTCAACATTAAGAGTGTTTAAGTGGGCTCTAATGGAAAACAGATCCAAATAGATTATTGTACAAGTCTGTTTTTGGAAGGATTTCATTTCTTTATGGAGTTATGTATGACTTAGGGGAGCTCAAGGCTGCTGCATGATATGGAAAAAGACATTTAGCACAGCTTTCGCCTGGTTAATCTCTAAAACGCTTTCAGTTGATATTCAGTATCAGCCTACTTTTAAAAATACATCTGATAATATCTACTCATGAACAGAAATGAATAATCTGTCAGTGAAGGGCATGTTTTGGATTGGCTAAAAAAAGGCATGCACCTTGTCTCCGGCTTGAACTGGACAATGGGCCTCATGTATGTATTTCAAATTTTGTCTTCGGTTGAGACTTTTTTAGCCTCTACTGTAACTTCATGTCAAACCAATCCTTTTTATTTCTCTCACATACAGCTAGGCCTATGTTCTGACA
Source organism: Perca fluviatilis (assembly GCF_010015445.1). NCBI lineage: Eukaryota > Metazoa > Chordata > Actinopteri > Perciformes > Percidae > Perca > Perca fluviatilis. The sequence goes on from NC_053117.1 coordinate 31,572,575, forward strand.
CTAAGTTGACAGCTGTATTCATATTTTCTACCTGTTTCAGTTCGCCTAGTACAGCTACAGACATTGCTAAGTTTTCTTCAGGGCTTCATTTAACTTTTGTGTTAAATTGTAATAAATGAAACCTGCCCATAAACGTTCCAGAAACAGGTGGTGTTATTATAGTAGTTTGAGGACAGTGGTCATGCTTATGATCAAAACTCACGAATGGGCACCAGCTCGTGAACAGGTCACACTCCTGTTGAAACGAGAAATGTATGGCAATTTTTTTCACTTGTTCATTTACTGAATCCGACTTTTACTAACACTTCTACGTCCAAGGTTTAAGATACCATTATGAAAATGACTAGCAATATTGTGGCGTGTTAACAAAAACATTTTCAAGTATTTTCTGATGTGCTTTAACTTGGATTAAATTTGGTATAACCAGTTAGTTTACAATGAAAACTGGTGTATCTGTCTATTTATTGGCCAGATGACAGTGGCATGACCTGCTGCGTAATGCTTTGCACACTTAAAGACAGAGAGTTTTTTGATCTGACTGTACTCCAGGCTCTCGACTGTGGCTGGAATTGGAACGAGGCCCATTTGTTTTTTCAAAATTGGAAATCACCCAAGCAGGGACTTGAGACTGCACTGACACCGCTTGCTTTGGTGTGCAGGCAAGGTAGAACCGAAGGCTGGTGAAGCCAAGCATTTAAGCTTTAGTAGTATCTACAGCAGCTACAGTGAGCATGCAAGCTCAGTATTATGAGGAGGAGGGTGTGGAGGAAGCAACGTAGCTGCAGAATATAGTAAATACCGCCAGAGGAGATGTGTAACGCTTATTTAAGGTTGAAGTGTGCAGTCTGATCATTTCTCAAAAGTGTATATTTAGCCACTGGAATCACATGCTAAGGCTATAGTCTTCACTATCCAGAATGATTGATTCATCAGACCTTGATTTAACTGCCTTATGATCTGAACCAGTCTTTCTCAGTCTTGTCAGTGGTGTGTGTGTGTGTATATATATATATATATATATATATATATATATATATATATATATATATATATATATATATATATATATATATATATATATATATATATGTGTGTGTGTGTGTGTGTGTGTGTGTGTGTGTGTGTGTGTGTGTGTGTGTGTGTGTGTGTGTGTGTGTATGTGGGATAACTAGCCAGATTTCTTTACCAATCCTCCTGAGGTGCAGAAGGCCAGAGAATTTGAATTACTAGAAATGCAAAACGCACGTCATTTAGGGAACTGCTAGAGTCACATCAGGTTAGCTGTTGTGCCTCCAGGCGAGGTATCAATTTGTTGCTGCATTAAAGAAAGTGTGATAATCCCAGGCAAATGCACCAGTGGTCAAATTCTCCATTTTGAACTGTGTCCAAAAAATGGCTTGTTAGGCTATAATCCCAGCTGTGTTTTAAAGGGCCCCTAATAGAAATTGCCACTGCTGCTGCTCTCCTCCCAACCCCTTTCTCTAATAAACCCAGCACACCGCATCTGTGCTCAGTTGATCTCTCTAATTGCCTCACAGATTGGCAGAAAATTCTCACTTTGGGCCCTGAGATCAGCAGGGGAATTACTGAAGACATGGTTACTGGCATTTAAAAGGAACTCCTATTTGATACCTCTTCAAAATGATGGCTAAGTGAAAGGAGAAGCATCATTGAAGCATTTAAGGGTTTCATAGTGGTGCTGTGTTGCCTGGATGTGAGAGGGCAGGGATAAAAACACACTATCAGGGTTTAGGGCCTCTTTAGCCTGCAGTTGAGGAACCGCAGCACAGCATGTACTACCCCCTCCATACCTAATATTTGTTGTATAGTTCAATAAATTGTGCTAAAGCTAAATGAGTAGTAATTTAATAATCGCAGATTAGTTGATTAAGATTTGCTGCTTTTCTATGTTTTATATCGCTGTAAATTAAACATCTTTGGGTTTTGAGGTTGATCAGGCAAAAATAAGCTGTTTGAAGAGTGAAGACGTCACCCTGGATTCTGGAAAGCATTCTCTTACACTATTTCATAGACCAAACAATTAATCTGTTAATTAGGAAAACTAGCTAATTAATCGATAATGAAAATAATAATTAGTTGCGTCCCTAATAGATCTATACAAACATCACCAACACCATTATTTGACAGAAAAACTCTAAACTGAAACCAATTACATTCTAATGTGGCCAAGCAGCTCTCAGATGGCTCTCTCCTGTCGTTTGGGGATGGGGGAAATCTGGGACACCATACAACCTTTTACAATCGAGTATTTTTCCATTGCATTCAACAGAAGAGAAACCGCATCACGTCAGCAGTGGACGACACCGACTGGCTGATATCTGATCTTTTGAACAAGCCATTATCAGTCTATAATATCAGCAAAGTAACTTTTACATTGGTCTGACCATAGCATGCAATCATTTAGGATGACCTCAGCTTGGTTCTCCAGCAAAACAGAGCAGCAAGTTTGCATTAAGAAACAGGCTGTTGGGTCATGTGAGTTGAGTTCAGGTTTTTTTTTTTTCTTCAGTTTCCATGTTGTCATTTGTTTGGAGACCCACTGACTCAGCTGCTTTCTGACTTGGATAGAGAAACATGAACTGACTGTTGAATATATTTGGTTTGTGCCTTTAATCTGGTCCACAAAGCAGTTTTACACTGCATATTTTTTGCAGTGCTCTGCCTCTATCATTAGTCTGCATTAATCTGACCGATGTGTGGCTCTCCACCAATTGGCCCTCTTTGTGTGTGTGTGTGTGTGTGTGTGTGTGTGTGTGTGTGTGTGTGTGTGTGTGTGTGTGTGTGTGTGTCTGTGTGTGTGTGTGTGTGTCTGGGTGTGTCTGGGTGTGTGGCTGCCATTCGTAGAGGAGGAGGGGTCGGTGTATTTCAGCAGGGATTCTGCAATGCAAATGAACATAAAAGGCATTAAACTGTGACTGTATTTGGGTTATTCCTCACCTCAAAGACCCATTTCTATGAATACAAAACAGGATTATATGCAAGACATCCACACAGGCTCCTGTATTAAATGGTGATATAATTTAGAATTCATTTTCCCCTCAAGAGACTGCGGGTCTCTTTGCAGACCATTAAAAATATATCTACAGAATATTAACAACTGCAACTGACATGCTTTTTTCAAACACACCACCAGCACCAGCTAATGCCAGGCACACACTCCATGCAGACTATGCCCCAGCTACTGACCTAGATTTACCCCCCTACCCTGGATTGCATTATTGGGTGGAGGGGCAGTCTGGGTAGCAAGGGTGTCCTTGATGAGGCCTGCTACTCACTCATCCACCCTAACCCACCCCCCTCGACCCTAGGGAGCGGCAGTGCTGTTGCATAAATGCAGTGTTCCCTCCAGTCCAAGGATTTGGCTTTCAACATTTAGTTTCAGGTTATTCTATTATTCATTAATACTGTGTTTAAATAACGGTTTATAACAGCTTTGATTTGAAGTAGTTTTATAATATCCCACTGGGAGAAGAGGAAATACAGAGTTTACACAATGTGACTAAATTGTGACATCATTTAGTAGTTCCTATTTTGACCCCCAGTTGAATTAAACGGTTTTAATCTTTAAGGGTTGTCACCTTCCTTTTTAAGTTGATTCCTGTTTTGCCTAGAGCTACTGGAGATAATTGTAATACAATAGTGATTTAATGACTTCATGAAAGCTTGTATATTGGGTCACACTCTAATGCAACATTCTGTAGCTCACAGGAGGCGATAAGCTTTACATTTTTGCTGTAACTTAGCAAATCACTTGGGACTGAAGATGTCTACAAAACATCTGCCCAATGTTTATTGTTGGCATTGGCGTCAGATGTGGGGTCAGGAGGTCAAACAGAGAATTGATAATATGGAAAGATGCCATTGATAACAGTCGTGGTAGGATAACATCACAAGACATCTTTCTTTGGTTGCCGACTTCCTGCGTGCATCCTACATTTTAGTCATTTAGTCTGACACACTTATCTACAACACCCAGTGCAGACGCTTCAGTCTGTATCGCCAACATTGTGTAGCAATAGCAAGGAGTGTATGTGTCAGAGAGACATGAAGATATTCCTGTGACTTCAAAATCATCACGTAAGAGAGAAGTGCTAGAAAAATATAAATGAGGAAAGAGCTAATAACAGTGTACATTTTGCTTGACTTAAAACTGAGTGGAGAAGTAGTTTATAGTGGAGAAGTAGAAGTACTGGCTGACAGTATTCCTGCAGGGTTTGTGTTTGAAGTCAGACTTTCTTCCTCTTCTTACTCCCTCTGTCTTATGTCTCGAAGGCCAGCCTGTTCATCTCTGTCTGGATGACTTAAGCCTCGTGATTGTTCCAGTAAGACTCCTCAAATTGCGGTCATTTTACGACTCAAATTGAAATCTTACTCACTTGGAATGTTCTCGAGGAGCGTAATGAGTTATTTTCAATTAATCTCTGCAGCCTCTGCAGTCAATGGAGGATAATTGGATCCCTGCCAACTGTGTTAGCGGGTGAATGGCGCGTGTGTGTGTGTGTGTGTGTGTGTGTGTGTGTGTGTGTGTGTGTGTGTGTGTGTGCGCGCGCATTTGGGGGTGGAGGGTGCGACAACCCTTTGTGGTCAATTAGGAGAGATCTGCAGGCAGTCAAGCATGGAAACTGAGGGGCTATAATCGTTGGGAGAAAGACAACTTTCCCCATTCTGTCTTTCATCCTCCTCGTATTACTTTTGCACTCTTGATTACACTCTCTGTCACACTCACAAGCTCTATTCACCTCCAATTAACAATAATGAATCTGATGACTGTATAAGTAAACTGTACCTCGGTCATGGCAGATGAGGTTTCTTCCCGTTAAAGGGGAGTTTTTCCTACCGCAATCGCCTTGTGCTCATGGCGGAATGTTAGGTCCCTGTAAGTAATTATTTTTTTTTAAGATTATTTTTTGGGGCATTTTTGGCCTTTTATTTTGACGGGACAGCTGATAACATAAAAGGATAGAGAGAGGGGGAATGACATGCAGCAAAAGGGCCGCTGGTCGGAGTCAAACCCGGGCCCACTGCGTCGAGGAGTGAACCTCTATATATGGGCGCCCGCTCTACCAACTGAGCTAGCCGGGCGCCCAGGTCCCTGTAAATTATTTTTATTGTCTAGACATGATGAGTATTGTCTAGGCATGATCTATATAGAAAGTGTCATGAGATAACCTCTGTTGTGATTTAGCGCTAAACAAAAAAAATTGACTTGGCTAAGTACTGTACTACTGTACATGGAGCTTTTTAGTCCCAGAATAGTTGAATTTGGAATAGTTGATCAGAAACAAAAGTGAGAAATCTTATTCTGTTTGAAAGGAAAGGGGGCTGTAAACATTTTATATTGCATTCAAATGTTATAGTAAAATTTAATTTATAGTAAATTTGTTATGTAACACTCCTTCCGATGTGTTATTTTTTGGAATATCTATTCTCTTATCACACATGCTCGCCCACTTCATTTGAAGACATTTGTCTGGGAAGATGGAGCACTCGGTGTCAGACTATATTTACTTGCAAACATGAAGCAGTTAAAGTGATATGGCACTATAAAACCGGATTTCATAACTTTAAGTAATGTCCAATTGATTATAAACATTTACACACTTTTTTGTTTAAAGAAAATGTTTTGGCCATTTTAGGCCATTGTGACCGTACAGCTTGAGAAGTGAAACAGGAGAGAGAGGGAGAATGACATGCAGCAAAGGGCCACAGGTCAGAACTGAACCCGCGGCCGCTGCAGTAAGGACCGAGCCTTCGTACATGGGGCGCACGCTCAACCAGGTGAGCTATCCATGCGCCCCAACCATGTACATACATTACGAAATATGTACTTTGCTGTTTTCTGTGGTTTATCTCTGTCTTACTCGGAAAACTCCTCAAATGCATAGAAGGTGATGCTTTTTGTTAGGGATGCACCGATTTATCGGCAGAATATCGGTATTGGCCGATATTCGCGTCGTTGACCGCCATCAGCCTATTGGCAAATAAGATTGTATTCACCGATGGCAGTGGCCGGTATTTACGTGTAATTTTTTCTGCCACAAGCAAGACTCGGTCCTTGATAACTAGGGCTGGGCAATATATCGATATTATATCTATCGTGATACGAAACTAGTTATCGTCTTAGATTTTGGATATGGTAATATCGTGATAAGACATAAGTGTTGTCTTTTCCTGGTTTTAAAGCCTGCGTAACAGTAAAGTGATGTACATTTCTGAACTTACCAGACTGTTCTAGCTGTTCTATTATTTGCCTTTTCCCCACTCAGACATTATGTCCACATTACGGATGATTATTTATCTAAAATCTAAGTGTGAAAATATTTTGTTAGAGCGCCAATTGTCAACCCTACAATATCGCCTCAATATCGATATCGATATATTTGGTCAAGTATATCGTGATATCTGATTGTCTCCATATCGCCCAGCCCTATTGATAACTACGGAATTTGAGAAAGGGAGAAAATTCCCCATGGACAGCGCAAAAGCTGAAAAGATTACTAATAAGGTGATTGAGTTGATCGCATTAGATGACCAACTGTTTTGAAGCCTACACACAGCCCAACAGAAGACCCAGGCGTTTTGTTGACGTTTGTCTCCCTGAGATGTACGACGTCATTGCTACACACTTTCATGACCTACTTGTGTGAGTATGCTTATCATCACGGCACAGTGGATTGACAAAATGTTTAAGTAGAACTTAAAGCAGTTAAAAGATTCTTGTCATTGAATTGGTCATGTTAGTTGTATAGCAGGCTGGCTAAAAGGGGTTTTGAAGCAGTTTTTTTTATTATTTGAAAGAAGATATATTAAAGAGTCTTAAATTTGTATGGTGGCCAAATTGTTATTTTCATGATTAGTGCATCCCTACCTTTTCTGTTACTACATAGAAGCAGCTTGGGCTGGGCACCGAACGTCGATACTTTTATGGCACTGAAAAAATTATAAATCTTTCGGCGCCAAATTTCGGTTCCAAAAGTGTCTCAACGCGTAAGCGCAAGCTTATCTGTCCTCTCTGCATACTGACAGAGAGCAGAGACACACACACACACACACACACACACACACACACACACACACACACACACACACACACACACACACACACACACACACACACACACAGAGAGGTGGGGACGGAGTAAACTACGTCGTCGGCTCTGTAGTTTTGTTGAAGTCGCGGCGATGCCGATAAAGTGGTTTCAAGTGTGGTTACAGTTTTTCAAAACTTCACGCAGACAGCGTTTGCTGCGATGTGATATTAATGGCGAGCTGAAAGCGGTCACGGTGCTGTTGACGTTACACTTCCTCTTAGACAAGCAGGCACAACGGTGGTTTCTCTGCCCTGATGACTGACTGACAGGCTGAGCTTGCAAGGCAAGGCACTTTTAATAAGTTTACTCTGAGTGAGCAGTTTTACCAGAATATGTTTATTTTGATAACTGTTTTGATTCACAATCAAGGTGGAAAATAAAAGCTTTGTGTTTAATGTATTTCTCTTTTTCTGTGTGCCAATCTGACGACCACATTCTGCTTCATGACGAATCATGCACAAGTTGAAGAGGCTGATGGGATAACATGTCACTGGAATTGTACCTCGTATGATTTCATTTGATTGGCTGATTGCTTGATTGAATTATTGATTTATTGATTGATGGCAGTTCATGTTTAGATTAACAACGTAGGAACAAGGAAGAAGCCTACACATTTTCCACACATGCAACTTTAAAGTGCAAGAATTTGGACACCCTTTTAATAGTAGCTTTCTGCACTCACTTTATCTTAACACTTTAAAAAAAACTTTTGTCGCCTCTACACTGATGGATTAAATGTTTTTTGTGAGGGTTTATATTTAACCGAGAGAATTCGAAGCCATATGAGCAGAATATCATCAGCCCCAGAGGTATTAAAGATCATTGTTGAGAAATTCTCTGAAGGCTTAACTGTTGTAGGCATCGATATATTAACTTAATCCTCAGTCTGGCTCAAGTTTGGCTGCCTGAAGCAGTGCAGACTGAATGTCTGTCTGATTTCGGTTTCTTGGCATTAGCTCATGTAAACATCAGGATCTGCACTGAGCATCAGTCCAGTGGAGGTAACAAACCCCAGTCCTTAAAGGAGGCAAAGTAAAGCTAATCACAGTGTATACATCTTCGATTGAATTACTGTCGGAATGAAGAGGTCAGGAGGTGACCTAAATATGCCTATTAATACGGACATGTTCAGCTGGTCAGTCATGGCTGTTATGAGTAGAAGTGAACCCAAAGAGGAGGGGTCAGCTTTCTTTAGTTGTTTCATGTAGCGCACCTAGCTGCAATGCACAGAGTACAGCTTGCGCTGCGTTAAGACAAAGCGATGCGTGAAATCAATCTTGTGTAGCTCGAAGTGTTGGCATTCTTGCGTGGAGCATATTCGGGGTCCAAAGCTACAGGTTGGCTATGCCAGTTGGCCTGGAATTAACTGAGGAAGTGCACAATGCACCAAAGTGACTGCTAAGAGTTTTATCGGCTGCTTAAGAGTTTTAGCTTTCCCACTTTTCTACTTTTACTCTGTTTATTTCTCTCACAGTCTGTATAGACTCATCAGGCAGTTGGTTTCAGTAGTGCTGCTTGATTATCGATAGCATTGAATTATATCATGCCTCATATAAAGCAGACCTAGTTAAACACACCGTTAAATCTAGGGATATTGGATGAACCACATGTTCTGGACCTCTTAGACCTCACACAATTTCATGCCAGACTTTTTCTGTTGCTTGTTTTTAGGTGGATAAATGTTGTTGTTCTGAGTTGCCTTGGCAATATTCATACTCACACAGTCTGTTGTGTTTGGTTTCATTGAAGCTCCTTTCCTTCGAGAACAACCTTTTGTGTTGTCTGTGATGGGCTTCTGCTTTGAGATAATCGAAATAAATGGCAAGGGCTTTCAAAAGTCATCGTCAACAAGTTCACTCTAGAGGTGAGGAAATTTTACCCTGTTATGTCGCAGTCATTACCACAAATCATAAAGGGCAGTCATCATTTAGTTTTTGAATGTCAACTTCTGCCTACTTGTCATTTTATAGATCGTCTCAAAATAACATCATCAACATCAACTCCGAAAGTCTTTGCTAAACCTACAAAACCAGTCTGTGTGCCTGCTGACTTTCCCTGAGTCATGACAGAGTTAACAACCTTGAAACTTGCTGAATGTCAGTTTCACCAGATGTACGTATAGGGGCCCTGTTTTAAGAGCAAGCAAAAAATACAACAGTAGACGATAGATGGCCCAACTGAAGCACCAGCAGCCCCCCCTCCTCACCTTCTACCCCCATCTCCTTGGTTGTCAGTCCAACGGTCTTTCACTTCTCTCAATTTGTATGCACAGCCTGATATCAATCTGGGTTCTGTATGTGTCTCTGTCTTTCTTAGTACTTCTTTTAAGCTAACTGAGCACATTAGTATACACAAGACAGGTACCCAAAGCTTCACCCTGTTCTGAGGGCTGTCTGAGAAACGCTCGGTAATGCTGAGCATTGATAACTGTCAAGTATCGAAAGTTTAATTGTCTGATCAAATTTATAATCTTGTTTACTTATATTTTGATTGGAGACTTTTTTTGCCTGTTTTAGATATTTAGTCACACTGGCGGCAATGTCAGTCCGTTTGTTCACCATGAAAAATATCTCAACAAATATTGGATGGATTTGCCAGGAACTTACATGGTACCCAGCAGATAAATCCTTCTGACTTCAGTGATAACCTGACTTTCCCTCTAGCGCCACCATGAGGTTGACATTTCAGATCATTTGAGGATACCAGGATGATTATCTTTGCATCCATCTACAATGAAGAATGTGTTTTTCATCCACACCTGTGTATCTTTAATAAAGTATGCCATAATAATGCTGTTTTGGGCTTGAGAAATCCTTTCAGCAGTGAAAAATGTTTGGTAACCATGGTGGCTGTAGATCATAATCAACTCTGAAGATGGTAAAAGAAACCTTTCCCATCTCTTTACCTCTAAGCACAATGTATCCATTGTTGGCACTGCCTTAAAACCTTGGAGTTAGGGGAGGTGAATGACATTCCTGTGACATGTTGAATGGCTTTTCACTGTGGCTACTAGACAAGGGCAAACACTGCCTGCCTCTCATTTAGCTGTCTGTCAGTAATCCGTCTGTCAGTGCTGTTGCTTATAGTTTTTGAACCTGCAAGTGTGACTCCTCCCTCCTGAGTTCACATGTGGCTGCCAAACAGCAGGGAGTTGAAAAAAGTCTATACACCTGCAGAGAGATCTCAAGTCAGAAAGTCCCATAATCATTTATTTCTATAGTCCCAGTCATGTCGGAGGTCTTAACAACATTGACTCAATCATTGAAGTATTGTTTATTGTTGAAATATAAAAATGTTGCAGTGGTTACTTTAGTGTAATATACCATGAGCTAGTGGTGTTCTGGTGGCTGATGGCTTTAACACTAATTGAAGAGGCAACCCTCTAGTTCTCAAGCCAAGTCTTTACTGACTGAGCTACTGCCATTTAGGCCTGCACGATAAATCGTTATAAAATCGCGATCTCGATTCACCCCTCTTCACGATTTCACTTTTAAATTGACTTCGATTTATTGATTTTTTTCTCGTTCAATTAATTTATTGAAAGCATTTGACATTGACATTAACATGTTTTTAATTATGTAAAGACATGTTCAAGGAGTTAAGATAGAGCCTGTATCAGGGCCAAATTTAATTCGATGTATTATATGTCTCTATTTTTGGTAGCTTGCTGTACTTAAATGGCCAGTATGTACTTTATTTTCTTTATTCATTGAAGCTTCTATGTTTACAGGCTTGTGGTGATGCGCAATTTGCTATAGGTGCCAAAAAAATCTATGTTTGGTACTGCTAATTTGTTTTGTCTTGTCATGGTTAATGTGTGCAATAAACATTACACTTCGTGAGAAAACAATCGTGGCAGAGAATCGTGATATCAATTCTAAGCTAAAAAATCTTGATTCATATTTTTCCCCGAATCGTGCAGGCCTACTGCCATGAAGAAGAAATGACTTAAACAGTTAATCGATTAACTAAAAAGTTGCAGATAAAGTGTCAACACCTGTTGAATCGATTAACGATATTGATAAAACAGTTGTTTCATGCTTTTCATGATTACTTTGTTTCAGTGATGCAATTTGATGTTTGTGGGCTGCTTGCGCATTCCCCATCAATGGTTCTCATTTTTAATATTGTGGAAATATATGGTTGGTAAACAGGAACTGAGGTCTTCCAGTGTAGCTCAAACATAGTTTTGCCAGGCCAACCACAGACTAGTAGTGTCCGTTGCCATGGCATTAGGACTATCAACTAACTTGAAAAGGAGTTGGGGTCCGACCAAGGGGGTAAGCCTTGCTTCAGAACTTGAACCTCCTATGGCGCCATTTTGATGCTACAAAACGATCACCTCCCGTTAGCATTCCATTGACTGCCATTCATTTTGACATCACTTTGACAGCGAATAACTTTACATCTGAAGCATTTAAAACACTATTTGTCCATTGTTTATTTCTAAAGAAACACGACAATGTATAAAAGGCTCCATTACCTTGTATCTCACATTATGGCTCCGTAGCAGACGTTTTTGTAAAAATAGGCTAACGATTGTGTCACATAGTAGAGGAATTACCGTATAGTACAGGAGAAGCTTGCAGGCAGTTTCGACTTACATGAGCTGTTTAGGTTTAATTACTAATGTTAACTAGCATTTTAGTTAGCAATAATTAGCCTGTGCCTATGTTATCTCCTTACATATACCTACGCTCTCCATCTCTGCAAGATTGAGAATGATCGAGATTTCTCTTGGCACAGCTACCAGAAGACTTACAACTTTCAGACCCGTTGCTCACGTCACATTTACTTTGTCTCTCTCAGTTGGAGGCTGCGCAGTAACGCTCAGCGCTCACCGAAAAAGTGCTTCTAATATCCTTCACTGGTCTCCGTCCAGAGCAACAGGATCTGTTGGTCCATTCTTATATACTGTCTATGGGTCCGACAAACCTCCGTCAGGACATCCTGACAAAATCCATATCTGTACACAAACACTCACACGTGCTGTTCAAGCCCACCCAGGATTGTCTACCGCACTCTTCCTTCCTCCAACCAGCGCTGGTTCCTCTGCTCAGTCTCTGAATCCTGTTGCCGTGGTTACCCTTCCGCTGTACACAATGGCATGGTGGTTGCATAATGTTTTTCTGGCGGTGCAGTTTGTGGCCCACACTACAGCTGAGTGGGCAGGGAGCACTCTGAGCCGCCCTCCCACACTTCGCTCCATGCTAATGAAAAGCTTGGCCTCACCGGGGAGTTTTCACACTGAGTCATATCGGACAGCAGAGCGCCTGAGAGCCTATGGTTGCTATCCTGCTGCAAAGGCAATGTCCTTTTGGCTTCTCAGTCATTAGTTAGTTTGACATTTATGTCTGAACCTGGCTTGACCCAACTGGCTATAGAAACTGACCAAACTGATGTGAAATTTGCATACAAGTACACAATAAGATAAGATAGATTTTTATTATCTCGAAGGAAATTTGTCTTATGCATTATTTTGTGTGTGGACCACTATTACCTTGTTGGATTCTCAGTGAATTTGTTTCAGGACAGGTGTTTGTGAAGTTTGAGTTTGGGAAGATTGCAACTTGTTATTACCAATGATCAATATCAAAATAATGATTCATATGTTGAACTTATATAGATAATATTTACAATGTAAACTCCATCAGACACAACGCAACAACGTTTTCGTATACTAAAGGCTGAAATGGCTATGACTAAAATAAACTATTTAGTATTTATGAGTGGTTTGCTGTAGCTTTTAAAGGTCCCATGACATGGTGCTCTTTGGATGCTTTTATATAGACCTTAGTGGTCCCCTAATATTGTACCTGAAGTCTCTTTCCCAAAATTCAGCCTTGGTGCAGAATTACAGCCACTAGAGCCAGTCCCACAATGAGCTTTCCTTAGGACGTGCCATTTCTGTGTCTATAGCTTTAAATGCTATTGAGGTGGAGAGAGGGAGGGGGCAAGGTGGAAGGTGGGGGTGTGGCCTTGACCAACTGCCACTTTGCTCGTTTGAAAACCATGATGTCTCTCTCTCTCTCTCTATCTCTCTCTCTCTCTCTCTCATGGGTGGGCCAAATTCTCTGGGCGGGCAAATCAGAGAAAGGGGAGGTAATCTTGCTCCTTATGACCTCATAAAGAACAAGATTCCAGATCGGCCCATCTGAGCTTTCATTTTCTCAAAGGCAGAGCAGGATACCCAGGGCTCGGTTTACGCATTTTTAGCCACAGTGGGACCATCGGCAGGCTGGGGGAACTCATATTAATGTTAAAAAACCTCATAAAGTGAACTTTTCATGGCATGGGACCTTTTAAATAAAATTGGTCGAAATGTACATTACGATGAACTTGAATTTTATTTTTACTTAATATTATATGAAAGGCACTTAGGAGATTATCCACGCAAATTTTCGGCCGGCCTTTATTTATTGGTGTTGACCACATCCCCAGCCACTATCAGAGGCCAGGCTTTTAATTGACTATGAAAAGTATTTCCTATAGCCCACAGTGACCACTACAAAGTGCTTGTTTTGTCTGACTAGGAGTACAAAACCCAAATATATTCAATTACACAGACACAGACTAAAAATATAGTTCCAGATTAACGTTCTGTCAGTCAACTAATCGATTTAATTGTAGTCTTAACTCCATGTTTTCATGAATTGAAAGTATTAAAAAGTTGCAGTCAGCAGCCTGCTTTGTAGAGCACAGAATGGGAGGTATTACAGATTACTCATTTATAATTTGTCAGCAGTATGTAGTTTCTGTTCTGGTTTTTATCTGCTCTGTCATCTACACTTACCATTTCCTTTAGCACATGTACCCAAGATATATCAAATGTAAAGGAAGTGCTCCGAGCTGTATCATCTCCAGTTTCAGACGGGTAAAATTATGTGGTGAATTTTGGCACCGACAAAGAATGGTGTTCACTGCCCTGGGGCTATATTCATCCCCCATGAGCCAAAGACAATTTAATTAATTAGAGTAGCAGAACTGTTACTGTAGTGACCGGGCATCTTTTCATGTGAAGATGTGGAAGGAAAATAAGCATGACTCAAATTCTCACAGGTGTATATTGTTGGAAAACATGGTCTTGTGGTTGTTAAATTTAGGTGGGTTGAGTTGTTTAGGAATTCAATTTAAAACAAGTAAGGGACCAGCTATCGAAGTTAAAAAGCCTTTGCAAAGCCGTTCATGGGAAGTTAGTAAAAAGCAGCAGTAAATAACTGGAAAATAACTCTCCCTAAATGTGTCATATTTTAACTCTCTCACTTTGTCTCTAGTGTTTGCTCTTCTAAGTGCCAAGCAATCTTGGCAGCAAAGACGATTTTTATCCCCATGAAATATTAATCTCTGATTTGAAAAGCAAAATGCATCCCAGCACATCCAAGGTTTATCAGACTGCCTGTTTTCTTTTGGATTGTCATCAAAACACTTGGCTGTCCTGTTTACACCTCAAGCACATCACCAAATCTATAAAACCTGGCAGCTGATATGTTTTCCATTACATTTGGACAGATGAGTTTCACTGTTTTGCTTTTTCTATACGTATGGGATCACTTAATAAGTCAAGGACATTCCCTGCAAAGTGAAAAGTCAACAAACTAATGAACAACTAATGGACTGGCTGGCCTCAGTCTCTAAGTGCTAATTAAAGGGGAGTACAGTTACAGTATACATTTCAGTTTACGTGAATGAAGTGTTTTTACTTGTTTGCCCCCATTTGTTAAAGTTGTAGTATACATATTCGCATTTGTGTTTGTTAGAGTGTGTAAAAGAAATACTTTATTTCATCAGAACATTTACAGTTTCTGTCATTCACCTAAAAAAAAAACTTTTTTCCCAGTAAGCAGTAGTGAGGTTGCTAATTTTCTTTTGAACATATTGCTCTGCTGAGAATGGCTGTTATTGGAGTACTGCAAAGTGTGAGTGGGCACATTCAAGCCCTTTAGGCGGAAAGAAGTGGAATAAACGCAGTGCAGGCAGTTGAAAGAGAGGTTACATAGTGCTGTTATTACACTGTAACTCCCTGTTTATTCCACTCACCAGGGACTTTGGGTTTAAACATAAATTGTGGAGTAATACAATAACATTACAATTGTAACTACTGCGGGCTGTCTTTTAGAGACCTATGAAAAGCCTGCCACACTTGCCGGCTCCCTACCAGACTGACATGGTGATGATGACTGATCAAATCAGAGAACCATTGGGCTGCATAAAAGCTGCTTTGTCACAAAGCTGACAGAGATGGAGACTTGTGCCAGATTACAACACCTCACTTTTATCAGATGGCTGCATTATCCAACCTGAAACGTAGACCGGTATTCAGTGACATCAAATCCTTTTGAGTACACCATCTCCAGAAAGCATGTGAGACCAGAGAGCAGGTTTAATAAGCAGATGTGAGGCAGCGGTGTAGATCAGGTTTTCACTGAGATTATCACACTGGGATGCAAAAAAATGAGCATTAGTTAAAGACAATTAAGGAGACGCTAATAAAATCATTGTTTCGTTATTTTGTCAATATTCTATCTTAAACTATTTTATTACTATTTGTGAGTCAGCGCTGTTGGTGTTCTTGAAAGCATACTTTAAGACTAAATATAGGTGGAACGAATTGAAGCAGAGGACACCCCTTATAAATGCACTTCACTTACCACAGACTGTGAAGACGCTAATAATTTCACTGTAACTGCGTGTGACTATTAGCACTGATCTTTGTGAATTTGACTGTTTCTGCAATGAGGCTCATTTGCATAGAAAGGGGCCAATTTTGCGCCAAATGTATGTATTACCTACATGCAAATGGCACAGGAGCCCTGAGATGCTATTTGCTTAGCAGATCAGTTAGGGGAGCATTTCCCCCTTTGCGGGTGCTTTGAGAATTTAGTAAATTTGTTTCTGCTTCACTTATTTTTGCAGGTTTAGTGGCCGCAAAATCCTTTTGTGAATTCGCCCCTCGTTTTTTTCCCCTCACTTGTGTGTCATCCTCCATCAGTCCATGTGCATCAGTATCGGATTTGACAGAGAAGCTTTGTGTGTGTGTGGTGTGTGTCTTCCTGGAGCTCTGCTAGCCTGCCTGCTATTGTACTTCACACTTTTCAGCTTTTCAGCACCCTCTCCAATTTCACAGTAGTAGTGCACACAGAGCCAATCAATAGCTGGCTCACAGTAGTGTAAGGGAGTGATACGCACTGTAGTACTGGCCACTATAAGACAAGGACAGTGTTTCTTATCCTTCAAAGCTAAATCAAATATCAGAAACTTGAAAATGTTTACCTGATAACTACGTCATATGTGAGGAAGACATACTTTTTTCTAAGCTTTGGCCTATATTGTATGTGCATGTTATCAAGTAGTTAGTCGATCAGAAAAAAGCATCGCCAATAGGGGTGTTCCATATCCATATGATATGAAATAATTCATATTGTGATAATAGCAATATTGATGATAAAAAAATTGTCTGTTAATTTGACAACTGTTTAGATAGCACTTTATCGTACTATTTATATTTTATGCTGAATCTGAATCTCACTCTGAGTTGTTTTTTTTGTTTTTACTGAATATTTCAAGGCAAACTGTTTGAAGCTCATGCTGACATACAATTATAACACTTTTTTTGTTGCTCTTTTTTGTTGTTCGACCACACCACAGCACTGAGACGGCTCTTGTTAAAGTCTTTAATGACATCCACTTAAACACAGATAGTGGCAAAATTTCAGTCTTAGTATTACTTGATCTTAGTGCTGCATTTGATACAGTAGACCATGACATATTGCTTGACCGATTGGAAAACTGGGTTGGTCTTTCTGGCTCAGTACTAAAGTGGTTTGAATCCTATTTAAAGAATAGGGACTACTTTGTGTCTATAGGTAATTATACATCTGAGCATACAAACATGACGTGCGGAGTTCCCCAAGGCTCAGTTCTGGGGCCTCTTCTGTTCAACATCTACATGCTTCCACTGGCTCAGATTATGGAAAACAACAAAATAACTTACCATAGTTATGCAGATGACACACAAATTTACATAACCTTATCGCCAGGGAACTATAGCCCAATACAACAATTAAATATGTGCATTGAACAAATTAATGATTGGATGTGCCAGAACTTTCTTAAATTAAATGAAGAAAAAACGGAGGTGGTTGTTTTTGGAGCAAAAGAGGAACGATTGAAAGTCAGCGCTCAGCTTCAAACGACAATGTTAAAAACAACAGACAAAGCCAGAAATCTTGGTGTAGTCATGGACTCAGACCTAAATTTTAACAACCACATTAACATAATTAAAAAATCAGCATATTATCACCTTAAAAATATATCAAGGGTTAGAGGACTTATGTCTCAGCAAGATCTGGAAAAACTTGTCCATGCTTTTATCTTCAGTAGACTTGACTACTGTAACAGTGTCTTTACAGGTCTCCCTAAAAAATCAATCAGACAGCTGCAGCTGATTCAGAACGCTGCTGCTCGAGTCCTCACTAAAACCAGGAAAGTGGATCACATCACTCCAGTACTGAAGTCTTTACACTGGCTTCCAGTGCCTCAAAGAATTGATTTCAAAATACTTCTACTGGTTTATAAATCACTGAACGGTTTAGGGCCAAAATACATTTCTGATCTGCTACTACACTATGACCCACCCAGACCTCTCAGGTCGTCTGGGACAGGTCTACTTGTTGTCCCCAGAGTCAAAACTAAACAGGGGGAAGCAGCGTTCAGTTTTTATGCTCCACATATCTGGAACAAACTCCCAGAAACCTGCAGGTCCGCTGCAACTCTCAGTTCTTTTAAATCTAAGCTAAAGACCTATCTTTTTGATGTTGCTTTTCTTTAAATAATCTATTTTATTAACTTTAATTTCTTATACTGCACTGTAACTTTTATTCTTATACTGCACTATCAATTTTATTCTTGTTTTAATTTGTTTATTAATGTTTTAAAATTGTTTAAAATTGTTTTCTAACTGCTCTTTAATTTTTTATGTAAAGCACTTTGAATTGCCCTGTTGCTGAAAGTGCTATACAAATAAAGCTGCATTGCCTTGTAGGTTCTTGAAAGTAAAAATAAAATATTGTTCAGTATTTTTTTCACATCATAAAGAATATCTTATCACAGATAAACCCTGAAATATAATTTTAGGACCATATCGTCCATTCCTAATCGCAAAGTATTTTGTTAATAATTTCAGGAATTTAGTCAGCAAAATGGTAAACTTGTTCTGCTTCCATCTTAAATAATGTGAGAATCTGCTGCCTTTCTCTGTTTAATATCATTGTAAATTGAAAATCTTTTTTTGTACTGTTGGTCCGGCATAATTTTACAATTTAAAGATGCTACGTTGGTCTCCAAGAACTTGTGATAGGTGTTTTTCACAATTCTGTCACATTTTGTGGACTTGATTTCACACAAAAAATTTATCACAGACAGATTAATCACTAATAAAAATGATCATTAGTTGCAGCCCAAGCTGTTACAGACCAAGTGAGTCACATCTGAATTTTTAAGCTGCCTGTGTTGCCCTCTAAAATAAAAGTAAAGTATGCTGCTCCGAGAACAAGGACATTCCGTAAATTAAAATTGATGAAACACAATTTAGTAGCTAAAATCTAAATTAAAATGTTTTTGATTTTTGTTGGGCCACATTTGTATTCAAAACAAGACGGATTTCTATTTTAAATGTTTATGTTGCTTAATCTTTTCCCAGCTGTCTAGTTTCATTGTCCTCCCAGATATTTTGTCTAGGCTAATTATTAGCATATGCTCCTGGTACTGTGATGTTCGATTTAAATTGGTCTCTTAAATTTAAGTTTTAGTGAAGAAGTTCTAGACCTGATATTTGACAATGATCGGAGCAGCATTCAGTTGTTTATTTTAATGTGATAAAGAGTAGATGGAAAATTATGAACTTTTGGGGAGGATTCCCTGTTGGCACCCAATTACATTGTATGTTGTTATACTAAATGTCAGTCTTTAGAGCCAGCAATGAGTCAGCTCTAATCAATGAAATGACAGCTGCATGGTGACGCAGTTGCTCGAAGGGTTACTAATTGCTTTGAGAAATCATTGATGTAATTGTTCTGGTTTGGCAGCTAGTATAACTGTAGGGGGAAGCTACTTAAAGCTCAGATGTTGTCTTTAAGATGCTGCAAGAAAAAGGAAGTATGTGTTTTATACACAGAAACACGCAGTCTTCAACATGTTGGACTGTGCGGACGATCTGCTCCAAGCAGGGCTTTTATTTTATGCTTATACATTCATTGTGAGGGATATGGTTTTGGGGGTGTGTGTGGGGGTGGTGGACTTAAAATGCCATGATATACATACATTATACTCCCACAAGTGTAGGCTGTATTTAAGAGGCTGTAATGTATAGATGGATTATGGCAGGATTGAGGGCAAAGATTAGAAGGGGGAGTATGATACCTTCCTTTTCCAGCTCAGCCACCATAGAAATTATTCACATATTAGATATTCTGCAGTAAATGATTTACATCTAATGCTGTCCAGACAAGCACAAGCTTGGTCTTAGAGAAGAATTGGTCAGGCTCTGTCTGGCACGAAGACAAATGTTGCTAATGGTAAAATACCAGGTTTATTTCCTGCATTGTAGGGCCAGAATTGCAGATGTATAAAGATATCAAGGAGATCCTAAAGCCAGCTGGAGCATGTGCTGAAATCAATTTGTGTGTGTGTGTGTATGTGTATATGTGTGTATATGTGTGTGTGTAAAGTAGCTGTATGTGTGTCATCTTCAGCTGCTGTCAGCCCAAGCTGTGCCAGACACTGCGCATTCACGACCTGAGCTTCAGACTGCGCTTGTTATCACCCCATTCTCACTGAGGAAGCTGCCTTCTCAACACAACCCCGTGTCTACTTGTAAAGCAAAAAAGAAAGAAAAAAATGCACATAGTTCTGGTTGACCTTTTGTCTTGGCATGAATTTGATTTTCAGTTACTGGCATCAATATTTTGTGTTTCTGGGCTGCAGAATTAATTAATTTGTAAGTCATTATGTCTAGACCAAGGTTGCGGTGTTGTGCCACAGAGTGTTGAGTGACTCCGACCAAACAGTTACCTGAAAGCTTAGCTATTATCTACTTGAGGTGTCACAATCAGTGTTACCTGGTGTAGTCCGCAAATGGGTCCGCAATACTCGAGTGTTTTCAGGAAGTGATTAGCCACTGTAAAGATGCTGATCGTCTATTAGTGCTTCATAACCTAAAGGGCAAACGTTCCTATCAAGCTGTTTTAAAAGGAAGAAGCTAATGAAACAAGACAAGATGCTGTCTTATTGGTTGTATTGCTTGTATAAGCTTGACATTATGTGCATGAGAAACTCAGATACTTTTTCTACCTATTTAAATCTTTGATTAACTGTTTTATAACCGTACTGCACAATACATTATTTTTTTTCCCGTTTTGATTGTGTACCCCTTTTTTTTTTTTTTGTCGCCATCCATTGCATCCTTGGTTGGCAAGTAAACTGCCAAGTAGAGATGATCTGAGCCGACTATCTTGTGATCTCCTATCTTGAAATTATACTTTGGCAGTTATTACATACTGTAAAAGAGCTGCTTCTGCTTCTGCTTCTGGGTGTGTCTGTATTTCCCATGGGGGTTTACACAGTAAAGATTAAGAGGTAGTGATGTAGAAAACATCTACAGCTGCTTGTTTTGTCTAGACTGTTTTATCCACTGCAGCTTACACACTGGCCACAATTTGTGGTGTGTTGTTAATGTATTCCTTGCCCTTCCCTTTCCCACTTCCCTGATTTTTGGTTACAAGGCCTTGCTGCTGTTCATTAAAGCTGAACATTGTTCATTCCAGCACTGCCTCGTCTTGACAAGGCCAGAGTCTCTCAGTCAGAGCAGCAACCTCTAACTAACATCAGCCAGTCATTCAGGCGTGGCGGCGCGTAGTAGTAGTGTCCAAGTCTTCTTACTGAGTGGACACAAGACTCTGTACTATCACAACTCTGTCTTATTTGTTGCTTTTTAAGAAAGGGCACCCTGCTCACACACCTCTGCTCCAAGGTGTGTGAGCGATACAATATTATTGCGATTTTAAACATATTGCAATATTCTGCGATATATTGCAATTTATTGCCTTTTTTCCAACTTCAAATTTTTCCAAATTTCAAATGATGTCCCCAAAAGAAACTTTGTCAACATCTGTTTGATCTAAAAAGATGCATTTTTTCTGTTTGTTCAGCTCACTTCAATTGTATTGCTGCAAAATGGGATTGTGTCAAGCAGACAAACTGACCAACACATATGTAATAAAAGATCGATACTTGGCGTCTGTGTATCGATACAGTATTGCCACGGAAAATATCGCGATACTATGCTGTATCGATTTTTTTCCCCACCCCTAATTTTTATCCCAACCAGCAACTGGTAGTGACATTTGGCATACTTAGGGAAACATTTAAGTATCTCATATTTTATGTTTTTAAAAATGTCCACATATTAAAAGTCAGGAAAACTTGTTGCACGACCAACTATATTGCTGAATTGTGCTACTGTAGGTATATGCTTACATTAAATTAGGGCTGCGACTTACAATTTTTATTATTAATTAATCTTGCAGTCTATAGAATGTCAGAAAACAGTGGAAAAGTCCATCACATTTTCAAGCAAGATCTACAAATGTCTTGTTTTGTTTGACCAGCAGTTCAAAACCCCAAAAGATAATGCTAAGGATTGTTTACTATGACATAAGAAAAAGAAAAGTAGCAAATATTTGCCATTTGGGCTTGAAAGATGACTTAAACGATTATAATTGTTTACCATAATTGTTGCCAATTTTCTGTCGATTGACTAATCAATTATTCCACTTATTGTTTCATTACATAACATTTATTTAGCAGCTGCTACTGTCCAAAGTGACTCGTAATAAGTTCAGTATCTGCAGCGTGAAGAAGTCTTCAAAGGTGTTTCCAGCATCAGTGCTGTATAATAAAGGCCTGTCTACAGCTGGAGCTTTGAAGCAACACTTTAGCAGGTATAAAATCTAATTTGCTGTGTTTGCACCGGCTGAACTGATGCTCTTAGCCTGGCTTCTGTATGGCTGTATGGCATGTAAAGTGACTGAAAGCAGGTCTGTTTTAAGAAGCGGTGTCAGTTACTTTGTACTTTGTATAATGAATCTGTGTTTCCATGTGTGTACATTCAACAGGTAGTACTATATATAGTAAAACTGAGTTATCAGTTGATGAATGTGGCGTACTGAACTCTGTCATACAGAACTGCAATATCAAGGGTTAAGAGAAGCATGAAGCAATACATCGGTTAGCCTAACCACCACCGTATCTTTCCACAGAAAAACACTCTCCAGCCAGCGGTGTTTGGTAATGCAAGCCTCTGACAGACAAACAAACCTCTCCTCATCTTTCCCAACCAGCTCCTTTCCTATCCTCCCCTCCCTCTTAGAGAAACAAGTAGGCCAAGAGTAGGAAGCCTTGTCTGCGCTTTAAGCACAACAAAGGGAACGTAGCAATTTGATCCTGCAGACTATCTGGGGTTTTGCGCTGCAACGGGTTGAGGGGGAGAGCTACCCTTGAAAAACAGCCTCCCAGCCACTGTTTGTCAGTGATTCCCAGGGAGGCTTTTTCCTCTCTGCATGCTCATTATTTCTACCCCATCTTTGCAATTGCTCAACAGCATTTATGCAAGTCGGTGCTCTCCCTCAACATCCCTGGAGGATGAGAGGGATTTCCCAGCTAGCCTCTGATAGTAGGTAAACATAAGGGTTTTATCGTACAGTGGGGGCGCGCCCAGCACATTAACACCTGTTAACTTAGCTCCTAGCTAGATTTTTAAGAGCTAAGTCTCAGCTCTCAAAAAAGGAAAAACCCTACTGGGGAAAGGGTGTTTGATTTTCAAGGCAGCGTTGGGTTTTGGTTTCCTCCACTACCTCACCGAGGGAAGAGAGCTCAGTTGAACCTCTGCCATTTTCCCCTTGTTTGTATGTGTGTGCAGCTGGTGTTGTTAACAAAGGGTGGGCTCACTTTCCGCTCTCTTTATGTGCTTACAGAGAGCTTTGAAATTAACGGAAGTGTGGAGTTTGATTCCCACAGGCTACATGCCACCACGCTAGACATGCATTTGTTTTCCTAATGCACTTTTTTAGCTATGTTGTTGTTGTTACCTGTTAGCATAGTGCCTGTGCTTAAATGTGTGACTGGAAACGTTTCCATCGTTTTAGTTTTGTTTGCGTGATATGGGGCAGATTGTTTCTTCTTAAAAGGTTGAACCAGTATCTATTTTTCAAGTTTCCTCTCATCTATCACATACATGGACTAATGCCAATTCACTACTATGGTGATTGCATTTGCCAACAAATTATCTGCAATTGTGAACATAGTAATTTGCAGTTTTCAAGCTGTCTCACTACATCATTACTTGGTTTGAGTTTCCCTAGTATTCTTGCTGCGTAGCTCAGTAAAGACAAGAAAGTGCATTAAAACATCAGTACATTAGTGCCGTTACATATTGGCAAAACCTCATCACACATTCTATTATCAGTCACTCTATCAAAATGTCCCCCCTCCAGCCTTGGAAAACTGACGACAAGATGAAG
Source organism: Perca fluviatilis (assembly GCF_010015445.1). Taxonomy (NCBI): domain Eukaryota; kingdom Metazoa; phylum Chordata; class Actinopteri; order Perciformes; family Percidae; genus Perca; species Perca fluviatilis. The sequence goes on from NC_053117.1 coordinate 31,596,261, forward strand.
TAATTATAGTACCTTTTTAATATACAGTATATTGTACATCTTTTTCCTCCTCCTTTAGATTCCCTGTTATGCTTCGCTACTGTCTTTTGTAGAGCATGCTCAAACTGACACCTAACAGGTGCTTTAACGTAATAGCCCATGCAATGAAGTCATGTAACTTAGTAAGTGTTAAGTTAGTACTAAGTGTAGTATTGTTTTTTTGTCCCTCTGGTAGCTGTAGTTTGAAGTTGCTATCGAAAGTTATTATTCTTGCAGTAGTATGAAGTTAACATTTTGGAAAACATTTATGTCCACTGAATTCAGGCATTCAAAATAAGGTGTATCGAACAAGCATGACACTACCTCTGCAATTCACAAAACTCTTAACTGATAGCGAGATATAGTTGTAATGAACATTGAACTTTTCAGTGTATTGTATGAGTGAATTTGCGGGTGGTGTGCATCGGGTAAATTGGCTTGAATTTGTATGCACAAGGCTTCACTTGCCTATTTAATTGTCAGGTAGCATAAGAGTCCTTACAAAATACCACACAGAATATTTTCAAGTGTCTGCAGTTATTGAATTTTTTTGTGCACAGGAATTTTCAGTGTGCTGCATAGTCCAACACATATCTCACACATGATTGCTTTTTTGCTGTTTTTCAAGATCCTTTGCCAGCGTATCGTGTTACATACTGTGTAGGTTTTTGTGTCACTGAAGTAGATCCATGGTGCGAATGAAACCATTATAAGGATTTAAGAGTGCTGCACTGAAGTAAATGTAATTCCAAGTAAATGTGGAAAAAGAACATCTAGAGTGTCATAGATGTCTTCAGAACTGCACAGACGGCGTATAGTCAAGAACAGGAAATCGCTCGTGTTTTTCTTTCTTATCCTCAACTGTATTTTCACACCCAAGTCCCACGGCTTCACAGATTACACTTTTCTGGCATGAACTTTCAGCAGTGGAAACTTTCCACTGCTGAAAGTTGAAGTTGAAGGATGTTTTGAGCAAGCTCCTTGTTTTTGTTGGGGCTCTGGTTTGTTACTGTTGGCATTTCGGGTTCATTAGATTCCCCACAGATTTTTGGCTTTCCTACTTTTCCAGTTTCAGTGGTTAGCACGTTTAACTGTTGAACTTCATATACTGTATATAATATAAGAAGAAGAAGACAGGAATTTGTAGGCCAAACACATACTGTAATTATTAACGAAAAGTATTGTCATCACCTTGGCTGTCTAAACTTAGCTTTTGCAGGTGCACATTTGTAGTTAAAGCGATTATCCTTTAAGGTATGATTGCATCTTATTGGCTTATTGTAGCTTCATCCGGCCAGGCGTGTATGCAACGGTGTTCAGTCAATTGAATCCATATTGTGGAGTCACAGTGTGAACAACAGCCATCTACTCTCCTCTGTCAATTTCTCTAGAAGAAACCGATAAAATCCTGATGTTTCTGTCCCTTCTGTCTACATGAAGGAGACCTGACTGACAGGTGGAAAGCCACAATAGAATGAAGCCAGACTGAATGGGGGTGGAAGTGTCATTAACATGAGAAAGCCCTCATCCTTAGCTTTCTCTTCCTCTTCACATTGTCTGCTTCTTGTCTCTGGCTCAGTCGCGGGACAAGTCCCTTCCGAGACATCATTCCCTTTAACCAGTCGGTAATTCAGTTTGTGAGCACAAATTTCCAACCATCAGAATCAGATTACTTCCCTTCAAAAATATGTTAGTGTAATGTGGGGGATTATAATAGGATTCTTTTCTCTGTGTTCTCTATAAAATGTCAAAAAAAAATAGTGAATTTCCCAGAACACGTGTTAAAATTGCTTGTTTATTCTGACCAACAGTCCAAACCCCAAAGATATTTAATTTACTAACATACAGTAAATTAAATCATAAGTTTATGAACCCATGCTAAAGTTGACTAAAAAGAGGAATACAAAAAATAATCTTTTGGAAATCGATCTTAATGCCTTAATTTAAAAAATAGGAACAATCCAACCAATGTGTCCAATATAAAGTTCCCTTAAAATAGCCCCACATCATCCTTCACCATACCTAGAGACTGGCATGTTTTTTTTATTTTTATTTTTTTATTCTTTATATTCAATCAGCAAAATAGAATTACAGTAGGACTGGCATGGTTTTATTTCAGTTAGCCTAATAACTGGTTTGATTTGCATTGAGAGATGATTTTATGCAAAGTACCCCATGCCAATCTCTAGGTATGGTGAAGGGCATGTGATGATGTGGGGCTATTTTAAGTCCAAAGGCCAAGGGAACTTTATCAGGATGCATAGTATCCTGGATCCATGAAATAACTGGTCTTTAAAAATAAAAATCTGCCTGTCTCTATGGGAATTTATGTTTACTTACTTATGCCCCCTGTATTTTAAGAACATTTATTTATTTACGATACATTATTCATTCACAAAGAAAATTGGTGTCCTTAAAGGTTGGATTTTCACAATTTGTTTTAATTAAGGCATTAAGATCAATTTCCAAAAGATGATTTTTTTTTTTCTCTTTTTAGTCAACTTTAGCATGGGTTCATAAACTTCTGAGCACCACTGTATATGACAAAGAAAAGCAGCAAATCTTCACATTTTAAAAGCTTTTACATTGGAATGCTTTTCTGCTTAAAGAATTACTTAAACAACAGCTTGATTATCAAAATAGTTGCCAGTTAACCTGCTCTGCTGAATGAGAAGCACCACCAATAGAACTTCCGTCATTATATCCGCTTTGCTGCAAACAAAACAAACTACAATCAACAGTGCATGACCCACAAGTAGTCACTGCATAACTAACCTTCCAGCACCAGCAGTTTTACAGGGTTGTGCTAATGCATTGTGCTGTGCCACTTTCAGGGCACTTAGACTCAGTGGAGTAACTCACTGGCCACGCTTGCCAAACAGAATCAAAAGCAGGAAGAAGAGATACAACCATGTTTTAGCTGCGATTTACATTACATGTCATTTTAGCTGACACTTTTATCCAAAGCGACTTACAATTGCTATATATGTCAGAGGTCGCACGCCTCTGGAGCAACTAGGGGTTAAGTGTCTTGCTCAGGGACACATTGGTTGATGTGTTGATGACATTGGTCGGGAATCGAACCCGGATCTCCCGCACCAAAGGCATGTGTCATAGCCACTGCGCCATGACCACCCGATTTAGGATTGTTTATCTATTCATCTGCAGATTATTTTTCTCTATTAATCCTTTGGTCTTTAAAATGTATGGAAATAGTGAAAAATGCCCATCACAATTTACTAAAACAATTTGTTTTTTTTTTGTCCGACCAACCATCCAAACTAAAGATATTCAGTTCACGATCACATTAGACACAATACATTTAAGAAGCTGTTTAAAACTATTAAATGTTTTGCATTTTTGCTTGAAAAATGACATACGCGATTAATCGTCTAATTGTTGCAGCCCTAGCGTGAGCAGCAGACTTTCACATTCACCTAAAAGTGTTGGTGTAGTTGCACAAGTTTTAATTCAAATCTAAACGTCAGTTTCCCATTCATCCAGATGAATGTGGCCGCGGCCTCAGACACTATTGATCAACCCAAGGGACACATTACAGTCACGGGTCAAAGCAGGGTGGCGTTTTTGTTACTGGATCCTGCATTTACTCCGCAAATATTGTGAGACACATTGTAGAGAGAGGATTAGAGTGGGAACATATAGCTAAATTACTAAACTGCTTCCTGACAACTGTGCACTATAGTCTTTGCAGGACTGTGGGAGTCAAATGACAGCACAGGGATCTCTCTTCATTGTCGCCTTTTATTTTGCCAAGGCAGAAGAAGCTTTTGCGATGAAGCTGTAATTCTGGCTGTGGAAATCTATATGAGACTAAGAATATGGCGCACACTCTCGTTTTCTCTCACCCTTCTTTTTCTCACCCCCTACTCCCCTGTTCTCTTCCTCCCTCTGTGGGTGTTTGGTACATGAAGTGCTTCATGATTGCCAGGGCCGCGAAGAGGCACAATCGGCGGAGGCGTCAACAGCCCTCAGTCAAATGTCCTTGTTTTCCCCAAGTAGTTTTTCTGGCAGTGTTTTGGTTGAGGGACAGTGAAGTCAGCGTTATCCAGTCAGATAGCAGTGTTCAATAACAAAAGCTGCATGGCGACATGATGGTGGAAATTCCATAACAGCTTCTGCGTTGTTTATACATAAGAGTGATCTGTCGTGCTAAAATGTCACGCAGGCTCGCCACATTTGGTTCGCCTCGACAGTAAAAGTGCTTATGTGTGCTCTTCAGCTGTCTGCTGCAGCCTCTTAACGCTGCGCTGTAGGGAAACAACACCTGGCAGGTGAGAGCGTAGAACAGGAACTTAAAATGATGAAATGTTTCTCCTTTCTCATTATGTTTTATTATCATTAACATTTTGTCATATTGCTGCTTCATGTTGAGTCTAAATAAATGTCAGAAAACAGTAAAAAAAATGCCTCTCTCAATATCCAAAAAGCCCAAGTCAACAGCTTCATAATTACTTGTTTTGTTCAACCAACAGTCTAAAATCCCAAATATTCAGTTTATTATCACAGAAGAGTAAGAAAACAATATTATTATTTGAAAATTTCAAAATCCGTAAATTCTGGGTGTTTCAAAGAATTGAATTTGAACCATCCGAATTGTTGCAGATGATTTTTTGTATCAATCTACTAATCCATTAATCAACTTCATTTTTTTCAGCTAGAAACATTTAGATTCAACCAATAGTTCCTATTTTTTTGAATGTCTGGAAAAGTAATGGATATGGTCATTTCTAGAGGTTGATTGGCAAATAATTTACACATAAAGTTTGGATCATAGAAATCAAACATATTCCACAAACGTTCTTCAGGAAGCCTGCTAAATAGATTCAAATTATATTTGTGTAGATGCAGGTGCAGGACTTAATGTTAATGACTAATGCATTTTATATAAGCAATAATGGTTGTTTGTTTTCTTATAAATAGTTGAGTGTGTGGGGTGTAGGATTACTGCTTGGATGTTGGATGTCAGCTGTGTTGATGTTGTGATTCTTATCAATGTGTTGCTGATGGTGAGAGCTGTGCTGCCTGGATATGATTTACATGCTGTTGTCAAACTGATTATGAGGGGTTTCTGAGGATGAGGGCAGGTGATTATTTATTTATTTTGGTCTACCGTATGCTCAAAGTCTCTCTTTTTCCACTACAGATAGTAATTCAGTCTCACTTGGCTCACTTTTCTTTCTGTAAATTAAAGACAGATTTGCGGATCAAAAGAGGAAAAAATCTAGGTGGATTATCATTTTATATAACCGAAGAATTGGGTTTTAGAAATGGAGCAAGTCCCTGAAACACCTCCACAGTTTGACCTGATGTCGCCCTGTTTTGGATCGGAATACATACTGTTCTTATTTATTCAGCTTTCGTTGCTATTTCCAGGCGAGATCAGGCATGATGCATCAGCCAGTTATTAATCGAAGCTGTTCCTGATCAACAGTTTTATTGCCTTATTATCCCGCCCACTCCTTTTGGCTCCGATGTCTGTGTTTACCACATTGAAGCTGATGCAGATACGGCCTAAAGCAGGGTGGCTGTGAACTATGATGAACCCTGTGGGAACTAATGAAACAGAGCACAGAGTGTCCTTGCAGCTGATCGATTAGTTCACTTCTATCTATTTCTGTTCCACGTCTGTTTATTTATATGTATCTGTTTGTATTGTCTACTGTCCTCTTATTATTTTTCATCACATTCTGGTATCTTTGGTATAGTTTATAGAAATGAGATAATGGTAAGTCAGGATTTCCTCACAGTCTTGTTGAGATCCTATTTGTTTACGCTAAATTTGTAGCTTTAAAGTGTTAAGTTTTAGTTAGACATTTTGAAAAACACTTATTTGCTTTTAGGGTACAAAATTCGCACCATCCACCAGACAAATGCTGGTAAAATATGCAAATGGATGGTAGATTTGATTCACTCACCAGCCAAAAAAACAATGGTGATCTATTGCGTGGTAAAATTCACTAGCCTAAATGGCTAGTGAATTTTCAAATTTTACCACGCTGTTGGACAAAAAAGTGAAGTTACCACGGTGTTTGCTTTTCTTGCTGTGAATTAGATGAGAAAGTTGATACCACTCTCATATCCATAAGTTACGTGTCGTATTCTGTAGCCAGCAGCCAGTTAACTTAGCTTAGCATAAAAACTGGAAACGGGGGAAAGAGCTAGCCTGGCTCCGTCAAAAGGGTCCTCTTTGGTATGGATCAAACAAAATGATATAGAACGTGTTAATTAGCGAGCTTAAGAGTTGCTTATAGGCCCCTTTGGACAATCTCTTCTTCTCCTTCCCTCACTAGTGGGCAGTTTGCTGTGGTCCGAAGATGTCGGCACAGGGGTACGGGTGTGGACTACGCCGCGAAATCCATCAAGAAGCGGCGCAGCAAGTCAAGCCGACGAGGGGTGACGAGGGATGACATCGAGCGCGAGGTGAACATCCTGAAGGAGATCCAGCACCCCAACATAATCACGCTGCAGGAGGTCTTTGAAAACAAGGCAGAGGTCATCCTGATCCTGGAGCTGTGAGTTGCATTATCTTCTTCTTTTATACATTAGTCCTATACTCATCACAACTGGGCACATTTTGATTTCTTAAGTTAAAAGATTAACCTTTACAAAATGGTAGTATAAGATTCTTAAAACGTCATCGGGGAAAAAATTCATGATTTGCATAAAAGGCATTGGGAAACAGTGACTACATTTTGACAAAACAAGTTGTTTTGATGGCAACATGTTGCCATCATTCTGCTTTAGGATCAATGGTATTATCTGCCCATACAGTGAGACACATACATCAGTAGAGGATAGCCCAGCATTTTCTTAAAACATTATGGTCTTGAAAGTATGACATTTCAAAATAATCATTACAAGTCCTCATAGTAACCAGTATGCAAGGTAGGTAGCTGTGTTTGTAGCTGTAACCTGTAAGCACCAGTTAGACTGGTTTTGCCAGTTCAGGTGGAATGCTGAACACTGTAAGAGCATTCAAGTTTACACTACAATTATTCAGCTGACCCACTTACTCAGAACAAATAAACATGAACGCAGAATAGAGCACACCTCAGTTAGTAGGTCACCTTACAGCCAGCAGTAATGAGTGCAATGTTGAGGGCTACAGTTGCCAGACAACATTCCTGACTAGTGATCGCATATGATTAAATTGCAAGGAAGAAATAACCACAACATCATTCCAGGGCTCTACAGGGCCTACAGTACTACAGTACAGCATGTGTGATTAAGTCCATGGCTCATTTCCAGCTTAATACAGTAAAGTGGTGGAGCAGGTCACTTAGGGCTACAAATATCTCAATATTTTTAAGGCTTGATTAAATGCTTCAGAGGAGAATTCTTAAAATCTGAATAAAAATTATTATGAAACAACCTTTAATTAATGCCATTAGATTTGCACAGAAGTACAACAATTAACTCATTTATTATTATTATTATTATTATGCTGTTTTAATTATGTTTTAGACAACACAGAATTGGAATTTAGAGTCAAAATAATCAGGTTCTTGATAAGTGGCTCTAAAGCACCGTGCTATATAGACAAACAGTGAATTTATCAATGCAGGCTCATTTATGATCTTGGGGTTGTCTTCCTCTCAAACATTTGTAGAATTGTTCGGTTTCCTCATTCCCAAAACACAAAACGAATGAACCCTCACTGCAGCTAACGCACAACTTTATGGGCTGTTAGATTTCAGTTTCAAACAGTAAAAACATGATCCCTCCATAGTTTGGTCCACCTTACAGCTAAAAACCAAGCTCACATGATTTGGCTGGCTTCTGCAAATTGTCCAGTGTTGTCATCACCCAAATGTATCAATGCATGCTTGCACCTTAATGTTATCAACGTTCTCAGATCATTGACAATAAGAAAAGATGAATACTGTTTTTGTGGAGTGGCGTGGCATTGGATTGCTTGTGAGTATGTTGATAAACCTGCAGGGGGAAAAAAAGGATGTATATTATCAGGAATACCACAGAAAACGAAATAGCTTATTATGAATTTTAAAGCTATGGTGATGTATGTAAATGAATCCAGTTTAACACAATTGCCTTTAGGGCTGGGTGCCGAATTCAATACTTTTAAGGCACCGACCGAATTGCCTCTAAAGTATCAAGTATCGAAAAATGCCTCATCATTCAATGCCCAATTTCAATACCTAAGGAATAAATCTCATCAGCGACAGTGAGCCAATAAGCATGCAGCATGCTTCTACCAAGATCTAATAATGCTACTGATTGGCTGTCTAATGTTACACATCGCAGAGACAGGCAGGAAAAATGAATTACGCACAGAAACAGGGTGCACGTATTAGGAGCTGAAAAAAAAATAAAAATAGTTGTGCCGTTATGTGTAATACTGTCATTTCTTTTTGTTTCATAAAATTATCGTTTTGGCACCGGTATCAAAGTCACGGTATTGGTATCAGTACCGGTATCGAACATTTTTGAATGATACCCAGCCCTAGCTGCCTAAGAGCAGACAGTTTTTTTAGTGTCTGATAGTTCTGCTGCTGAAACTGTATCATTCAACCCATAACAAAGGATTCATCAATCATCTTTTCTTTAGAGTTAATCAAATCAGTTTGTCTTTGTGTGGGCAGAATTAACCCAGACGATGAAGAAGTGAACATCACATGTCTGGGAAAATGTTGCTGAGAAAAGTTCAGTTACTGCTGAGGTCTCTTTTTAAAGCAAGTCATTATAACCAATAGCTGCTGTAAAGAGCAAGTATGCTGAGCTACTTCTCCTAGAATAAAGGTTAACAGGAACAAGACAAATTTTTCACTGAGTAATGGAACACTTGGTATTCTATTCTGTAAGTTATTTGATTATTTATGACCTTGTGTCAATGTTTTCATTTTAGATTAGTTCTGAATAGAAGCTGTTATAAGCTCTTATATGAGATTGTAGAAGCAGCTGGTTGGTCAGTGGTGCTCACAACAGCCGTTGCTGACCACCCCCCAACTGGTGGAGTTTGGGGATGGGGTGGTCAGACTCAAACATCATTCTTTGTAGGCTCATCAGTGATGTGTCTCATCTGATCTGCCTGTACCCTGAAGCCTGTATAAAACTGGCCCATTAGCTCTTCCTCTCTTCTGGCTGGCATCCATCCTGTCTGTTGTTTGGCTTCATCTAACACCTCCACAACACATACTGTATCTCACACATTCAAGCTTTGCTCTCACTGATTATATTGCTCACTTCCACGCTGCATTGTTTAATTGTGTCAAGTTCAATTTAAATAAAGGTTTTTGTGTAATTAATCTCTTACAGGACTCCCTGTTTGTGACACTCCCTGAGCTGTTTTGTGACAGTGGAAATCGGTTTTAAGTATAGCACAAGTCTGTGTTAAAGTTTGGAGTCTTCACAAAAACATGGTTCTTTTAAGGCCGTTTTATGCTTCTGTGTCGAATTGACGGCGTACCCCCGCAGACCCCTCTTCGTCTACGCCGGACCCTACGCCGTAGCCTGACGTGCGCCTCTCGAAAAATGTAACTACACGTCGCAGCGACGCACGTCGCTCGGCTGTGGCTTGGTAGTGTTACATTTCCCCCGACTCATTTCCTGGTTCTCCTTCTCCATAAACAACATGAAATCAAGGAGAGGGTTAACTTTTCCTGCTACAAATTTCTAGAGATGTTCCGATACAGATACTGCCTAAAACGCTGGTATCGGTATCGGGAAGTACTGGAGTTTATGCACCGATCCGATACCACGTAATGAAGCCCTAAAGAAAATCTACGTTAAAGTAGTTTATTTATGTTCTTTTTCATTATAACTATAAAAGAAAGTTCTGGGGCATTCCTTGTTTGCGTTTGTTCATGTTTCACAAAGAGTTTAACCTGAGCCAGACCGACAACAAAGAAAGAAATCATATCACATCCATACAGAGATAGTAGTATACAGATGTTAAAACATAATGAAATATATGACACGCTGGTATCGGATCGGTACTCGGTATCGGCCGATACGCAAGTTCAGGTATCGGAATCGGTATCGGGAAGCAAAAAAGTGGTATCGGACCATCTCTACAAATTTCCCACCGTGGTCAGAAAACCCAGGGAAGACACTTTGTTTCTCTCACTATGACTCTAGAGTCGCTACTCGCTCCGAAGCTGATCGCCGTCACTCTCTCACTGATCCCTCGCTCTACCACACACACACACATGCCGGCTCGACGCACACACCAACGCACAAGTATAAACATCAGGCCACTTACGTAGGCTACGGGGAAATCTCTGTGTGGAGCCTCCGCAGAACCTTTAGATCCACGTTCAGAGATAAAGCAGGTGATGGTTCAAAGGAAACTTCAGCATTTAAGAAAAACTTGAAATGATCTATAATCTAATATCATGGCTTCTGTTCTGCAGTCTGTGGAGACATGGTTTGTTTTCCTGACCAGTCCATTAAGGTGATTTTGCCCATGGATTCCCGATCTCATTAATGTCAAACACTCCCAGAAAAGTCCAGAAAAGTGCACACTGAGCCACTGACAACCATTTGATAGGATTTGCTCCCTAAGGAGCTCTTATGCCAAGATCTTTTTCATTGTTATGTCAGTCTGGCTGCGTTTGTGTGGGCATGTTACTATAGGGGTACTGGTAGAAGACAAAATATGAACCAGGAACTGTAGTTTGAAGACTTATTAAATGCCAGGATGCCACAAAGTAGTTTTTGCTTCTCTGTCTTGATGCTTGTGAGGTAAACAATAAAAAGGACAATAATACAAGATACATGCTACAAGTCCTTTGACCTGGTGTGGGTGATTGCACATTTAAATTTTTTTGCAGTACTGTGTGATCTCTGTTAAACTAGAGCCAGGACTGTGTATTGTTGCGTCCTGCTAATGCACCCCCACTGCACTGAATCGTTGAAATGAAGGGAGCTTGCTTTTCTTACGATGATAAAGTCAGTCTTAAAGGAAAACCAAAATAGAGCATTCTATACATTGACATGTAATGGAACTGATCATTTTCAAAGATCCAGGAATCATAACTAAAACTATGAACCCAAACTCTTTGAGTGCCTTCAAATCGGGGTTCATGTTCATATTTTATTCAGGGGTCGATCCTATTTAAGATAAACAGTAGGCAGGCGATGACTCAGTGTTAATACTAAGCATGTACTGTAATGCTCTATGGCTGCTGATAGTTGACACTAAAGAAGACAATGTGGAGACATTCATTAACTTGTTCCTTGGACAATCTTCTAGTGGACTTGACTAAGAGTTGTGACAGTGTCTGACACGTCAACTTACAAAGTGCAGAATACTATGATAATTTGTCTTAAGTGGTTAATTAAAGTGCTAATATTATGCTTTTGGGCTTTTTCCCTTTCCCTTATTGTGTTATATATCTTCTTTGTGCATGTAATAGGTTTACAAAGTGAAAATGCTCAAAGTGGACTTACAATCTCCAACAGAAAACACTGTTCACAAACTGCTCCAAACAGCTCTATTGTAGTCCAACCTTTACTTCCGTGACGAACGCTCGTCATTTTGTAACACACGTTATAATGCTCGCCTAGCTGCTAGCGTGGCACGCCCTCATACTCTGCTTCTGATTAGCTAGATGTCCTTACCTAGGTACTGTGCATGTGCATCTCCCAACAAAGATGGAACAGAAATGAGATGTCTCACTCTGTAGCTGAAACAGAGAGCTCAACACACAGGGTGAAAAGAGGAGCTGCAGCGATGTGCAGTACAACAAATATATGGTGTTTTCTGAAAATTAAACCATGTAAACCTATTCTGGTACAACCTCTAAATACAACCATGAACATGAAAATGAGCATAATATGAGCACTTTAAATAAAGGTCATCTACTGGAGGAGATGATACATTTTTGGGTTAAATGCCTTTTTTTATGTACAATCTTTGAAAAGTTAAAAGTCATTTAAATTTGGTTTCACTTCATGATATAAAATTACAATACCTGAACACTGTTCCTGGTTCTACATACATTACAATTAGCTTTCAAAGCTGGTAGGGTGACATGATGCAAATTTTTCCAGCCCTGGGCAGGTAAAACAACAAGTAAGATGTGGATGCTAAAAATATTTGGCTTCATGTTGTGTCTCTTTGTCCTCCACATCCTCTTCTACTCCTGCTGCACCCTGGGTAAATACAACCGTGACAGTGACTATCCTTCTGACCTTAAACATTGACCAACCCGTATGTAAAGAGGCAGAGGTCACGTGTTCAGGCAGAAACCTTCTTTCCTGTCTGTGATTGTGCGTAAACACCCTGTTAACTCCTGAAGCAGATGATGAAATAAACATCCGAGACATAATGGGGGTGTTTAGTGGGAGGAGGTGGAGGTCCCAGCTGTGCAACTGGCCTGGTGTTTCCTCCCTAAAGGGTGGAGTTGTGTGCGTGTATGTATGTGCGTGCGTGCGTGTTGGGGGGAGGGCGGGGTATATTCCTGCAGAAAGACTTAGGAAGGCATTGGTAAGCGGTAATAAAAATTGTAACATGGAGAATTGGTTTCTAAAATGAAATCCGTTTTTTATTATCTGCGACTTAAATTCCTCACATATATGGTAAGACAAATGCAGGTTTGTATGTGTAGATTGGCTGAGTAAATGCTCAACGACTGGATAAGCATGGCTGTAATTACAGTTATCTGCACTATTCCTCTCTCTTCTGCTCTCTCCCTCACACTTCCCCTTGCTGCAGGCTTTCACTCATGTTATCCTGCTGTGACCGTGTTAAATCCTCTGCTTTCTCTATTCCTCTGTCTCTTTTTATGCCTCTGCGCTGGCGACAGTCGTGGCTGCAGCCTTTCGGGTTGTCTGTCCCATTCTTGTGAACGCAGCATCTCAGGACCCCCTGCAGGGAATTTCTTCAAATTTTAGCGATGAACTGATTCTGATTTTAAAGGTCAAAGGTCAAGGTCATTGTGACCTCACATCCTATTCCCGAAACAAATAAAATAAAATAAAAACCGTAAAATACAAAATAAAAAAACGCTTAAAATTGCCTCAAAGTATTCATTACATATATTATGAGTCTGGACAGTAGGGCTGGGTAATATAGCGATATTATATCGATACATGAGGCTATCTTTTTAAATTTTGGATATTGTAATAGCCTATGATATGACACAAGTGTTGTCTTTTCCTGGTTTTAAAGGCTGCATTACAGTGATGACATTTTCTGAACACACCAGACTGTTCTAGCTGTTCTATTATTTGCCTTTACCCACATAGTTATTATATCAACATAACTGATGATTATTTATCAAAAATCTCATTGTGTGCGTATTTTGTGAAAGCACAAATTGTCAACCCTACAATATCGCCTCGATATCGAGGTATTTGGTCAACAATATCGGGATATTTGATTTTCTCCATATCGCCCAGCTCAACTGGACAGACATGGATGTAAATTACAACTTGACTGGTTGCCAAAGGCTCAAGTGCTCTATGCTTTATGATGTAGGGTAATGTGTGTGTGTAGTGGTTATCAAGTGCTGATACGGATACTAACAGTATCAACAACAAAGGGGATTTTATAAGAAACAATAGGATTTAAAATGTTGATAAGATAGCCAAGACACCAAAACAAAGGAATTAACATGAGTTGGTTTTGTATCACAAAATGTTGAATCTCTTTTGCTCAAAACAAACCAGGTCTGGGTCGGTATTGTTCACATAAGAACTACATGTGTTTCATTATTCAGTGAATGATCACATTTGAACTCACCTATTGCTTCTTCTTTTATTGTATTGTATCCTCCAATGTCTTTTTCTTCATTATAAGATAACATAATGGTAACATTTTAAATACTCAAATAAAACAAACTCAGCTCAAACACTGGGGTATATTACTTTTACCGCATCCTCCCTTCAGTTGTTTTTAATAGAGCTTTCATTAAAGAAGTTTATGAGAACGGCGCTGGTTAAAATGTACTCGGTATGTGTAAATTGGTCGGGCTCTAATGCACCAGGATGATTAGATTACATCAGCTCAGCTCTGATAAGCAGGGATTTGTAGCTGGCTCTGATCTGAGATCATGCATATTTAATTCTCTCCCTCCATCTCTTTCTCTCCTCGTCCAGGGTGGCCGGCGGTGAGCTCTTTGACTTTCTGGCAGAGAAGGAGTCGCTGAGCGAGGAGGAAGCCACTCAGTTCCTCAAGCAGATCCTGGATGGAGTCTGCTACCTGCACGCCAAACAGATCGCTCACTTTGACCTTAAGGTACAGCAGCAGCAACTAAAGACAGACAGCATCTTCTCTGTCTGATATCCGGTTCCTTTTGTCAGCCATGGATCGCAAGCAAGGGTACAGCAAGTCTTCTAGGATATTGTCCATTTCGCCAACTTGAATTGTACACACTGATAACATACTATAATCCTAAGATCTGTCCCAGTTCTACACTACATACTAATGTAAAGGAGGTTTTGTCAGATGTTGTGGAAGATCTCAGAAAAAAGAAAAAAAAAAAGCATAGATCTTCTGTTTCAAACAGTTGAACATATTCAAATGAGACTTTACAAGTGATTAGTATTGGTAACGTCCTCAAAATGAAAAAAACCAAAACAGTATTTTAAAGAAGAAGTTCTTCTGAGGATTGTGAGATTTCCATGAAAACACTTTGCACACCGACTTGTTCAAGGTTATGTTACATTCATACAACCCCAAAAAACATAATGTTTTCCTCTTATCCGAGGTCCCAGTGAAGTGTTGCCTGTTGTTCAGCCCCCCTGGAGTAGTTCACATCCATTTTCTAAAATGCCAGCTCACCGGAGAAGTGGATTTGCAGCATTATGTGAATGTGGTTCTTTTTTTTTGTATCAGCTGGCCTCTTTTGAACCTCTCCTTTTTATCTCAGTTTCTCTTTGTATTTATGTTTTTTGAGCCAATGCATCTAAGGCTAATCACCATGACTAATCAGTTTTGGCTTATTTTTAAATCTCTTCTTTTTATTATGGAGTGTGTGTAGTTTAAAACTCTTGAGAGGGGAAAAGAGTAAGGGTCATAGTGTACTCTAGAGGATGGATACCCGAACCGAGCCCGTCAGGACCCAACGGTACCCAACGGGCCGGGCCAGGTTCGGACAGATATTTAGAAATGATGTTCAGGTTCGGGTCGGGCTCGGTCACATCAGCGTGATAAGGCATTGAGCATTTTAAATAAAAAATAAAAAAGCTTATGTAGGTGCGCGCCTGTGCTAACGTGCGCTTGTTGCCCCGTGTGCACTGATGTGCTCATTTGTTGACATTTCCGAATGCATTCCTACAGTAGCTTAATAAAAGCGGGCTTTCCACGCAAACATCATTAGTATGAGGAAAAAAAACGAGATTTTAACTGTTTCGGGCTCGGGTCGCGCTCGGACATAAATATCTTAATGCCTGTAGGACGCGGGCCGGGCTCGGGTAGAAAAATGCGGCCCGATCCGCACTGTAGTGTACTCACAGCACAAACGCACCATACAGTAGGTGAGGTTCTTGAACATGACTCTACCTCATTGTTTGGTGTATTGTTGTGGTTCTTCTTTACTTAAATCTCAATCAATATCATTGATCAGTTGTCCATTTACGGCTGCATATATGGCATCTTCAGAATAAACACTCCAGACCGACTCCTCCACTTACAGAACAATCTTTACAAATTATAAATCTGAGTTCAGGACATTCTGCCTGCAGGTTTGCAGAAAATAATAACCTCTGTGGCCAGCCAGCCACTTGTGATCAATGCTAGAGCTTTTACTAACCACTGAGGCCTCCGCTCCCCTTATCAGCGACTGTTATTCACTGTCTAACAGTGGCTGAGATTAGGACTTAATTTGTTTACTTGAATTGCTTATTCCACTTCATAGGGTGGACGCTCAGTGTCTTTACTTGCAATGTTCACCTATATTCTAATAACACATCTTGTCTTTTTTCCTTGTGTTTGACCCAATTAAAATTTATTTTTGTCAATTTTAGTTTAAGGCTATATGTATGGCTTTTTATGTAGATATTGTGCAGCCATAACCATGCCATGACATCAGTAGTGGACATTCA
Organism: Perca fluviatilis; assembly: GCF_010015445.1. Taxonomy (NCBI): domain Eukaryota; kingdom Metazoa; phylum Chordata; class Actinopteri; order Perciformes; family Percidae; genus Perca; species Perca fluviatilis. Next base: position 31,612,311 of record NC_053117.1, read on the forward strand.
AGGTCAGAAATAAAAGCACCCCAAATGTTCTCTCTGACCTCTTTTAAAATGCCATTGCACAGTTTAAAATGTGAACAAGGCAGTTTTCAGAAGATTATTTTTCTTGCTAGAGGCAAATCAGTTCTACAGAGAGAGTAATGTTGCCAATCAATGTACTTATTGTGCTCAAGAGCTTTATATATATATATATATATATATATATATATATATATATATATATATATATATATTTGGCAGATTATAGAAGTCTGACTCATCTTCTCTGCTATTTGTCTCAACTAAAGGACCAAAATGATTTAAAGTCAGCAGTTCTTTTAAATGGAAAAACACTTGGAAAGACCCAGCTTGTAAAAAATCCCCAAACTTTGATTCTTTTACTGTATCAGTGTTTACTAATACTCTGATTAATGTTCTAATCTGGTTAGTTGTTTGATTATGCTGTGGAGAGATTTGTGGGGAAACATGTTTTTGCTTGAGTTTGCAGTAAAAGTGGCCATAGTGCTTTGCTGAAATTCCCACTTTGCTCATGATGGTGGAGGAAGTATTCAGGTCCTGTACTAAAGTAAAAGTGCTAACACCACACTGTAGAAATACTATTTACAACTATAAGTAAGTATAAGACTTAAAGCTTTACTCAAAGTTTTAAAAGTACTCAATGCAGAAAAATATCCTCTTTAACTGTTATACTATAGTATATCATCAGATTATTATTACTAATGCCTTAATAAAAAAGCAGAATTTTACTGTTGTACAGTGCTGCTCATGAGTATAGTAACCCATGCTAAAGTTGACTAAAAAGAGGAATAAAAAAATCATCTTGTGGAAATTGATCTTAATGCCTTAATTAAAAAAAGAAAAAAAATCCAATGTTTAAGGACACCAATTTTCCTTGTGAATGAATAATGTATCATAAATAAATGAATGTTCTTCCTTAAAGGAACACGCCGACTTATTGGGAATTTAGCTTATTCACCGTAACCCCCAGAGTAAGACAAGTCGATACATACCCTTCTCATCTCCATGCGTGCTGTAATGTTGTCTGTCGGCTCCAGCGGCATCAGCCCATCACAGAACAGGCAGATGAATGGTTCCAGTAATCCTACTGCTCCGAATAAGTGACAAAATAACGCCAACATGTTCCTATTTACATGTTGTGATTTGTAGAGTCATAGGGTCTACAAAAAACAACGTAACATGAGACACAGCCATCTTCTAACCGTAAACAAACCGGGAACTATATTCTCAGGCGGAAGAATATAGTACATGGGCGGAGTGATATGCTCCAGGGCAAGCCTGTCTGAGAATATAGTTCCCGTTTTATGTTAGTTTTATGTTAGTTTTGTATGCAACAATCTTGATTTAGGAAGTACTAGTAACTTTGGCTGTCAGATATGTATCGTGAAGTGCAATATTTACCTTTTTGAATTGTAGTGTAGTAGAAGTAGAAAGTGACACGAAAAGAAAAAAGCACTTTTATTTACAAATACCTGAAGTATATTACTTGATGGATTGTACTTAGTTACATTCCACCGCTGGATTTAAGGTGTTCAGATTATGCAGATGGAGAACCAAAACAGTTTGATATAATTCTCCTTGATCCCAGAATTATAGAGCAGTAAACCAACAAGCTGAGCTGGAGTCTGATTGTATTTTCCCAGCGCCTCCTGTTGCCACTGCTGCCCACAGCCAATCTGTTCTCGTTTCTTCCCAGACTAAACCCGCCAGCCCAGCTCCTAGTCAGGCTGAAAGGATGAGCTTTGGAGAAATGATGCCTTCGTCTAAAAAGAGGCATTGTGTCCTTAGGAATGTCCGGCTTCTGTTGTCTGGCTTTGCTCAAAGCACATCTTTCCCGTCCTTCCCTTTATCCCACTTCCTCGAGAGGTTTTTACTCGTGTTTTGCATGGGATTTCCATGCATGATGAGCGTACCTTCCTGCCAGCCTGTTCCTGGTTTTGTGTCTGACTCTGCTGTTCGCACCCTTGTTTACACTTAGTTTGTGTCCTACGCTGATAAATAAGGGCAATTTTTATTAGCATTCCGTCCTTTAATTTGTGAGCATAATACCTATTCCTCATTGAAATCAAGATGCACAGTTAGCTGGATGCTAATAAAAGAAAAAAAGAAAGCATCAGTAAAGAGTTTCGTCTTTTATAAAAATGTCCAGAATGTCACTCTGCCTCTGTCTGTCCTCTATCTGTCCTCCCTGTCTCCCCTTTTTAACTGTCTCTCTTTTTTTTTTTCTTTTTTACTAGCCGGAGAACATCATGCTGCTGAACCGCTCAGTGCCTCACCCTCGCATCAAGCTCATTGACTTCGGCCTGGCCCACAAGATAGATTTTGGCAATGATTTTAAAAACATTTTTGGAACTCCAGAATTTGTAGGTCAGTATTTTTTTGTTTGTGTGTCATTGAAGACTCATGATCCTTTCTTGTTTTATGGTTCAAACTGATTCTGCTCCGATAACTTTGCGCAAATATACCCTCCATCCTTTCTCTACTCTACAAACACACACACACACACACACACTCACTGCACCACTCTGTTTTCCTGGCTTTAATCCCGGGGGTTGCGTATTGTGAGAGCAGTTGCCAAATGTGCCATAGGGACTAAGTGAGAGAGACCTGATAATAGACTGGAGATTATCAGAACCGCTCCTTCTTGCCAGCACAAACACACACTAATAGACGCATCAGTGGCTCTGTCCCATCTCCCCTGACCTACCCACTTTTGCCCGGGGCGGCCGCCAACACTCCCCCTGCCTGACGCGGGTGCCCACTACCAGCATCATCCAAGCCAAAACCAGGGCCTGTTCCCAGTTCAGCAGGGTGGCAGCAGTCAAATGGTCCGAATAAAGATCAAGTGGCGGAAATCTGAAAATGGATAGCTGAGGCTGGAAAACAGGCCTAGCCAGTCTGAAATTCATGGCAAACTAAAGGTACTTTAATTCTTTAGCGCACAATTGCTGCAAATAAAAATCCATAAATCCGTGACCTAAAAACAATAAAAATATGCTCCTTATAACACAAGCCCTTGCCTAAGAATCCTCATGTTTTTAAAAGGAATCTAGTTATATTTGTAGTCATGGATGCACCCAAGGGAACGTTGCAAACATGAAAAAGAAATCTACACAAATCAAGGCTAATAAAATCCATTAATATAAACTTAAAAGTTAGCGTAATACGGAGGTGCAGTTACAGGGACTGCATCCTCTTTCCCACAGCGTGCGTGCGTGCGTGCATGTGTGTGTGTCTCACTGTTGTGTTGACCTGAATAGTAATCTTCTGTTTTGTGCATTTGCCTCACAGCTCCAGAAGTAGTCAACTATGAACCTTTGGGCCTGGAGGCAGACATGTGGTGAGTAAACAAAAACTCAATCTGCTCTACAGTGAGCATTTTGTACATATGCTGTTTGAGATCGTTATTTCAGAAGAACATCTGCTGTTACATTAACATGTATGTTTTGCATGATGCACTGCTGTCAAAATGCACAGATTAATTTCTCTTTCTTTCTCCCTGCCTCTCCTTAGGAGTGTTGGTGTCATAACGTACATCCTGTAAGTATCTCCGACGTCACCAGTGATGATGGATAATTAATGTGAACCATGTATGAATGGGTAACATGCGTCACCGTAGGGTTTTTACAACAGCCACCTTCACCTAATGTGTCTTAGAAACCGCAGGGCGTCGTCACTCACTAAACATGGTCAGTCAGTCAGAATGGTTGTCATGACATAAAGAGGTTACTGGCTGCTCTTTGGCCTCTCTGTCGTTGAACTTGCTGGGCCACTCAGCAGTCTGAGCGCCGTTTGTCCTGAATAATGTAACTGCAATTTCGAGTGCGCTCCAGTGTGATATTGTTTCAGCAGCTGTGTGAACGTTTTTATTTTATTTTATTTCAAGAGATGTTTTGCTGATCAGACTGATAATGGTTTCTTATTAGAGATCCAAAATCAGTGAGTCATTATTTACCACATTCTCATTCCCTTCATTCTCATGTGAGTTTTACTCTCTTTTCATATTGTTCTATTTATTAACTTTCAAATTTGTCAAATTTTTTTTTTTGTAGCTAACCTATTCATTTTGGCCATATGCCATTATTGCCTTGACCATTAATAGGGTTTTTTTCCCACCTGGGGTCTACTCATGTTACCGTACTTAAGTACAGTTGTAAGATACTTTTACGCTACTTAATACTCCACTACATTTCTGAGGCAAATATTGTACTTTTTGTTTTTAAAGCATTTACTTTGCAGATTTATATTATTTATACAAAGCAAACAGAATTGTATCCAAAAGGATGTGGTGGCTCACAGTATAAGGCTATGTTATATTTTTATTTTTACTGATTTATACTAGTGCTATCCATCACACTAACTTCAAAACATAGATGGTTAAATCATAAAATGTTTGAGCTGCAATCGGCAAAATAAATACTAAGAAATTCACAGATTATGTTTTGTATAAAAAGCTAAAATAATGAACTCTAAACAATGCAATGTCTAGGCTGCTAGAGGTTCATCTTCTATAGCTAACTGACTCTGGTCTGGTCAGTCTTCTTTAATCTTGTCGGCCTTTTATGCAGTTAAGGAAGAGGATTTGACCTCAGAAAAGAAGTCCTCATTAGATATCCCCCCCTGTTCTAACAAGAGATGTTAAAATATTCACCTGTATGGCTAATTTGCTTATGATTAAGTTAACCAGTTGATCTTTACAACAACCAACACTTCTACAGCGACAACCTCTACAGCCAAGGGCTTTCATTGAATAAGTGAGTGTTCTTGAAGCAGCCGTGTGCAGACATGTCAGCACAGTTTAATTCAACAGCGAGAGAAAGGTTCATGCCCTTGGCGGCCTACAGATCAACTGCTGGTGGCTCTCGACGATGCTGTTCTCCACTCTTTATATCCAGCTACAAGGTTTTCAGCGCTCCCAAACACCTTTTATCTTCATAAAGACACCTACACAAAGCACAAACTGCGTGCACACAACTACGTTAGGTACCTTTGCCCACACAAACATGTAGAGGGCCCTCACCATAATACAGTGAGGTGTATAAAGGGAAAGTAAAGGTAAATGCCAACACAAGCGTTATCTCATTATTACGCAATAAGTAGCTGCAAACATTACACACTTAATTTTAAAACAGTAATATGTAGATCATTTTGTCTCAGCATTACATGAAGACACTCTTACAAATGCATCCATGAACACGTACATATTGTACACATACACACCCGATTTTTGTTGTCCACCCACACAGCTGTCACAGCTCTGCCTGGCAAGGTAAAAAATAGATTGTTCGCTGCAAATTATCACAGCCGATCAACAGTGAGGTGCACTTATGGGCTCATCTCCTATTGGAAAAACAACGCAAGGGGGCACAAAAGCTGGGAATAATTCAATAAACCACTCAGGGTGATTTTTGAGAACATCTCCAAACTCTTGATGGGAGTATTCTGCATAAGTGATGGCCGGATTGCTACACTGTAATGAAAGCTGCACAAAAAGCTCCATTAGGGAACTCTAAATTTCCATTTTTTAAGTTTGAAAGACTTCATTTGTCTGAGATAATGTAACCTGAAATGATTTGGGTGAATGTGATGAATCAGCCAGCTTTATGAGCTGCTGGAGCCCTAATTTGTGATTCAGCTTGTTCAGACTGGCTATATTTCAGCATAAAATTTGTTCACAGTGCATCTTTAAATCTCATTTGGGAAACATTTTGGCGGATAAAATGATGCCACAGAATCCTGACTTAACACTTTCCTGCTGATTTTACTGCCTGGCTAGGCGAACAATTGCCATAATTACTTTGTGTTTGTTGTGAGCAGCTGCGCCTTATCAGTTGATAAATTCATACATTTCCACTCAACTTGAGCTTGACCCGCACCGCCTCCATGTCTCTCCCAGCTGGCGTGTTAATTAGCGGCTGGTGCTGACGAGCTGGACAGGTTTCAGTGGAGACGGGAAGGCCAGGGTCTGTCACGGACCAGTGTTTGGTTTAAATGCCTGAGCTCTAAGAGACAGAGACCTTCATCTCCATGCATGACCGCTCAGCCCTGTTTGTGCTGTACTGTGTCTTGGTTTGTCCATTAAAACATGGTTTTGTCTTATCCTCTTCCTGCATCTGCTTATTTTTGCTCTTGTGCGTTCAATTGTGAGGTGTGAAAGTCTGTTAAAATTCCTGCACTCCTCGCATATTCATTGTAACCGAGAGCCTTTCCTGTGATGGTGTTTGACTTACACACCAAATACTTCAGTTTGATAGCAAGGCTTGACTAATGAGTCAGCATTAGTTGCTACGCGGCTCCGTAATCACATTCCCCACATCAACCAGTAGTAAGGTCTCAGTTTTGGTTTCAAGGGCCAGAGCTAATCAGTGGCTGGTGAGTTAGTGTTTGAATAAAATCCAAAGTATTCCCACCTCAATTACAAGACCCACTGGACAAGTAGGATGATGAGAGAGCACTGCTGTTGTTAAAATAGGGTAGATTGGAGGTTCTGAAGTGGTTGGGTTGATTAAAACGTGCAGTCAAAAAGATGTTCAGATTATCACATTTTCAAAACAGCTTTTTGACTGTACTGTCTTCATTGTCTCTCTTTGTTGAACATCACAACTCTAACCTTATTGTTAACCTCTGTCCCATCTGTGCAGTCTGAGTGGTGCGTCTCCCTTCCTGGGTGACAACAAGCAGGAGACTCTGGCCAACGTGTCGGCCGTCGACTACACATTCGACGAGGAGTTCTTCAGCAACACCAGCATCCTGGCCAAAGACTTCATTGCAAGGCTCCTTGTCAAAGACCCCAAGTATGTATGATTCTTCTTTCTGATATTTGAGACCCGGATTTTGATGCTGTCATGTACATGCTCTCAAAGGTATAGTAACAGCACAGCATGAGCTGGATGGAAGAAAATGTAGAAAGTTCCAAATGAGTGAACTATGGCTAAGGAAAATAGAGAAAAATGGCCATCAGAATTTTCCACAGTCCAGCTTCAAATTGCTTTTTTTGTCCAACCATTAGTCCAGAGAATGTCTGGCTTTTCTACTTGATGACTGCACGGTAAAAATACAAAAAATGTGCACATTTATTTTCTTTGCAAATTTATTGACAACAAAGACTTTTGTTGGATCTCTGCTAATGTTCTCGTGTTTTTTTTGTGGTAGTGTGTGCTAGTTTTGGAAAGTTTTGCTTGATGAGGACTTAACCGATTAATCAGTTGAAAGTTCAAAATGGTTGGCAATTAATTTTCTGTCAATCGAATAATTGATTATTCAACTAATCTTTTTAGCACAAGAGTGAACCAATCAGTCCATTGACTGTTGATTGGACCCATAGGAAAGGCTCAGATTACACATTACAAATGTTTGACTTCATTTGAAGTCTTAATTTCCCAAATTTCGGGACGATCACTATTTGAAGTTCATCTTTTTGAATACATCTGGAACAAGAGTGTCAACTCGGGTCTTCAAATTAGAAATTATTACATGACATCTTAAAGCTTTAGTGTGTAACGTTATGATATAATAACAAACGTCCGTTACATTCAAGCCATTGCCAAATTAGTTGCTACAAAGCTAATTAAGACTATCAGCTCCACACAACTCTCTCTGTATTTCTCAGTATGGCTATGTTCAAACAATTGTGTCGTGAAGATAATGACCTCTTCTGAAGAGAGTCCATCATGTTTTTTTAATCCTCCGTGTCCTCCTTGGCTACTAGCAACTGCCTGGAGGAGAGGTGGGGGCTGTGCGTGGTCACGGAAGGTTTGTATCATGTGGACGTGCCAACAGTTTTGTTGTCATTAATTAGAATTCTTCATGGGGGAGACAGAAACTATGCACTATAGCTTTAAAAAAGTCTTCTATCTTATTCCTGTTTATATAAATTCTTTAATCATTGAATTTAAAAGACATCATTCTAAAGATTTGCTCATTGATTGGTCTCATTTTTTTAAAGTTCTTAAAAGCTGAAAAGTAAATTGAATATAGGCCCACTGCCCATCTTGTCAGTAGGGACAATATGGTACCTAAATCTGTGAACGTCTCCCTTATTACCGATTTGCTCTAGCAAGAACTGAAAGGCTGCAGCTACACTTAAAGACAGTGAATGCCTCCAAAACTCTTATTCTCTCTCCTCTTTATTCAGAACAATGGAGCGAGGGCTGCGAACAGCGGTGAATAATTATAGTTGTGGAGATAATTTCATTTAGACATGATAAAGAGAGAAAAGGCACGGGTTGCATTAAACAGACAGTGGGAAAGAGAGGAGACTGACTTTACAAACTTCAACTAATGGGGCTTTTAGAAATCCCCCGACCGAGTGCATCCAAATGGAACGGCTTTTAATTGATCTACATCGTGAGCAGACATGGATCCACTCAGCTGGCAGGAAGATTAATGAAGGTTCCCCTTGAAGAAGACACACATTAATAATGTTCACCATCACACAGGACTGCAACAGCACAATCACTGTTCACTGGAATTATACCAATCTATTTCCTCACCCCTTCAATTCAATATTACCTCAGTCAGTAGAGTGAAGGTTTGTGGGTTTTTACTTTGACTCAGGTGTGTGTGTGTGTGTGTGCGTGTGCGTGCGTGCGTGCGTGCGTGCGTGCGAGAATGGCCTCCGTTAGAAACAGGAATGTGGTATTGAACAGACGTATACATGAGGAAGTGGTGGGTGCGTGTGCGTGTACAGGACCGCACCAGTTATATTGGATCACGATGAACAAACTGAAACTTTTTCAGAACAATGTTTTGTTGTTCTCATTGTGAGTTTACATCAGTTATAATCAGGGATGTGGCAGTGTCTGTACTTTCAACCACACCAGTTCCCTTAAAGACTAGCTTGGCTTTTATTGAATACCAGATGGTTGTTGAATATAGATTATTGACATTCAGAGCGTTAGTCTGTTGATAATGTTAATTAGATATAATCTGTGTGTGGATTGAGGGCTGAGTTTATGTTTTGAAACATCTATCCTATCCGTTACACGTATCTTATGGGCAGTACATGAACTAATTGTCATGCAAATTGTTCCCGGTTTGCTCGGATGTCTCACTACCTTGTTTGACGTGTTGTTTAAGAGAAGTATGAAGAGTTTCAATAAGGAAATTAGTTGTTTTAGATCAACAAAAGTCAATACAGAAAAAGAAATCAGGTTATCACACAATGACACACAATGGGGATGAGTTCCAGTAAGAAACAAAATAAACAAATTGTCCATTATTTTAATAAGATAGGACGACCGTGCGTTTTTCTGCCAGTCTGTTGTGTCAACCCTTTGGCCTCATTATAATCAATAAGGGTTCTGAACCATAACATGGCCGGAGATACACTACAGTTTTTTACTGTTGGGTGTGAGTCACACTACTAGAAGAAAAAAAACGTAACAATTGTTGACTTAGTATCTCACAACTGCATCATAATCATTTCTTTACAGCTACATGGGAGTGAGGCTTTCTTATATCTGTCTGCACACAGCTGTGTTTGCTGTCTGTGTTCAGTAATTCCTCATTTCACTTGTCCACAGCTTTCATGGACTGTTGACAGCCATCATTGTCTCGGACTACAAACAGGAGGACAGTTGCATTTATCAGTTAAAGATATAATTGACAGAAATAAAGGAAAACAAACATGTGCTTCTGGTATCCCTCACAACCACTGGGAGTGTAAAATAAATAATTTTAAAGAGAAAGAAATATGCTGTTGCCCTCATCCATGTGTGGGATGTGACATGAAAAAATCCAATTCCAGTTACTTTTGACTGTCAAAACACCTGGACGAAGGCAAGTGCGGGTACTTTATACATTATAATTCACTAGTCCATATTTATTAAAGGCTTTATTTATTTTAAACCACCCACTTGAGTACATGGGATTGTTGTTTTAATGCCAGCTGTAGATGAGGGCATATTTCTTCCTCTTAAAAAATAGAATAAAAAAAAAATCTACATTAATTTATAGTTTGGTTAAAAGTGAACTCTGCTAATACCTCTGTGTATCCGTGGCCATATACACTCACTGCTTTGAGCATTAAAATGCTGTGTCACTAGAAAACCCTGAATGAGACTGTTATCTATCAACTCTGGAACAGCAAAATATCTAAAAACACTCTAAATATTCTCCTTTATTTTTACACATTTATACATTTTCTGTCTACAGAAAGAGAATGACGATTCAGGACAGCCTCCAGCACCCCTGGATCAAGGTTGGACTCTTTTGATAGCTGATTGATGGCATCGCTATTTCATTTAAAACATTTGTTATTCTGTAAAATTTTAAATGTTTTCTTTTTTTATTTTGTCACAGTATATATTCGAAATGGCTCGGAATGCAAAGCCTCATCTGATCCTGTAGCAAATCTATCTTGTCAAGAATATTCTCATGAGCATTTTTCTACCGATACATTTGTTGTGTTTGTGAAATCAGCCAAAAGACACTCAGCAAGCACTGAGCAGAAAGGAATCGGCTGTCAACATGGAGAAGTTCAAGAAGTTTGCAGCTCGAAGGAAATGGAAAGTAAGTGCTCTTCTTTGATACCATCTCTGATTTTCACACACACCCAAATTTAACTTTTGAGAAAGACAACAAAACTTGCCCAGTAACTCATCACATCCCCAAAACGCTTCACTTTGATAGCTCCTTGTCAAAAAAAACCTTCCTTAGATGTCATCACAATTGCTACAGGCTCTCCGTAACCATTAGATTTACTGCCAGTGCTGCATTACTGGTCGTCTCCCTGTCTGTTTCAGTTCTTCACGGCTGACCCAGCATTGCTTCTTAGCCTGCGCAAAACACTGGGATTGTTTAATCTGTGGTGGTTCGGCAGTGCTGTCATGCCATGTCTCTGTCTTTGTCCTCGAGTCTGGCACACTAGATGCTTCTGGCTTTTCAGTAACCTTGATTTTTCAAAGCAGGGACGTGGATATAGTTATTAAAGTGAGATTTAAAAAGTGACAGGTTTATAAACCTTGTGAGGAAGAGATGGTCAGTTTACCATGTGTAAGAATTTGAACGTTTTGGCAGAATGTGCCTTTCTGGTGTAGGATATTGTTGGCCAGTTACCGATTGGCCTCTGCTATTAACCCTTGTGTTTGTTAGCTCTTTTCTTACATCATCACATGTTGTATTGTTTTTAATGACTAAATGAATGTTTTATGTGTATTTGTGTTTTGTCGCTTGCCTCAAATTGCTCCTCGAGGAAAAAATAAAGTTGTGCACCAACTCTCCACTTCAGTCAAATCACCTAACCGTATGAAGTAATGAGTAATGAGTAAAGTCACTGAAGTAAATTTATTTAGAGCAGAAAATTGTTCATGGTCCCCTGAACACAACTTGACATTAACTTGTTATAGTTCTACTCATTCATGAACCGCCATTCTTTTCTCTTTTCCAGCAATCCGTCCGACTTATCTCCTTATGCAACCGCCTGTCCCGCTCCTTCCTGTCCAGAAGCAACATAAGCGTGGCACGCAGTGATGACACGTTGGTAAGAGCTGAAGATCTGCTTCTCTGTTGTGCTTTGACTGGCAGCCATAATGTCTGAACAAGTAAAGAAAGACATGAAGGCACAGGACAGGCAGGACCGTTTAACTTCACTTCAGCAGAGATCTTGATCTAGATTCATTAAGTTGATTGGGTTTGCCGCTGTTAGCACCATCAAGGCTTTACATTGCACTTGAGTAAAACCTCTACAACGAGAGAACCATTAGTTTTATCTCCGCAGTCCTGTCCTATCTAACCAAATAAACGTAATTGACAGGAGATTGGCAGCGTAATGAGTTTCTTCCTGTTGAAGATTACTTTTATTGAAATGCATTTTCTTATTAGTACCCCCACGCTCTCAGTTACAGCTCTGGTATTTCTGACTCGACAATCTCTCGAAGAATCTTGAGCTCCTGTGTGTAATTGATCTGTTCCTCGTTTCCCCCACAGTGCCACAGGTCAGGTGTTCGTAGAATTGTTGGAATTTCACTGTGTGTGTGTGTGTGTGTGTGTGTGTGTGTGTGTGTAACCTTAAACCCTGATTGAGCTTATACAGTAGGAATGTCAGAAGGAAACGTGTGTAAATGTACAAGTCCGTTTGTTTGAGTTTGTACACAAATGGTGATACATAAGAAAGATGTAATGACGTGTGTGTCTATATGGTGATACCGACAAGCCTGTGGGATGTAAACACTGCAGCCTCAGTGAGAGGCTTAAACATTTACTAAAGCATTACCAGCCGGGCCAAGGCCAGGCCTGTTTCCTCATCAGAGGATTAAGCAGCAACTTCCTCATGTCCCAGGTGAGCTGACAGGTAGAACTAAGCACCCCCTGTAGTCCACAAACAGAACTGCAGCAGCAGTACGAGCTTTCTAATAGATCTTTTGTCTTGAGCAGCTCCAGGGTTAAGTGCTTTACTTACTACCTTAAAGACTCTACTCAGAAGTAGGTTTTAGTGCAGCGGCCCCTCTGTACATTTTCACCTAAGAAGTTGTTTGTGCTCTGTGTTAGAGGCTCTGTATCAGAGAGTGGGAGTAAGTGCACACATCAGTGAAGTAGGTATGAGAGCTGAGAAAGTATTATTGATTAATTGTTTAGTCTGTAAAATGTGCCAAAGTAGAGTAAGAAGTAGTTATCACGTTTTCTTTTCCTGTTAAACTCATTTTTGAGGAATATCCTCAACATAGAAACTGGATAATTTAATGATACTATAGTTTTATGTTCTGGCCATCAGTTATAAAAGCTTTAACTTTGTTACTAAGAAACCATGTGTTTTCAGTCTGTTTGGTACGGCAGATGGCTCTAAATACTATAATACTCATCTCAGCCTCGCTGCTGTTGCTATGGAGAAGAAGCCAATCAGAGATGGTGGCAGTGTCACGTTTCACAAACGATTGTTGCAAATTCATTTTCAAGTCCTATAGGGCCCTTGCATGGTTATGCATGGGGCACCAGTATGGTGTTTGTTTTGGTGAAGGAAACGTGTTAAAATTAATGTTAAAGGAATTAATATCCTGTTGCAAATTTGCAGTTTGCATGTTGCAATTTTGGTGAAAGGACCTTAAAGCTGAAGATGATTATTTGTTTTTGTAAAACACAATCAGTGGTTTATGTCTTAGTAGTTATTATTTCTAAAATGTGGCTAAACTATAAAAATGAGGCTGAAATAAAGGCACAACGAGTAGAGCTGAAACCATTTGTGTCAATGGACTTGTCAATTAATCGGCTAATCCTTGCAACACAAATTAACAAAGAGAGAAGCTCAAAGAGAAATGGATGACTGTGGTTTAAGAACATTTTTTGGAGAGTGCCTGCCAAGGTAACAAGCGTATAAGGTTTAGTCACCTTTACAAAAACACCTCAAAATAGTTTTTTTAAGGGACAGAAGAGCATTAGTCATTCCCACTGCCAACCCTAGTTATTTCAGTCTGTCTGCGAGTTGCTGAACATCTTTATTTGCTGGATACCAACCTCCTTGCTTCCTCCTTTTAATGTGAAGACTGTCTCTCTTCTGTTGGAGAGGTTCTTAAGTGGAGGCCTACTCTGGAAATGTTACCCATCAAAAGAAACAATGAGGTAGATTGGTAAAACCTCTCCATCCTGTGTCATGAATTACAATGTTCAAAAAAACGTAAAAATCCCAAACTGTGTTGACAGTGAATCCCCAGCAGGCGGTTTGCTGCTCATACGTATTGGTGTTGTGTTTGCAGCTCCTCTGAGGTGGTTTGGTCATGGCTCACCCGGCACTGGGGTTATGTTGAGGAATGTAGCTGCAGTGTCACGCTTGGCAGAACAAACGTCACATCAGCCTTGCTTCCCTTCTCCTCATCTCTTTGTGCAGCAGAGCATCACAGCTGATTTCTGTGCTGTCCGGCTGACTCTGGCTGAAGGTTATTGGGTCACATCATATCACAGATGGGGGATGTCTTGGTATGTTTTGAGCCTGAACTACAGATGGAAGAGAAAAGTCTGTTTGTTTCTGTGTTTATTCATGCATGAGAAAAAGATGAAAGAGAGACTTATGGGGGAGCATGTGATAGAAAGAATTCACAGGATTAATGTTCACAGGATTAGATCATCATCCTGTGAACAGTAGGAGAGTAACTTTCTTTCCCACCCGTCTAGGACGAGGAGGACTCCTTTGTGATGAAGGCCATCATCCACGCCATAAACGATGACAACGTGCCCGGTCTGCAGCATCTGCTCGGCTCCTTAAACAATTACGACGTCAACCAGCCCAACAAGGTGACTAACACAGAGATAGTGAAATAGTGTTTTATATTGATTTATTATTATGAGATGTGTGTAATGTTTCCTCTGTCATTTTTCGAATAAATGAAAACTCCAAATCTCAGAAAATCTAACTGAACAGAATGTTCGTCCTCATGATTTGAAGCAGTACCATGTCTTTAAAAGTTTAGTTTAGTGTCATCACTATTCATTCATACAACCTTTATTTATACTCGAGAGATCATCGAGGGAGAGCACTCATTTGCAATGACATCAAATTACAAAGACAAAGAAAACGACACAGTAAAGGAAGCAACACCATTACAAGAGCATAGAAAGACACTAAAACTTTCCGAAAAGGAAAAACAATGTGATAAACAGATCAGGACAACCAGGATGCAAAAGAAATACAACTACGTAATAGGGGTGGGGGAAAAAATCGATACAGCATAGTATCGCAATATTTTTTGTGGCAATACTGTATCGATACACAGACGCCAAGTATCGATCTTTTATGATATATGTGTGTCTGTCTGCTGACAATCCCCATCTTGCAGCAATACAATTGAAGGGAGATGAACAAACAGAGAAATGTATCTTTTTAGATAAAACAAATGTTGACAAAATTGTCCTTTGGGGACATCATTTGAAATTGGGAAAAATTTAAAGTTGGAAAAAAAGGTAATAAATTGCAATATATCGCAGAATATTGCAATATGTTTAAAATCGCAATAATATTGTATCGTGACATAAGTATCGGGATGATATCGTATCGTGAGGCCTCTGCTGATTCCCACCCCTACTACGTAAAGCAATTACAAGTAGTTTGGAGGTCCATCTGATTTCTAAAATGTCCAAAAGGCATAAGTGAGTTGATTTTAAGAAGGTGTTGTGTTTTTGTTCCACAAGATAGGTGCACTAAAACTAAAAGCAGTTTTTTTTTCCAAGTTCAGACCAAGCTCGCGGAACATGAAGTAAAAGCCAGTGAGCAGAGCGAGTCTGATAATGTTCCTCTGAATGACCAAGTGACTCAGCTAGCTGATTTGTCAGGGTGTCCACATGTTGTACGCTGTATGACGGCCTCTTTTAGGGAGTTAGTGGACGTTTCTGATCACAAGATCAAGAAGGAAATTTATTGTGATTGTGTAAGTCACAGCTTCATTTTTTTAAATGTTATTTTAAGCTGCAACTAGTGCACCGGATACTAGTTCCTCCCAATCCAAAAAGCCAAAACATATGGAACAAAACAAAAGAGAAAAGAAAACTATCTAAACAGATTTCAATATTTAAACATACTCCTATGACATGATACTACTTGCATGTAGGAAAGTCATGTTGTTGTTGTTGTTGTTGTTGTTGTTGTTGTTGTTCATATCACTCATAAATGATCTCCAAATTACAATTTTTCACCTTAGTTCTGTTTTGGCAAATTTTCCTTAGAAGTAAGGAAACAGTCATCAAGTGTAAACACTGAATAAAAACTGGCAGATAACCGATATGTCTCTTGGTTATGACCATCCTAAACAGAAGAGCAGAAGAGACTGTAGTCAGCCAGAAAGAAACAATTTTCCATCTATATTTAATCTCCTTTACTAACTGGACATAAGACGTTTTGTCTCTCTTGTGAGAGATTTCTTAGGTCGCTAGGGAAACCTAGTTATTTAACCTCTGTGGGGTCATTGTATAGATGATCGATACTGCTTTGTTCTTTGCTCCTTGCTGTCGTAACGACAGTCGTTAGGGTCGTTGGAGACATAACGACTTGTCGTTGAAACACCCACCAAGGCCAAGTCTGGACGACCATCGTTGGCGTTCTCACATGCGGCCAAATGTGTTGTGTTTAGTTTCCTGGGAAGAGATGAGAGGACAGCATTGAAAATGGGGGAATGGTGTCACAGACCTCCTCCCGTGTTAAGCTACGGTTTCTCTGTCCGGGTGTATATGGCTTCCTTTACATCCCTTTCCAACCATCCGTCCTCTCTGTCTAAAATGTGTACCTGATGGTCCTTTACCATTTAAATGAATGTAAACTGCGGAGTCTTGACCTGAGGCGTTGTTTTGTTTCTCCAATATACATGTCTGTGCATTCCTCCCTGCGTTGAAGAAGTCTCTCGGATGAGAGGCGAAACGTCTTCAGGGCACCTTTTAACCATAATCCAGTTGCCTTTGACTTTAACCCTTCCCTGGATGCCTGAGAACTGTAGATTAGTATATGCTAAAAAAGTATACTGTAGGTGTGATACAGACATAAATAGACCAAAATCTCCATAAGAGATTATGATTTATAGTGTTTTGTGCTCAGTGCAACGGAGTTGCACGCAGTCATAGAGGTGTTGGGTTAAAAGTTCTCCGGGCGAGGCACATCTGCATTCCCCGAACAAAGGAAACGCTGACGCACAGATGGTTTAGCTTAAGCTGTAACTATAAAATAGTTAAGGTCCCAGTGGCCTCGAGAAAAGCACATTGTGAAACAACGAGTAGAATGAGGAACAGAATGTACCGCTTGTGTGAGCAGAAGAAGAAATAACACCGCACAGTGGCCTCCACCCTGGCGTGGGTTGTGAGAATATAACCGTCCCTGTGCTGGAGAAGAAGACAGCGCTCCAGAGCGAGGAGGGGTATAAGAGTTTAGGGAAAGGATAGAAAGGATAGAACGGGGCTCACTCGGCGGAAGAGATACGTGGACCGGCTCCAACTATTTGTCTGTTGCTAGGAAAACTTAGTCTCTGCTTTGTGATCCCCACAGATCTGCAGATCTGTGTCTGTAACTCTCATGCTTGACTAATTAAAACGTACTCGTTCAAAATGGTACTATCGTCTCATTGATTCTTGTGTAGGATCGGCGTAAAACCAATTTAAGAATATGCGGGGAAGAGTAATTGGAGTCAGGTTTTGGTACTTTTTTTAGGGACACACGGAGGATTTCCCCAACAGAACTTTCAGATATCTTTTAGAATTTAGACTTCTTAATGATTAAACATGTTAATGATTAACACAGACAAGTTCAAAGTGTGGCAGTTCCCACATATTTTAGTTTTTATTTATATGTATTTTGAGAAAGAGGACATTACAGAAATGATGCTGAGTTAAAAAAAGACCCACTGTTGCATACATTATATGAGAGAATGAGTTGTGAAGTGCAGAGAACGGTTTCGTGTCCAGACTTACCAACTCTCTCATCTTCATTCTGCTTGCTGTTTAAACGGGAAAGAGATATATTGCTGACAGCTGAAGGCCGATGGGGGCACATTATGTTATTAAACTCAGTGAAGTGTAGAGGAAAAGCGAAAAATGAAAAGGAAAAGAGGAGTGGGAGAATGAGAAAGTAGTAATATGCAGAGGAGGAGAATAACAGTGCAGATAGTGACAGAGAGCTTAACTTTGTTCTACATTTAAGTTTAGGAACTGCTTCAGAAAGGGTCATCTTGCCACATTCTTCCATCCTCTTTCCTTCTTTTCTTTTACCTCAGTTTGAATTCCTTTCAACATGTAGGACACTAAAAAACATAAGACGTCCATGCTGTCTGGAAACCTTAGATACGTCCAAATTTATTTCCTGAATGCCTGAACTTTTAAAGAACCTGTGGGAGAAAAACAGTCCACTAATTCTTTATGTGTAATTACATGCTGTCAGATGGAGATTTACAGCTCCACCTTTAGCCCACATGAAAGATACACAAACACATCATGATCACAGAAAACTAACGAAATGTTTGTATATTGCAGCATGGGACTCCTCCCCTCCTGATTGCAGCCGGCTGTGGCAACATTCAGATCATTGAGGTGCTGATGAGAAAAGGCGCCGAGATCCAGGCCCATGACAAGGTAAAGACTCATCTGTTCGGTCCAATCAGTGTGGCTCAGGCATCCGAGCAGAAGAATGTGACAGTCTGTCATTTGGATTATGATGGGGGCTATCTACACTATAAATACATGGGCCCATGAACTCATTGCACTCAGCTGTACTGCACAAAGTATTGTAGAGACTAGCATATGCTGCAGTACACCCGTATGTTTTATATAGCATGAAAAAAGCCCTTTAGATAGATAGATACATTCCATAAATTCATCAGTTTGTACCAACAGAACTGTATCAAAATACAGTGCCTTGCGAAAGTATTCGGCCCCCTTGAACTTTTCGACCTTTTGCCACATTTCAGGCCTCAAACATAAAGATATAAAACTGTAATTTTTTGTGAAGAATCAACAACAAGTGGGACACAATCATGAAGTGGAACGAAATTTATTGGATATTTCAAACCTTTTAAACAAATAAAAAACTGAAATATTGGGCGTGCAAAATTATTCAGCCCCCTTAAGTTAATACTTTGTAGCGCCACCTTTTGCTGCGATTACAGCTGTAAGTCGCTTGGGGTATGTCTCTATCAGTTTTGCACATCGAGACTGACATTTTTGCCCATTCCTCCTTGCAAAACAGCTCGAGCTCAGTGAGGTTGGATGGAGAGCGTTTGTGAACAGCAGTTTTACGTTCTTTCCACAGATTCTCGATTGGATTCAGGTCTGGACTTTGACTTGGCCATTCTAACACCTGGATATGTTTATTTGTGAACCATTCCATTGTAGATTTTACTTTATGTTTTGGATCATTGTCTTGTTGGAAGACAAATCTCCGTCCCAGTCTCAGGTCTTTTGCAGACTCCATCAGGTTTTCTTCCAGAATGGTCCTGTATTTGGCTCCATCCATCTTACCATCAATTTTAACCATCTTCCCTGTCCCTGCTGAAGAAAAGCAGGCCCAAACCATGATGCTGCCACCACCATGTTTGACAGTGGGGATGGTGTGTTCAGGGTGATGAGCTGTGTTGCTTTTACGCCAAACATAACGTTTTGCATTGTTGCCAAAAAGTTCAATTTTGGTTTCATCTGACCACAGCACCTTCTTCCACATGTTTGGTGTGTCTCCCAGGTGGCTTTTGGCAAACTTTAAACGACACTTTTTATGGATATCTTTAAGAAATGGCTTTCTTCTTGCCACTCTTCCATAAAGGCCAGATTTGTGCAGTATACGACTGATTGTTGTCCTATGGACAGAGTCTCCCAGCTCAGCTGTAGATCTCTGCAGTTCATCCAGAGTGATCATGGGCCTCTTGGCTGCATCTCTGATCAGTCTTCTCATTGTATGAGCTGAAAGTTTAGAGGGACGGCGCGGTCTTCGAGATTTGTAGTGGTCTGATACTCCTTCCATTTCAATATTATCGCTTGCACAGTGCTCCTTGGGATGTTTAAAGCTTGGGAAATCTTTTTGTATCCAATCCGCCGCTTTAAACTTCTCCACAACAGTATCTCGGACCTGCCTGGTGTGTTCCTTGTTCTTCATGATGCTCTCTGCGCTTTACACGGACCTCTGAGACTATCACAGAGCAGGTGCATTTATACGGAGACTTGATTACACACAGCTGGATTCTATTTATCATCATTAGTCATTTAGGTCAACATTGGATCATTCAGAGATCCTCACTGAACTTCTGGAGAGAGTTTGCTGCACTGAAAGTAAAGGGGCTGAATAATTTTGCACGCCCACTTTTCAGTTTTTTATTTGTTAAAAAAGTTTGAAATAGCCAATGAATTTCGTTTCACTTCATAATTGGGACCCACTTGTTGTTGATTCTTCACAAAAAATTACAGTTTTATATCTTTATGTTTGAGGCCTGAAATGTGGCAAAAGGTCGAAACGTTCAAGGGGGCCGAATACTTTCGCAAGGCACTGTATGTAAACTACAAACTGCTTGGCAAAATAAATGAGAAAAACAATTTCCATAAATTCAACATGCTTTTACTTAAACACTACTGTCACTGTTTTTGCTAAAGAACGTGTTTCACGTGCTTCAATGTTATGGTCCTTCGACTTTCAGTTGAATGATATTATGATTAAAAAATGTCAAAAAATAGAGAAAGGGTTCCCAGAGCCCAAGGTGATGTCTTTAAATGTCTTGTTCTGTCCACTTTAACAGAAGATATTTAGTTAACTGTCATAGAAGAGAAAGAGAAATAAATATTCACAAATTCATAGCAAATATTCACATGGGAGAAACTGGAACTCAAAATTTGGCATTTTGTCAAACAAAATGACCTAAACAATTAATTGATTATTGATTATTGGCATTCAATTTTTTTAATGAATCAACTGATTGTTCTTGCTCAAAATTGATCCTATACAGTCTAGTCTACATATGTAATGCACAGCCAAACAGACTGTGTTCAACTATTGTGTGATTTTGCACGTTTGCCACATTGTGATATATACTTCATACCAACCTGATAGTGTAAAATTGATTTCACCACACCGCCAAGCCCTGGGGAGAGGTTTGTTCTTTTGTGGTTTTCTTTTGGATTGTAGCAACATGAGCACATTATAAAAGTAGAGTCTAAACTTGAATACATTGACCGTAGTCCTCTTTTCTTTTCTTTTTTTTCTTTTTTTCAAGTATGATCAGTTCCTTCACTGCAAATCTTACACGTGTACATCTGGAATCGTTTGATTTATTGTAAATCCTCACAGACATCTGTCACCAGATTTCTAGTAGGTTCAGTTTTAAACAGTTACATTAGCTGACATTTAACAACATCAAGTTGGCGAGTACAGCTCTAAATTGTATAAGAATACTTTAACTGGGCAGGCAGGATGCTAGCACATCCTCAAATAGTTCCAGGCTCTTTGTCAGAAAACATGCTGTGCAGTATTTTAGGGGGATGTGTTCATATCACCGGGCTGCAGACACATCCCCGGATAGCTTGATTTTCTAGTAATGGTCAGGGATAAATCTTGGAATTTTCTTCTCTTTTGAACAGAGCGGAGCCAATGCTATCTACTACGCAGCGAGACATGGCCACGTCGAGACCCTGAAATTCCTCCATGACAAGAAATGTCCTCTGGATGTCCAAGATAAGGTGAACAAGTGCCTCTTTTCCTCACACTCACACATACAAACGCACACACATACTTACTACTACTCACCACACTCTGTTATCTATCAGCAATTACTCACTCACTCCTACCCATCAAACCTCTTGAGAAGCATTACTTTGATTCTCCAAAATGCCCAGATATACACACACACACACACACACACACACACACACACACACACACACACACACACACACACACACCCACACCCACACCACAGTAAGCACCTGGGGAGGAAACCAGTTACTCTGGCATTTTATCAGCTTATTTGCTGTTGCTATAGAAACAGTTCTTGCTGAGAAAGAGAGGGTGTGTGTGTGTGTGTGTGTGTGTGTGTGTGTGTGTGTGTGTGTGTGTGTGTGTGTGTGTGTGTGTGTGTGTGTGTGTGTGTGTGTGTGTGTGTGTGTGTGTGTGTTTGTTGTGTGCGCTTTTGACGCTGGTGTAACCTCGATCACAGAGCTGGCTTGGGCAGGCAAATTCCCAAAAGCATTTTTTCCAGCCCTTCAATCATTTTACCTGCTGGTGGTTTCCTCGTCTGTCTGAGGATCATCTTATCACTATAACCCTGAAACCACAAGCTGAGGCGTCTGTGTGTGACCAAGTAATTGTCTTATAAGAAAGGGAAAGACCTTTCAACACCTTTTCAACAAAGTGATTTGTTTTTCATATTTTCTGTGCTTTTATTTTGTCCCCTTAATTAAATAGCTCTTGTAAAGTTTTTCTTTTCACCAACATAGATCCATTAGATGCTATTTTCAGCTGTCCACTCTCCCACCTACAAGCGAACACAGTGTCTCGGGTGTCTTTTCACATAAGCAGCTTCTCTGCTAGCTTCCCGTCTGACTGGCAGCCATAAAGTTAAAGCTGATGGATCGATTTCTAACGAGTCCTATGTCTGCATAAACAGGACAGTAAAATATGAATGCCTTGTTTGAGTTGAAGTTTGGGAAAGTGGCTAACTCAGCGGAAATGGCATGACGAACAGGAAAATCATCATATCCTTGGATGTCACTTTAAACTTAAAGGTACTCTAAGCGATGCCACGCATTTTTTAGGCTACAACATTTTTAGTCACATACAGCAAACGTCTCCTCACTTTCCACGAGCTGCCTGTCCCCTGAACACACTGTAAAAATAAAACGTGGTCTCTGTAGACAGCCTAGGCTCCACAAACAAAAATAATCTGCGCCAACCTGCACCACCAAACATAACAAACAGTGTTCCAGCCAGTAACCGACAAGAAGGATTTGGGGGTGGGGGTTGGGATGTTAGTGCACGGAAGGGAGGGGACGGCCTGAAGAGGAGGGCGAGGTGAGCTAGCCTCCGTTTTGTTTGACAATACTTTGAACGTCAACAAGATGTGACGTCACCCAACATCGCTTAGAGCACCTTTTAACTTTTGTCTTAAAACGTAAAACTCTCAAGACATCTTTTTTTTATTTTATTGCAAGTTGTGGTTTACATAAACTTTTCTGTGTATTTGAACTGCTGATTTATTGATGTTAATTCTTTGTTGTCTCCTTTAGTCGGGGGAGACTGCTCTTCATGTGGCGGCCCGCTACGGCAACGTGGATGTGGTGAGCTATCTGTGCAGCATTCGGGCCAACCCAGACCTGGCTGACAGGGTAAGCACATGCACACAGTCACATACAGCAAAACAGCAAGGCAAGGCAAGGCAAGGCAAGGCAGCTTTATTTATATAGCACATTTCAGCAACAGGGCAATTCAAAGTGCTTTACATAAAACATGAAAGAGCATTCAGAAAACAATTAAAAACAATTTAAAAACATTCAAAGTCAAGAATAAAATTTACAGTGCAGTATAAGAATTTAAGGTACTGTTAGGTAAAACAGTTAAACTTTTAAAAGCAGATAAAATAGGTTATTTAAAGAAAGGCAAGCAGTGTTTTTTTTTTTCTTACCTCAACCAAAGGACCAAAGGTTTTTAGTCTTTTGCATTCTACGTTTTCATCTCCAGGAGCAGGAGACCCCGCTGCATTGTGCTGCGTGGCACGGATACTCGCCAGTAGCTCGAGCCCTCTGCCATGCAGGCTGCCACGTGGACGCAAAGAACCGTGAGGGGGAGAGTCCGCTGCTGACAGCATCTGCTCGGGGCTTTGTGGATATTGTGGAGTGCCTGGTGGAGCACAAGGCCGATCTAGAAGCGACTGACAAGGTGATCAGACCTGAACAATTCAGCTCAGTTCCACTCCTTAAATGGTTGCACGATTTTGTTTTCGTGGCAGACGGAGCGTCCTGCTGGCCAAAAAGTGATGCATCATCCCCGGTTTGAGTCTGTCTGGAAACCTTTGTTGCATGTTATTCTGCACTTTGCACTGGTTTCCTGTCTCTCTATCTCTCTCTCTCTCTCTCTCTCTCTCTCCTGGGTACTATCTAGTAAAGGCAAAACTGCACCCAAATATAGATTTAAAAAAAAGACATAAATAAAATTAAAGTACAGTTTGATCTTTTGATTAAAGGCCAATCTCTAGTGTAGTATGCACTTGAAAAATAATACAGTACATATCACCTCTGAGGACATCACAGACTGATTGAAAGCCTTCATTTCTGCAAAGTACTTTAACCCTGCTGTTAGTTTCACATAAACAGAAAGGTGTTGAAAAGAGCCAAAATTTAATAATGTGACACTTTGTGTGTGTGTGTGTCTGTGTGTGTCTGTGTGTGTGTCTCCAGGACGGCCACACAGCCCTCCACCTGGCCGTACGGAGGTGTCAGGTTGAAGTGGTCCGCTGCCTCCTCAGACACCACTGCCACCTGGACCAGCAGGATCGCCATGGAAACACGCCGCTGCACATCGCCTGTAAGGATGGAAACCTGCCGGTCGTCATGGCGATCTGCAGTGCCAAGGCCAGCCTCGACACGCCCAACAAGGTGAGGACAAACCTCTACCCATCACACCTATGCTTCTTCAGAATATGGCTGAAATATCAGGCTGAAATATCAGCATTGGTTAACAGAATAAATAATGTAATTCTAGTGGTATAACCAGGTTTTGAGATCTGGCAATCTGTATGACTACATGCCACTCATGATAAGTGAGATCACATGACATTACGCTCATTTGGGAGAGGCATTTTTATCAAAAGTGACTTACTTTTGGGTATTAATTTGGGGGTTAAGAGTCTTGCTTAAGGACACTTTGACATGTGGATAGTTTGAATGAGGGATTAAACTACCTACACCATTACTTTAGGTTTTTCCAGATCCTCCTTTGGGTTCATTGGGTGCTTCTTGTTCCAATATTATATTCCATTTTCCAAATTGCGTAAACTGACCCTTTTTATTTTGCTGTTTAGCAAGCCAGCAAATATTTAACCAAAAGCTGCTAGTAGAATTAAGGACCAAAAATAACATCATTTTTGCTAGTAGCATTGTATGATGCATTTCACTACCTTGATGGGTTCACTCTAAATTGTTGAGATTTTCTAGCCTGCACAAGAACCCTGACCTCAATCTAGGGCTGTCCCAAACGATTATTTTTTAAACGATTAATCTAGCGATTATTTTTTTGATTAGTCGATTAATCTAACGATTAATTTTTCAATTAGCGATTATTTTCCCATTGCTCAATTAATAACAATTTACACAAAACAAATTTCAATAAGGTTCAAATCTCCATTTATTAAAATTGTTAAACACTGCACTGTTCAAGTAAAATTAATTTGTAGTGCAACCTTAAGCCAGATGTAGGCTATCAGTCCAACCACAAAATAAAGTCACTTTCGGGAGGAATACAAAAATAAAAACTTAAAGTTAAAGTTAAACAGAGCAAGTGCAAAAAGAGTAGCCTGTATTAGCTTTTTTTTAACAGTAGTAGGTAAAATAATGAATAAGCTCTTGTTTAACATCAAAGCTCTTCTCCCTTTAATCTTACAGTAAAAAAAGTGCAATTTTAGCAACATATGAAATCAGATGTATCAAATAAATCCAACAATAAAATAAATTCACATTTCAAGTCACTTTCAGGAGGAATACACAAATAAAAAACTTAAAAATAAAAAAACAGTAAACAAAATTGCAATTTTTCTCTCTCCTTCCTAAGGGAATTATGAGCCCGAGCCCGATTTAAACCCGACAATTTTTTAATACGTGGGCCGTTATAACTGACGTTATAAAGGACTCATGAGATATCTGAAACAATCTGGCCTGGTTGCGCAATTATCGAAGACAGTGCTACAGATGGGGGAGACACAGCACAGTTTACCTCACACTCAAGTCAGTGCAGGACATACTGTATACGCATGAGCTACGGGAGAAGCTGGAGAGGCACAGGTGAACAAAACTTACAGTGTTTTGCTGCTGTTATCCTGACTTAGGGATCATTTTACAAAGGCTACAGACTACCACGTTGTTGTTGTTGGCATTAAGAGTAAAATACTTTACACACTTTCAGAAGACCGTGTGCAAGCCTTTTTCTCAACGTGTTGTTGAACGTAGAGGTATCCATACTTTGTCTGTTAAAGACGCATACACAGTTAAAGACGCATAGACGCAAATTATTTGTGTCAACGCATTTACGTAATTGATGACGTCATCTCTGTCGACGAATCGTCCCAGCCCTACCTCAATCCCAGCCAACACCTTTGGGATGAACTGGAACACTGACTCTTTTGGCTGAATAGGAGCAAATCCCTGCAGCCAGGTTCCAACATCTGGTGGAAAGCCTTCCTAAAAGAGTGCAGGCTTTTATAGCTGCAGATTAATGCCCCTGGTTTAGAAATGACATGTTTTAACAGTCCTTTTGGCCATTTAGTGTTAGCTGTTCCATCCAGGCTAAACTAGAGCTAACTACAGGCTAAACAGATGGATAAACAAACATAGAAAGCAAACATATTAAAGAGATTAAAGGGATTTCTGTAAATACATGCAGTCTGAGGATTTTTGCTGTGTGATCCATTTTAATCTTGAGTGGCCTCATAAATCCTGCATTCAGTATATTGCTTATAAAAATATTTAGTGAAGATCTATTTACTGTAGTAGTAGTTAAAATTCAGAACTGATTTGAGCTCAAGTTGAAAATCTGTGAGCATTTTTTGCACTGAAAATGGTTTTTTTGATTCTATTCTGATATCTGCAAACGAAGAAGCTTTTTTCTTATTTGGGTGAACTGGTCCTTTTTAAGGGAGTTCTCATGTACAGTACCTAGTTAATATTTGACTCAAGAGCCCATCTATATTTGCCTCTCTGCCAGGTACGACATCCCACAAATGTTTCTGCCTTTTTACTTTCTATTTTGACGCCATCCATTTTAATGTGTTCTGTGACAGGATTGCTTTTCTTCTACGCTGGTAGCCCTCAGAACAGAATTTTCTTTTCCCCAGAATAGTTCAGGGAAGTGATGTGCATCAGAAGCAGACAGCACTGCCAGATATGTTTAGATTTATTCATTATTTTCAGCTTATGCTTGTTTTTGTTTTGTTTTCTGAAGCAGCATATCACACATTGCCGAGTCTGTGCCTGGATTTGTCTTCGCTGTCTGCTGCAGACGCTAGGGAGGAAAATGAGGAGGGGGAAATTTGAAAATGTCTCCTGTTCTGTTTACAGCAGAATAAAACTGGATGAAAGCCTTCTTGTTTTAAGTTGTGACAAAAGGGAATTGATTGTAACGCTGCCTTCCAACAAGCATATTCTGTAGAGGGTATTGATATTTTCCAACGCCTTTCTTTGGTCTCCTGGCACAGAAAACTTTTATAGAGGTGTGTCTGTATTTGGGGTTTACTATAGACTATATTGTGGTCAAAAATAGTGATGTTTAGCGATTATTACTGTTATTATGGAAACTACAGAGTGCAGTGTGAACACAACACAGTGCTCCTGCTCTGATTACAAGTTGTATTTACCATAACCCCCACCGGAGCACCTTTCTACCAGTCAAACAGAGGCCATAACGCAAGTTGTAGCAGCAGGTTAAGTAAAGGTACAGTCATATTACATTTTTGTCCTACGAATATTCACTCTGCCTCCCATTTCACTTCTATTGAAGCCTACATGATGACAAATTTAACTTTTCCTAGCCAAGTGCTGGGCAATTTCAGTTAACGAAAATGTAATGTGACTTTACCTTGAAGCACAAGTTGTACTCTCTGCATCTGTCAGGGTCTCTCTGACATAAATGTCATTGTCTACCCATGTTCACAAAGATACGAATTTGTCCTAGCCGACAAACGCGTGAACACATCTGTCACACCTTCAGAGACATGGGCAGATAACTAAATGTATACTATGTGGGTGCAGACAGTATAACTTCAGCTTTTGCATCCATTTTTGATTATATAAGGTGGACCAGATAATTCTTGTATTTGTTTATTTTGCACAATAAAATCAAGAATCAATAACACAAAAAAGTTAAATAATAAAAAATAAAGATTGTGCAGGTGAGATTAAGAAAACCCTTATGGTTAAAAGCAAAAGGTTGGCTACATAAACATCAAAGGCATAAAATAAATTACAATAATAAAGATAAAACGAGGATATGTGGACTGATGTGTGTATGTGTAAGTAGATATGACAGACAAAAAGGCTAAACAAATTGTGATATGAATAGTTCAGATCAATACAGGTAGTTAAGTTTGGTTAATCAGACAGGGCTTAAGCCTCTTTTTATAATTATTGACAGAGGTTGACTGAGCCGAGCTCCCCTGTATCTAATAGATACAGCCATGCCTCATCCTGTGGGATCTTTATCCATTTCCCACTTGATATGAAACTTAACAAAAAATATTCTACGATGTAGCCAATTACAGTCTTTGCAGTTTTTCTGTACATCGTAGATGTCAAACCAAAAATTATTCATATTTTTTACTCTTTATCCAGTATGGCAGAACTCCCCTCCACATGGCTGCGAACAACGGGAGCCTTGAGGTTGTCCGCCATCTCTGCCTTGCTGGAGCCAACATTGACGCCGTCACCAATGTAAGTCACTGCACAGCTTTCTTCTCTTCACTGGTTTCCTTCACTTCGCAGAAAACAGGAGCTAAACATATGTCATAATGCGTTATGAGGAGAATTTGTCTCAGGCACTGCAGTACAATAAAAATCCAGTCCAGCGTTTTGTCATTTTGGTTAATTACGCTGTATAAGCTTTTTTTTTTTTTTATTTGAACACTGCTGCTCTCAGTAGAGCTGAATACATTAGTACGTAGAGAGGATTTGCCTCCATGATAGATTTTATCATATGAATCTTCTGAGAGCTTTGGCCATGGTTGAATGAAATGAACAACTTACATGACAACTTACATACAAACTGAAAACATCTCTGTCTCTATTTCTCCAAATAATGGCTCATTTGTTGGTGAGTTGTTAGTGTCCTGCATCACTGCAGAGTCACTGCTCACTTTTTAGACTTAATAAAAGTAGAAAAGCTGATGGAAGCTTTTTGACTTAAACTGGATTTAATCTGCAGGAATTCATTATTAACAGGGCCCTCCTGATACTGAGCGGCACCACCTTTCTTTTCTACAATCTCTGCCTCTGTGGGTTTAAAGCTTAAAAATCTGAATGGGTTTCCTTACTTTTTATTTTTGAAATTTACTTAACCTCTCTAATCCCAAATTTCCCTTTAAGTAGCTTCAAAGTTTTGACAAAACAGTTTTTTCCTCTGAGTACATTAGTGGCTCATAGTTTTGAAAAATTCAAACACAAGGTGTCCGTTTTTATAGCTACACCATTACATCAAATAAAAAAAGGTTTGTTTATTTTTTTAGTCTCAAAAGCTAAATAAATAAATCAATTTTGCTATTCATTCATTTTATCCTTGCCTTTACTGCTGTGCACTGACTAAAAGACTTTTAGTAATACATTTGAATTAATTAATCAATCAGAGGCACTGTCTCTCCCCTATAATTAGTACCACATTGCAGTTATTTCTAGAAAATTATTGGGCAATAATTAAGAAATGATGGACCTGTAAAATAAAGGGTAACCAAAATTTCTTTCAGGACAAAAATATTAAGAATGTATATTTTAAATTCAGTACGTCCACTGCACTAAGTATGTGTCTTTATATTTCAGTCAATTTTACATGAATTCACATAAACTAAATGTACCATGGATTTCTCCTTTATTCTCATTCTCATGTTTATTATAATGTACAATGAAGTAGTAAATGCAGTCATGAAAAACAAGTGAGTGTTTATGCAGAGGTTGTGTCAAGAGTCTTAAAGCAAACTCTTACATTTTATGACTTTATTGAGTTGTTTCAGCAGAGTTTGAACAGCAGGTGAAGTGTTGAGGCTCCGACAGCCGCAGGCTGTCAGAGCTTTTATCAAACGGTTCAGGATCAAATAGAGAGCAGAGTTACTACGAGGAGTCAGAGACGAGGTTCACTCATTTCCTCTGGATACGAGTGTGTTTGACCTCTGAGTATGGGTAGGAGTAGTTCATGTCCAATGATTTTAGATGCTGTACATAAAACACTTTGCTCCTCCTGGTGTTTATAACCTCCACTCTGTCAGCTGATATTTCTCCTGTAGCCCCAAAACATGGGTTCATTTTACCCATGTTCAAAGAGCAAATAGATTTGGTTGTTTTATCACTTTCCTATATATAAAAGAATTTAATTAATTACTTAAACACCGTCAGTATGTAATGTGGATTGAATGAACTACTCCTACCCATAATGATATCTGACCAATCCATATTACATACCGTTTCTTTATTCGTGTCATTATGAAATTCAGTGTTTATGCCGTTACATTCATTAAGTGACGATGGGCTGCCGATTAAGTTTTTGGTGCCACAGCAAACCTCATAATTACATAAACAAGGAGGTATAGCAGAAACAAATGATAAATTAGATAATTTTCAAGCAAAAATGTCCACATTTTTATGGTTTTCAGTTTTTAAAATGTGCCTGTTTGATGCTTTTGTTTGTCTTATAATATACAAAATTCAAATTCTTTGGGTTTTGGACTGTTGGTCGGATAAAACACTCAATTTGAATATGTTAACATTGATTTGGGGGAATTCTTTTAACTTTTCTCTTACATTTAATAGACAAAAAAAACGATTTAATCGAGAAAATATTCAGCAGATTAATGGTCAGTTGCAGCCCTACAGTGAGGTATACAGATTTTAAGTATTGTATACTGTAGGAAAAAGAGAGCACTGATATCAGATTGATATAAAATAATTAGTATTGGCGTATACCCTGACGTCAGGTAGGTATCGGAAGAAAAAAAGTTTATCATTAATCTATTGTGAAGTCCGATCTGGGAGTCTCATGTAATCTTATTAGATTAACCCCCGAACCTCTCGAAGGCTTTGACTATTAAGTGTAATTCTTCACCTGTAACATCATCTTTCCTCTAAATTTACTCTTCTGAATCACATCAGAAACTGCACACTGACATATATAGCAATTGTAAGTCACTTTGGATAAAAGCGTCAGCTAAATGACATGTAATGTAAAGAGTTGATTTCCTTGTCATTAAATTGTGGTTAAGGCACGATTTCCCTTTGATCTGGTGATCAAATAGCTTTTTTGTCTGCTTTTATTTAGATAATCAGTTTATTGAAAGGCGTTTTTATTTTTTTTATTTTTTTTTAAAGGCTCCAGTGCCAGATGTCCCACACTGAGGTTTCTTTCTCTCTCTCTGCATTCTCTACCTGTTAATATTGTATGGCAGCTGATGTGCTATGCATGTTTAATCTGGCAAAAGCACATATAGAGATGTATTATTCATCATCCAGTGGCCTGCGGTCAGTGTGTTTTTGTGCTGCAGCTTTGGGAGGACAAGCTCAAGGCTCAATTTCTATAATTTTCTCTGTCATTGAGTACTGAAAGAACACATTTGTGACTCAGTAGGGTGAGCTAGCATTGTGAGTTTGAAATACAATTTCAGCTTCTGTTGTATGTAATCATGCTTCTCTCATCTTGCCCCGTTGCTCTGCCTTGTATATAATCATAAACGCATATTGAATTCAATTTAATCTAAAGCAGAGATACTAGATGATCTAATATTCTAATATTCATTTTGTGGCCAACATAACACCAGTCGTTCACATCATCTGCCAGTTGCTAAGCACTGATAGTAATAGTCGTAACACCCAGCCATCTGTAAGAGCGAGCCCCGTAAAATTACTCACATTTAAATCACACTCAGTGGACTCGTGGTTTGAGCTGCAGTTCATTTACATTTCTGACATTTAGCTGATCCAAACAACTTAAAGGTCAGTGTTCTTGTGCCCATATAATATTATGTGACCTTATCAGAGCCAAAGAAATACTAAAACTAAGAAGAGAATAAAGTTAGAAAATTATATTCTTTATTGTTTCTTCTAGATAAAACAATCCATAATTAGTATCTTTTCATAACAAACCCAGTTGAACATCCTTTGCTGTATTGGTCCGCAGAAGTAGGAAGCGCTCGGTAGGCGTTTCAGCCTGTCGAGCAGATTTCCCTGTGGAGCAGCAGCCAGAGCCGGACGGTGACAGATGGCTGCATTACCAAAAGAGACATGAAAATTGTTGGGATTTTAGTTTTTCTGTGTTGAGAGAGAGTAACAAATTAGGGCAGTTGTAGAGTGGAAAAGAGTGCACACATTGTGTGTGTGTGTGTGTGTGTGTGTGTGTGTGTGTGTGTGTGTGTGTGTGTGTGTGTGTGTGTGTGTGTGTGTGTGTGTGTGTGTGTGTGTGTGTGTGTGTGTGGGCACGTGCACGCGCTGAACTGTGCAGCTGAAGTTAAACTACTGAAATCAACTTCATGAAAAGAAATTCCACAGATTCTTCACATGAAAGTATTTTTACTAGTGTTGTGGAGAAATTTGCCTCAAGTGTTGTCACTTTAGGCAAAATATCCAGGTAGCACAAGAAATAATTCTCGTCCTCTACAACAATAAACACCTCACAGAAGTGGTTCAAAATGGACTCTGAAAAGGCAGAACAGAAAAGTCAGCCTGACCCTTTTCTGGTTGTCTCTCTTTGAAAAATAAGCTATCACTATCTTCTTGTGATTTGGCAAAGCTGCTTGATGCTATGCAGTTCACACACAACACCCTGCTTGAACCATAATCATGTCAAAATTGTGTTTGTGTGTTTGGCCTGATCAACAAACATCATACCGTACAATACAGTTAGATGTTTCTATTATTATTATTATTATTATTATTATTATTATTATTTTATTAACGTATGGAAGTGCAGTGTGATTCATTGTTCTAAAAATGACAAGACTAAAAAACTCTGAGATATTAGGCTTCCTAAATTAAATGTCAACAAAGATGTGTATTAGAAACACTTGAGCGTACACTCACAACAAACTAACTAAAATGTGAGGGATTATCTGTTTGCTCAAGATTTCTCATGCATTTATTTGTCCCTTTCTTTTTCTCTCTCAGGATGGAAAGACAGCAGAAGATTTGGCTCATACTGATCAACATGAACTCATTGTTTCTCTGTTGGGAAAGCTTAAAAAGGTAAAATACGACACAACTAAGCCTTTCAATAAATGGTTTATTATTTAAATCTAATGAGAGGGGAAAGAAAAGATTTGACGCAAAAGCAGGTTTCACAAACACTCATCACACTTGGTTTATTTCAGTGCAAAGGTGTGGAGAGAGACGTATGCAACAGTAAGGTGTTAGATTTCAACATTTTTAGACATTTTGTGGCAGCACTTTACCCAACATACAGGTAGAAAGGATAGTAACTCTATATAGTTCTAGTATCTTATAGAACGTTAGAAATTAGCTTCAAAACTTTATAATGCTTTGTGGATGTTTACATGTTACATTTTAGCCTTTTGACTGACTAAAAGTATATTGAATGAACTGGCTGGGCTTCAGTGTCTTGCTCAGAGGCACTTCAACACAACAGAACTCAAACCATATAGAAGGGATAGTTTGGGCTGCAGCTAAACGTATTTTAGCCACCTAAAAAGATCAGTATCGGTTTAAGTGTACACTATATTTAGAATATTTTCACCGCTTCACCTTGCCGTCAGATGGCCCTTTTCGACGGGAAACTGAAGCCGCTATATCCATCGTTGATCTCTTCAAAGCCACCAGACTCCTTTGACAAAAAGAGTAATTTTACCTCACAGAACACAGGAGTTGCTGGTCTACCGCTGCCTCGATCGGTTAGTTTGTTTGTGTTCCTGTGTGACTTTTGGTGAATCCAAACTAACCCTTTAAAATGTCTGACAGCAAGGTAAAGCAGTGAAGATATTAGATACAGTATATATATATAGCGTACACTTAAACTGATAAATAGCTTTTTTAAGGTGGCTAAAATACCTTTAGCTACTGCCCCCGTCCACAGCATTACATTGCTTTACATCCGTGTCAGTACTCCTGTCTGTTTCTCCAAACTGGGGACACGCCAACTGCTCTCTACTGTAGGTAATAGATAGATAATAGACGGAGTACCTTCTCTGAGTTTTCACATCAAAATATCCAGACTATCCCTTTAAAGTATATTAAATGAACTGGAGTATCATGCTGAAAGGCACTTCAACACGACAGGACTCAAAACTCCTAGTTACATGACATTAAGCTTTTCTGTTGGCACCAGGTGTTCATTCCAGTGTGCCCATTCTGACTCGAGTCACCCCACTAGAACACAGTCCTAAAGCTAAATGTTACCAACTTCTCCTCTCATACATTTTTCCAGAAAACCTGCTGAGATTCAGTGCACAGCGTGAAAACATGACAGCAGCAACTGTGAAAACAGTCATCCTCTGCATATGCTGGACTAATTTAAGACTCTTTGGCACATTGATGCCAGTTTTGACTTCCCAAGAACCCAGCGAGGAAGAAAAAAAACCCACAGTTCTCGTCCTCTAACTTCTAAAGAGAAAATATAGATAAGTTGTATTCTGCTCGGATGTGAATCACACTCATTGAAACATATTGAACTTTATTTATTGAATGTATTAACATGACCCTGGTGGGAGTAGGGGGGGCTTTCATATCCCACACAACCACTCACAGTCTTTGAAGTCACTTCTGGTACATGACTCATCTGTTGGATGGTTACAAAAAAGTGTCTTTTATGTTCACACTGTTGAATTGGCAGAATTACAAAAAAAGTGTCTTTTATGTTCACACTGTTGAATTGGCAGAATTACAAAAAAAATGGCTTTCGTTGTTTACGTATCTGAGTGTACAGCGTGCTTTATTCTTTTACACCAGGGATCTTCAACAGGGGGTCCTCAGAGTCATTGCAGGGGGGCCGCCAAATTATTGTTTAATACTTTTTTTGAAAGTTTTTATCCAAAAAAATTTAAAATATGTCTGAAAACATCAACCTGAATCCAACATATTAGCAAAGATAAATCGGCATATTTGTAAAAATACGCTTACTGGCCTGTAAAGTAGCCACTACGGTAGCCATCAGTTAAGCTTATGGATTCACTGTGTGTTTGACATTAAAACATTATGATATATGAATATGTAAAAAAAATATTTGAATAGCTTAGTATTGTAGGGCACCATAAAAAGGTATGTGTAAAGGCTTTAGGCCGCCCTACACGTTATTGTAGGCCCAGTTTATTATGCAACTCAATTTTATACAATATATGTAGTAGGGGGTCCCTGCTCGTCTCTCTTTCAGTTAAGGGGTCCTTGGCTTAAAAAAGCGTTGAAGACCCCTGTTTTACACAGTTCAACTTTGTTAGATAAGTGGTTGGATAAATAATATTAGGAGGATCGACAACAAAACGAAGAATAATTCACTTTGGTGAAGCACAACACTAGACCCATTCTCAGCTACAAGGCATTAAGAACAACAACATCAACCACTCAACACGTGACTTTCTTGTGTCGCTGTTCCTCGATGCCCAACACATTTAAGCTAATTTTTTGGTTGCCATGTGTATAAACATGAAATACAATTTGTTCTGCAAGCGCTACTATGTCTGGTGTGTTTGGATTTTTCTCAAAAGAAGATGCAGTATGTGGAACATAATCTGATAATTTGAAGTCTGTCGTTTTGATTTTTGGGGCTCCTTGAAATGAAAATATGTCGGAGTCGATGTCATACAGTAGATACAAATGATTTTAATGTAACCTGAACTGTCAGTGGTTTCTAATGAATCCCTTCTTTTTTTGGGGGGGGTCAGGACAACCACAAACTGAGCTACATCCAGCAGCTGCGGCCCACTCAGACCGTCCAGCCCAGGATAAAGCTGAAGCTGTTCGGAAACTCCGCAGCAGGGAAGAGCACCCTGCTGGAGTCTTTGAAATGTGGCATCCTGCGCAGCTTCTTCAGGAGGAAGAGGACACGCATGACCAATACAACCCGCCACCCCAACTCCCCCATCAACTCGAAACCCGCTGGTAGGTGACAGACAAAGCTGAGATAATCCCTCACAAGTTTAAGCTTTCACCTGCCAAGCACCAGAGTGATTTATTCTGCCAAAAACAGGCCAGGATACTTCATTTTCCGTAATATTCAGTGCAACAGTGTTCATTTAATGCTGGTTCCCCTTTTCAGACATTCATTGTTCATCATGACATATGGTTGGCGTATTTATCCACCAAAGACACATCCATATGGCGTATTTATCCACCAAAGACAAATTCCACCAGAATTTACCTGGAAAAATCTTGGCAAACTGGTGCTGATGATGATGTTCTTCCATCCTTAAAGGGGTGATAGAATGATTATATAGGGTATTTCATACTGTTCCTTAAGGTCTCCGAATAGGGTATGTAACATTGCTTGGGCTGAAAATGGCCTGGGTGCTGTTCTATGCGCACTAATGCAACCCTGTGAAATAGCCTGAGAACGAAACAAGAGGTTTTCTCCCTTATATGGTATGCTCATGAATATTTAGATGAGCTGCACGCTGATTGGTTGGTTTACAACGAGCAAAGCACACACACACACACACACACACACACACACAGCCCCTCCCCTTGCGCGTCTCCATGTCCCCATGTAAAAAGCAGAGCAGTGCAGGCCCTTTTGGTTTGGATTAGGGAGGGCAGATGTTCTTCTATCATTGTGTAGTGTATGTATATGTATATGTATGTCACAATATTGAAAAACAATGCATGGTGATGTACAGACTTCCACAGAAAAAAACTGTTTATGGACTAAATCTGATGTTTTTGATTAATCTAAATAATGAATTATGTGAAAAATCCATTGCTTTAAAATCAGACCTTCTCATTGATTTGTAACATTGTCTACAAAGGCCTAATACACACAGCAATAATAAAGGGCCAAGCCAACTCAAGTGAGCCAACTCAGTACAAAAGGTAAAGAAAAGTCTCTAAAGGCTGTTAATTTTCCATTGATCTTACAGAGTTTATCATGTATATGATATCATTTATAGGCCAACCCCAGCCTGGTCAAAACTTTTGAGAAGTTAAATATAACTTCATTCATTCACTAGCATTCAGTTGACTTATATTATAAGTGGTTTGAAATTCTTTTTTAAATTGTCTACATGAGTGGTTACATTTAAGAGGGCTTCCAGAATAACAAAATGTTACATTTTACAGTTAGCTGCATAGTATTTCCAATAATTATCTTCTGTTTGCCATCCAGTTTAGAGCCCCTGTGTGTAGGCTTTATGTGTAGATATGTAGGATTTCTGTGTAGAATTTATGACTGGGGAGAGTATCAAAAAAGATAGAAGGGTGACATGCTAGTAACACACTTCCCCATGTTCACGGATCTGACACGGAAATGAATGGGCTGAAAGCAAAGTATAGAAAGCACCCGTTTTCACCAGGATGTCTCATTCTTATACAAACAAAAAGACAAATTTGAAAGATGCTATAATCACAAAAAAAAGGTTCCACATTTGACACACTACACAAGTCCACATGATCAAACTAGAAACATTGCCCTGCTTAACCTAGTGTTAACCCACTACTCCAATAACCCTAACTGGAATCTTAAAGTAGAAAGAGTTGATCCTTCTTTACTGCTCCTGGTCTTCAGAAAAGCTTTTTTGTGAAGTTGACTCCCTGATATGTTCAGTGTAGTGAACAAAACACTCTTACACACACTTTGTCTTCAGTCTCTCTGAATTTGCGCTCCATCTGCCCTCACACACACACACACACACACACACACACACACATGCATGCCATTGTGTTTCCTTAAATCGCTCTATTTTGCGGCGCTCAGAGCCATTACCTCCCAGACAGACGTGATGCTCGCTCAGATAATGGTCAGTTACGTGAGCTGTATAGTGTTACCGATCCCATCCTCTATACTATCTGGAAATCTGCAGCCTCTGTGAGAGCTGCAGAGGGGTTGAGAGACCTTTTTTTTCTCGTTCTTTCAATTCTAGCTGAATTCAGTAACGGCCTTTATTGACTCTGTGTTATATCTGCAGCGATACGTGACAAGAGTCCCCCGTGAAACACAAAGAAGCAGAGAGGGAACAAGTATTTGTCTCGTTCATTTAGATCAAGCATCAATTTTAGTTCTTTTGTAAGTGGAACTGTGGCACCGTAAATGCATATTTACTTTCGTCTAGTGTCAATATCTGTAACTTTATGATACTGTTGGCCACAAAACACCTGAACGTGTTCTGCACTCTGCATTGATTTCTGACCTTTCAGGTTGTTCATGCTTCAATTGAGAGAGACGGATCTTCTTTTATTCATTCACTTTAGTAATATGTAAAACAGCACTGAACATTGAAGAGATATTGTGAATACAGCTTGACGTTCTTATAAATCACCCTTTTTTGTAAGACACTCAGTCCTGTCATAAAGAGGAAAGGTGTTGACATGGACGTATGAGCACCTTTGCATCCCTGAAGTCCAAACCTACAACAGCTGCTATTATTAAAAAAAAGGCTGCCTGACCTAACACCAGAAAATCAATATGGCATCAAGTCCATTTTTCATATACCCTAACATTTTTCTCATCCTTTTTGTTGCTTAAGTAGAAAGATATCTCAAAACAACAAGTGAGAGGCCTGGATTTCAGTTAACATTTTGGCATTTGATGCTTTGCAGCTGTCATTTAACTGTGTTTGCCTGACTAGTCAGTTGCCTGAAACTACTCAAGCATGTGTTCTTTTTAATTCTGTTTTTGGCTGATTGGTTAGGACTGAGATCATCAACTGGCTGCAATAAAAAAAAAAAAAGACTCATGTCAAAATCCATCTGCAGAAATTCCTCATGCTGGACTCGGGAACCTTTCACAAAATTATTAACTTTGTATAAAGACAGGTTACAAAACAGTGTGCTTATGTCAAAATGAGGCAGTATTGACCTAAACAAATAAAGAACTGCAGCAAAAACGATGTTTAGTTGTCGTTGTTTTACTGTAGTTCAAGACCATATAAAACACACTGTAGGTGTGGTCCTACAGAGTATGAATACAATCCAGATATTATGTCTGCATAGTGGATTTATTTGCAATAAAATAGCACCCCCATGTGTTTGCAAGTGTGCAATGATTAGGTGAAAAATAAGACTGGACGCAGATCTATTACTGTACTATTCTAGTAGAGAGTTGGAGTCATGAAGACTTGAGCTCACTTTGTTCTTTTTACAGATAATAATCTGAAATATTTCAACATTCAAGTATTAACACACACAATTACAATTGAAATTTGTAAAACATTTGCTCTGACGTTATATATTTGATCAGTTGAGAATTGATAACCTATCTAAGCAACTTTTTCCTTAGGTTGTAACTAGAAGCTTTTTCCCCATTTTAAGTTATATAGTAGTGCTCTAGTCATCTGTGTCAAGTTTTTCCTAAAAGAATGAAACAACCTCCCTCTGGCTTTTAGAAAATGTTTAGTAGCTATTGTTTTTAAAGACTTTAAATATAATTTTTTATATGTGAACATGCTTTCAAAAGAGCATTTAGACAATGAGACACAAAATCGATCCACTGAAACAGCAGATGCAAAACTCTATAAAAAAAGGAATTTAACTTTAAATGATGATACTTTTTCACACTTTTGTAGAATTTGATTTAGAAACAAAATAAAAGATGTATAAATCCAAGTTGAAATGTGTGATGCATGAAAATTCTCTCCTTTCCTTTTTTTTTTTTTTTAATAAAATATCATCTAAATATATCTAAATCTGACCCTGCAGACATTGCAAACGTTATCATCCCCTCTTCCTCTGTGTTTAGTGTCGGCGAGTATTACCAACTTGTACCCTGGCTGTGAGAATGTGAGCGTGCGGAGTCGCAGCATGATGTTCGAGCCCAGCCTGACCAAAGGTGTCCTGGAGGTCTTCTCCCCCGTCCACAACGCTCTGTCCTCAGCTGACGAACAGGCCACAAAGGCCATCGACATCCAGCACAGCAACATCCATGGTGAGAACCAGTGGTGGAAGAAGTATTCAGATCCTTTACTTAAGTCACAGGTGTCAAACTCAAGGCCTGCGGGCCAAATCCAGCCCCTCGCAGACTTTGATCAGGCCTGCATATATATTTAGGTTCCCATTCAATTTTGGCCCATCACGTTGTCGATGTTGACTTTTTTTTATTGCGCTTTTTCAACGTTTTTTGCTGCTTTTTCCAACATTCTTCGCCGCTTTTTCTGACGTCTTTTGTCGCTTTTTTTCACTTTTGTTGGCGCTTTTTGCAATGAGGAACTTTTTGGTTTAATTTTTTAGGACCAAACTGTAACTGAGAAGACTATGTGAGACATGCAGTAATACAGTCAAAAATATTTGTAAATTGTTATAAAAATCTGGCCCTATAAAATCTGGCCCTCGATATGATTCTTATTATCCAGTGTGGCTCTTAGTGAAATTGATTTTGACACCCCTGACTTAAGTAAAATGTTACTGACTTTAAGTGAAAGTATAAGCAAGTATAATCAGGAAAATGTACTTACAGTATTAGAAGTAAAAACAGTCAGTGCAATACAATATTAATAGGCTGCTCATGTCACTTATTTCCCTTTGTGTAGGTGTGGGAGAGTTCAGCGTGTGGGAGTTTTCGGGGAACCCGGTCTATTACTGCTCCTACGACTACTTTGCGGCCAACGACGCGACAGCGATCCACCTGGTCCTGTTCAGCCTGGAGGAGTCGTACGAGACCCAGCTGGGACACATCACCTACTGGCTGAACCTGCTGAAGGCCCTCAACCTGCCACAGGACAACATCGGTAAGGACAGGGAGGGCGAGAAGGATGTGACCATTATATGTCATATTCATGACTGCATTAGTGGATAAATGGACAATCGAATATAAAAAAATATATCCTTATTATCCTAAAATACACTTAAATATTTGAGGTTATTACCAATTTACCTACAGGGAAAAAAGTGTAATGCAACTCAGGTAAAAAATATATATATATATATATATATATATATATATATACAGTGCCTTGCGAAAGTATTCGGCCCCCTTGAACGTTTCGACCTTTTGCCACATTTCAGGCCTCAAACATAAAGATATAAAACTGTAATTTTTTGTGAAGAATCAACAACAAGTGGGACACAATCATGAAGTGGAACGAAATTTATTGGATATTTCAAACCTTTTAAACAAATAAAAAACTGAAATATTGGGCGTGCAAAATTATTCAGCCCCCTTAAGTTAATACTTTGTAGCGCCACCTTTTGCTGCGATTACAGCGCAATGTAAGCTGGGGGTATGTCTCTATCAGTTTTGCACATCGAGAGACTGACATTTTTGCCCATTCCTCCTTGCAAAACAGCTCGAGCTCAGTGAGGTTGGATGGAGAGCGTTTGTGAACAGCAGTTTTCAGTTCTTTCCACAGATTCTCGATTGGATTCAGGTCTGGACTTTGACTTGGCCATTCTAACACCTGGATATGTTTATTTGTGAACCATTCCATTGTAGATTTTGCTTTATGTTTTGGATCATTGTCTTGTTGGAAGACAAATCTCCGTCCCAGTCTCAGGTCTTTTGCAGACTCCATCAGGTTTTCTTCCAGAATGGTCCTGTATTTGGCTCCATCCATCTTCCCATCAATTTTAACCATCTTCCCTGTCCCTGCTGAAGAAAAGCAGGCCCAAACCATGATGCTGCCACCACCATGTTTGACAGTGGGGATGGTGTGTTCAGGGTGATGAGCGGTGTTGCTTTTACGCCAAACATAACGTTTTGCATTGTTGCCAAAAGTTCGATTTTGGTTTCATCTGACCACAGCACCTTCTTCCACATGTTTGGTGTGTCTCCCAGGTGGCTTTTGGCAAACTTTAAACACACTCTTTTATGGATATCTTTAAGAAATGGCTTTCTTCTTGCCTCTCTTCCATAAAGGCCAGATTTGTGCAGTATACGACTGATTGTTGTCCTATGGACAGAGTCTCCCACCTCAGCTGTAGATCTCTGCAGTTCATCCAGAGTGATCATGGGCCTCTTGGCTGCATCTCTGATCAGTCTTCTCATTGTATGAGCTGAAAGTTTAGAGGGACGGCCGGGTCTTCGTAGATTTGCAGTGGTCTGATACTCCTTCCATTTCAATATTATCGCTTGCACAGTGCTCCTTGGGATGTTTAAAGCTTGGGAAATCTTTTTGTATCCAAATCCGGCTTTAAACTTCTCCACAACAGTATCTCCGACCTGCCTGGTGTGTTCCTTGTTCTTCATGATGCTCTCTGCGCTTTACACGGACCTCTGAGACTATCACAGAGCAGGTGCATTTATCGAAGGGACTTGATTACACACAGCTGGATTCTATTTATCATCATTAGTCATTTAGGTCAACATTGGATGATTCAGAGATCCTCACTGAACTTCTGGAGAGAGTTTGCTGCACTGAAAGTAAAGGGGCTGAATAATTTTGCCGCGCCCACTTTTTCAGTTTTTATTTCTTAAAAAGTTTGAAATATCCAATAAATTTCGTTCCACTTCATTATTGTGTCCCACTTGTTGTTGATTCGTCACAAAAAATTACAGTTTTATATCTTTATTTTTGAGGCCTGAAATGTGGCAAAAGGTCGAAAAGTTCAAGGGGGCCGAATACTTTCGCAAGGCACTGTATATATATATATATATATATATATATATATATATGAAAAAAAGCATTTGAGCAAAACGCTAATTATTATCTTGGTTGAATTAGTGCGTTTAACTGGACTTGAGAATAATCTCAGTAATAGATCGCTGTTGAGAAAATGTGTCTTTTTAAAATACAAATCCTTCATATAGCTCAGTACTCCTCTAAAGAGATTTACGTTTTTTGGGCTACAACGTTACTGGCGTTAACAGAGACTTTCATCAGTAAAGATCATGGCCTTTGTGAAATGTTAATTTTTATCATGTTGGTCTTCCTAGAAAACGTGGCAACTTTGAGTCATTACATGTCACTAAACAACACCTTGAAAGAGATTGAAAAGTCATTGAACTTACATTATGTATTTGTAGGAACACATAGAATCTTCTGGCTGTTGTCATATTGTTTGGTGTTTGTATATAAACTAGTGTAAAAACTAGGATGAAAAAAAAAGTGTTTTCCTGTCTTTTCCAGCTTTCGGAGGTCGGATCCAGCAGCCTCTCACCGTGGTCCTGGTGGCGACGCACGCCGACCTCGCTGACGTCCCGAGAGCTTTCTCTGGAGAGTTCACCTACGACAAGGAGAAAGTGCTGCTTAAGGAAGTCAGGAACAGGTTGGGTCTCAAACCACAGCACACAAGAGGGCCATGTAGATTGTTTTGTTGTTATTTATTTTATTAACTAGATCTGACAGAGGCAAATGGTTCTGTAATAAACTGACTTAAAGCAAGTTAATACTACAGTATCCATGAGCCTCAGCAATCATTGCTATGGAGAACAAAATAAGACACCATAGTTGCTGAAATTACATGAATAGAATGCTGCTGTGATTAATGTTGTTGATGGCATTTACACTTGTTTGACAATGTTTAAAGTGTCTGCATGTTGCACACTGTTTCCCAACATTTTAGGATACAAGGATACCAATTTAGGATACCAATCCTTGGTATACATTTCAGTATTCCTGTAAAGAGATTTAAGTTTTTAAAATGGTGCTGTGTGTTTCTTTGTTTTCAGGTTTGGGGTAGACCTCCAGATCAGTGACAAATTGTTTGTGATGGATGCCGGAGCCTCAAACTCCAAAGACGTGAAGCTGCTGAGGAGTCACCTGCAGGAGCTCGTGCCAACGTCATCTCGGTGAGCACGCGTTCACACACACACACACACACACACACACACACACACACACACACACACACACACACACACACACACACCAATACACACTTTTTTCCTCACCTGTTTTCTCTCCCTACGACTTTGACTATCCTGAGTTGTGTTTGTATTTTAAAAGACTCAGAAAGCATGTGCACACAGTACAATTTAATAAATCAAAAAAGGACATTATTTGTATGAAAATACTCTCTTTACGTGGTTGAAAGCAACAACAATGTCCTTAATAATCTTGTTTTTATTAATTCATAGTAAGTCTGAAGGAGCCAAAAACTTTCCCACGATGTCCTCTGCTTTCTTGTATAAAAAATAAACATATAATAAACATTTAAGGCCGGCTTCACACTGGCTGCGTGGCGTGAGCGTGTCAGCTGCGTGGCGTGTCCGTTTTAATTTCGGCTCCCATGTTAACAGGTTAGAGCTTGCACACTGCCTGCGTGACACGCACGTCTCAGGTGCGGCTCGAGCCGTTGATGTTTGAAAGTCTCTAGGTTTTGGCATAAATGCAGATGTAAATGTAATTTAAAAAGATAATAATAAGTAATTATTGATTTTCAAATATTGCACCTGTCAATACAGTACGTAACATAATACTCTGTAGCCTATTTTGCCGTCAATACTGCCGACGTTGTCTTTGCTGTAATCAAATCAGTATATATTTATCAATGGGAAACATACATGTGTACAGACAAGGCTACCAGCAGCAGCAGCAGCAGCTCGGCATCAGACACGTTTCTGGTGTGCAAAGACATAGAAAAATGCACGCAGCCGCCACGCTCACGCCACGCCAGTGTCAATCCGGCCTAAGTAGTATATGTGTCATGATTTCTACAGCCAAGAATTTTTTTTATACAAAGGTACTGAATTCAGGTGACTATCTGGAATATTTTCTGGAACATTTTCTTTGTCATTTGTCAGTTTAGTTAATATCTTAAGAAATGATAACATATAGTGAATCCACTTATAATATACACCGCCCGTGCTTTTCCATCGCTGCAGAGGTGTAGTCCCATGACGCTGCTGTCGGAGCGCTTGCTGGCCACCTTGCCGACCTGGAGGAAACTGAGCGGACCCAACCAGCTGACGTCATGGCAGCAGTTTGTCAGCGACGTCCAGGAGCACATCAACCCTCTGGTCAGCCAGGATTACCTCCGCACGCTGGCCCTGCAGCTCCACAGCATGGGGGAGGTGTGTGTTTGTTTTATCAGCTTCAACCCAGACTGTATGCAGCTGCAGGAAAACAAGAGTATAATTACAATCTTTTAGGAGTGCGAAAAACAACTCACTGAGTGCGATAAGCTTCCGAAACTTTAGAGCTCACACATGAAACAAAGTAATCCC
The DNA here is from genome assembly GCF_010015445.1 of Perca fluviatilis. Lineage (NCBI taxonomy): Eukaryota > Metazoa > Chordata > Actinopteri > Perciformes > Percidae > Perca > Perca fluviatilis. The sequence goes on from NC_053117.1 coordinate 31,656,907, forward strand.
ACACAGAGATTAAATCAAAGTTTTTCTATGTCTGATATACTCATCGACTCTTGTCTCCAGCAGCTGATTGTCCGTTCACCAGACTACCTCGGGTGCACCCTTTGTTGTAATCTGTAAACATTACTCAGAATTACTCTGCAGCAGGAACATGTTGTTTCTCTGTTTATTTACCAAAACTAGTGCAGTGCCCGTTGAAAAGGTGCCTGTTTGGAACGGGCGATTACTTGGCCTGTGGTGTTGCTGCTTGCAGAATTCATCAAAACCAAATTGTAGCCTACCCCAAAATTACTTACAGAATGCAACTCCTTCAAATGCAACTCCCCTGTATACCCTACTACTAACTTACTGATTTACCTGACAGAGAACATTGCAGATTCAGAATTTAATCACAAAATATCACAATGAAAATGTGGAGTAATCAGACATTAGCGTCATGGACTCATGGCAGTGCGCTACCCACCGGCCCGTTATGATCGCTAAACAGCACATATCTGCGATCATCAACCACCAAACCGGACCGTGTGTGTGTGTGTGTGTGTGTGTGTGTGTGTGTGTGTGTGTGTGTGTGTGTGTGTGTGTGTGTGTGTGTGTGTGTTTGTGTTTTTTTATGTGTGCTGAAAGAGAGAGAGAGAGAGACATATCTAATCACCACCAGAACCGGACAGTTTGTGTGTGCGCAGAGAGAGAGAGACCCGAGGTGGTACTCCTAACTTACGGATTTACCTGACAGAGAACGTTGCAGATTCAGAATTTAATCAGAAAATATCACAATGAAAATGTGGAGTAATCAGACATTAGCGTCATGGACTCATGGCAGTGCGCTACCCACCAGGCCCTTTATGATCGCTAAACAGCACATATCTGCGATCATCAACCACCAAAACCTGTGTGTGTGTGTGTGTGTGTGTGTGTGTGTGTGTGTGTGTGTGTGTGTGTGTGTGTGTGTGTGTGTGTGTGTGTGTGTGTGTGTGTGTGTGTGTGTGTGTGTGTGTGTGTGCGCGCGCAGAGAGAGCGAGAGAGAGAGAGAGAGAGAGACGGTGTAGAATGAGTCACGACACAAACAGGTGCTCAGTCAGTGTTTGCATGCAGTGTGAGAGGGGGAGTGGCCAGCTGCTAGAGCGGCAAAAGCCAATGTGTGCTTCTTTTACCTATATATTTAACGATATCTTTTGCGTTTCTTATCCAAACAACGTCAAACTTGGCAAACTGCACTTACACGTGCCCGTAGCAAGACACCTGTCAAGTTTGAAATCCATCGGACTAACGGTTCGAGAGATATGCACTTAACACCCACACACACACAGACAGACAGACGTTCCTGCAATTTATATAGATAGATAACTCCGCTCAAATGAGGAACCATACTGAGTCTGAAAAGTGTTTCGTTATGTATTTTCAGGTTGTTTTTAGGCACACTGGTTGTCCTAGTTTTACTATGATTGAAGCAACATTGCATCCTTTTTGGGGGATCCTATTTTCTTTTGTATCTTTGTCAACATGTCTTTTTTTTATTTTATTTTTATTCACACCCATTTCCTTCTGATTTCTTTCTTTCACCTTCTCCGACTTATATTTTCCTGTCAACTTACTCCTTCTTTCCATTCCTCTTACTCTCTCACCATCTTTCCTCCTCCTTCATTTCCTCCCTCCTCCCATAGATCAACATCATGCAGAGTGAGACGGTGCAGGATGTTGTTCTGCTGGAGCCTCGTTGGCTCTGCAGCAACGTCCTCGGCAAGCTGCTCTCCGTGGAGACGCCCAAGGCCATCCACCACTACAGGGGGCGCTACAGGCTGGAGGAGGTGCAGGCTCTGGCTCCTGAGAGTGACGTGGACGAGCTGCTGCAGATCCTGGATGCCATGGACGTCTGCGCCCGTGACGCCACCAACCCCTCCATGGTGGATGTTCCTGCCCTCATCAAGACAAACGGCCTCCACCGCTCCTGGACCGAAGAAGAGGAGGAGGAGTCACTGCTCTACGGCGGGGTGCGCTTCGTCCCCGCGGAGCACCTGACCCCCTTTCCCTGTGGCCTGTTTCACAAACTGCAGGTGAACCTGTGTCGCTGGAGCCACCAGCAGAAGCCGGAGGAGGACGGCGGGGAGGATTTCGATGGAGATATCCACCTGTGGACCAACGGAGCCAAGGTGAGCCAAGGCGGAGTGGAGGCCATGATCCTGCTGGTCAACCACGGCCAGGGGGTGGAGATTCAGGTGCGCGGGCACGACTCAGAGCGGGCCAAGTGCTACACCCTGTTGGACACCATCTGCAGTATAACCGAGAACCTGCTGGCCTCCACACTCCCCGGACTGCTCACCGCCAAATACTACCTGAGTCCTCAGCAGCTGCGGGAGCACCACGCCCCCATCATGATCTACCAACCCAAAGATTTCTTCCGGGCCCAAGTCCAGCGGGAGACCTCTCTCACTAACACCATGGGCGGCTACCGAGAGAGCTTCAGCAGCATTCTGTTTTTCGGCTGTGCTGAAGTTTACCAGCAGGGGACCCTGGGAAGGGACATCCACATATCCGACGTCCCCCTGTTGGCTCGCAGGAAGCTCTGCCGCATGCTGGACCCTCCTGACGCTCTGGGGAAAGACTGGTGCCTGCTGGCTATGAACCTCGGCCTCACAGACTTGGTGGCCAAACACAGCAACGGGACTCCAAATGGCACCCCTGACCCGGACACGGACCCGGACTCCCAGGAGGCCGTGCTGCAGCCCAGCCCAACCGCGGCGCTGCTGCAGGAGTGGAGCGGGCGAGCGGACAGCACGGTGGGCGTGCTGATGGCCAAACTGAGGGAGCTCGGCCGCCGAGACGCCGCCGACTTCCTGCTCAAAGCTTCTCCTGTTTTCAGGGTCAACATGGAAGCGCTGGTAGGGGCCGCCAACGGCTACCCCCCCACCTGCAACGGTGGCACATCGTACAACTCCATCAGCTCCGTCGTGTCCCGCTGAACTGAACGGGGTCGTGTTTTTTGTCCTTCGCCAAACGTCAGATAGTCTGACGTGACATTTCCCCGGAAACGGGACTCGTGTGTGAATGAACATGAAGTGCAATCGTTCAGCTGCTCGCTCCTTAATCCCTCCATTAAGTTGGCGTATGAACCAGATGTTGTGTTTGTGCTCTCCACACCTGTACAGCTGACCTTTCCTTCCACTATGAATGTTGTGAAAGAGCCGATGTTCCTGAGCTCCAAAGAGGAATCCTGTGCTTTTAGTCTGTTCTGAATCTTGTCGCGCTGCTTTTTAATATCCCTCCAACTCTACTACACACTTAAGTCTCACTCATCTTACAGAAAAGCTACATTTTTAAAAGCTATCAACTGTACATAAAGCAATGATTAAAAAAGATGGCAGTCTCATGTTTGGACCTTTTTCATATCCAGATGAAAAACTGAGGACTTGCCATCTTAACTCATTCCATCCATCACAGTTACATATAATAGTATCTGCCCCTCCTCGCTTCTGTTCTACTGACGTGACATTTGGGCCGTTCAGCTTAGTGTTTAATAACTAAACGGCATTTTTCAGATTGCCTTTGTGGCCTTCTACCTCCCTAAAGAGCACAACTAGTCTTGCTATTATATTTAATAAACAAACAAGTAGTTATTTCCAAACATATGAAGAACTGTGCCTTGTTGACACTAATAGGAAAAATAATTATAATCAAGTCTATAGTCTTTAAATGGGATAGGTTATCTTACATTTCAGACAGGAAAAAGGTTGATGAAGAAAGGAAAACAAAAGCTCGGCTCATGTTACAAGCTTTTTGAAAATGTAATTTTACTGGCAAAAAGAATCCAACGGAAAGCTGAAATCAGAGTCGAGCATGAGATGAAACATTGGATTAGAGTCAGTGTGGAGTTCATGTGATGCTCTGAAGGGAAACAACGTCATTCATGTTAAAAATGTGGTGCATTTGGGTTTATACAGATTATCCTGCCGAAGTTTTATTTCTTCATTAATCCAACAACAGAAATCTCTTCATTGTTGATTCATTTTTGGTGACACTATATTTTACGTGTCCTGTAATTCCCTAAGATGTTAACTACGCTGTAACTATAGTGAGACAATGTTACAAGACAGTTATTTGTTTGTTGTTTGAATTTCCTGGAAAGAACTGCTAAAATGTTAGAAAAAGTAAAAGAAACCAGCTTGAGTAAAGTACATTATGTTTGGAGTCAAAGCTGCACTAATCAAATTGTTATTTTATTAACATCCAAAACCCAAAGATTAGTACCATAGAAGACAGCCAGCAAATATGTCAAAGCTAGAACCAGGGACTTTTAAAATTATCAAAAAGAAATGTTACTGGTTAATTCTCAGTCGATCGATTAATTGATTACCCGACTAATTGTTATAATACTAATCTTTGTACAGTGTAGGCCTACTGTGTTTTGAAATCAATGTGCTTTTCCATTTTAATACTTAAAGAAAATAAAAATAAAAAATGCCGCGTCACAAGTAAATCAAACTGCGAATTAGCAAAAAGTCTACCTGACACTTAAAAATCGTGTATATTTTTTAGTCTGCGTACTGATTTTTCTTGTATACTTCCTCGTCACTTTTCCATTCAAAACCTGCTTCGGATAAGTACAGTATGTAGTATGGTAATGGGAGTCTGCATTTTTCTTATAATAACCAGAATTACAATTGAGTTAACAGTTGCATATCAGTTCCTTTCTTTGAAATTTTAGCCAACTATGGGACCTGTAAAATGAAGTGTAACTATAAATGTTACCACTTAAAAGTCTATTTACTCATTTTCAATTCACACAAAAGGACCTTTAGCCATTTTTAACAGAAACCGAATAGTTTGAAGTACAATGTCATATTGAAGAATGTTTATCCTTCCAGCACCAAAATGAATTTGCTGTAGATGGTCACACAAGCCTAAGAGATGTCAAAAATCATCTTGGTAGACCGGGTGGAGCTTGGCACTGATGATGCAGAGCTCCCTTTACTTTGAATAGAAAGTGCCACCAAAATGATACAAAAAACGTACAGAAAAGTTCATTTGTAACATATTCTACTGAGCTTAAAGGTAATTTATTAGATCCAGTAAACACACCTGACGCTGCACCTTTTTTTTAATGCTTCTTCAACGAGTTTTCTCCATTAGTGACGTCAACAATCACGTTGCTGTCCACAGTGTCAGATTTGTACACAGCGGCATCCACGCAGCTTCTGTCGAGCTAAATTTGAGCTTCTCTCAGTATCGCTGTCCTTGTCGGTCGACCGTGCGCGGCTTCACTTCTTCTTTCACTTTAGTCTTTTTATATCATGAAGCTGCAGCCCGGCTCGGTCAGCAAAAGCAAAGGAAGAATGGCATGAAGTTCGTATTGTTAGCTGCAAAAGGCCAAAAAAGTGATGAAGGCAGAAATGTCCTTTTTGTGTCAGCTTGTGTTTTATGATGTTTGGATCCAGACATGTTTCATGTGTTGATGTTTGGAAAAGAGTCTTTCATTCCTAAAACGCTAGACTTTTGTAGGCCCTTTATCAGGACACAGTGTCACAGTTTGATAGAAAAAAACCATGAGCTAATGTGCCAGAGTGCAGTATTTCCTGTTGGCTTTACTTCCCCAGTGTTACCATCTGTTCGCAGAGATACAACTTTAAATGCGGTTCTTCTCTCACTGTTTTTGTCTCCACCTGAACTTGCCAATCCACACAGCAGAACTTACAGCTGTGATGTAAATACTCCTCCCCTTCAACTTCATCTTCATTTTTCAGTTTTTTGGCCCAAAATGTTGATTCCAATTTCAACAAAAAAATGAATGTACTGCTTGTCTCTCGTAAAAATATAAAAACAAATCAAAGATGTGGTGATGAAACGCTAAACCTAATGTTATGTCATGTTTTTTTCTTATTTTAACCGAAGCTTTTGTTGAAGTTTGCCAATGTTGTGTGCCTAAAACACACTCGTTCATTAGGGCCGAGTACCGACGGCGTCGGTCAGCGAAGGCCCTAATAAAATTGCTCTGTTTCTTCTTCTTCTTCTTCTTCTTCTTCTTCTTCTTCTTCTTCTTCTGCTTCTTCTTCTTCTTCTTCTTTTTCTTCTTTTTCTTAAGCCAAACGAATCACAATTAAGGGGCTTAAGTTGTTCGGAAAGTTATAAAACTTTGCAGGCGTATTAGAAGTAGCAGAAATTATGACCCCTTACAAAATTTTAACAAAGTATCTCCCACGGTACGTTTCACCTAGATGTTCAAAATTTGGAAGGCACACGTATCACCTCTAGACTTAGAAAAGGCATCCCCTAAACCCAAAAGAAGACATTTTGAATTGACTGTGCCATTTTTGGAGGTTTTTCTCATTTCCGGGGGCGGTACTTCAACCTACTCCTACAGATTTAACCCCATTGACTTCAAAATTGGTCCGCACGATCTAAAGAAATATTTAGTCATAGTCATAGAGCCGCCTACTGGCAACAGGAAGTCAGCCTTTTGTGACAAACATCATCCAATTTACAAAAAAATATGCCTTTGTGGGGGTTAAATTTGATATAGAGCGACATAGTGCGTGTTTAGTGCGTGTTGTCTAACGCCACGTAGTGAATAACATCCTTTCCAGCGCCCGGCACTCTGCCCGGTGTCCGACGGTTGCGGAAATGCGCGGCCACGCCGACCGATGTCCCGCCAGTTCCCCCGGCGTGCGGGGAGGTGCGAGGGCCCGATCATCACTGCTTGCAGCTTTAATTCCTCTTATTATTGCCTTGTACAGTATACAATCTGAGAAATGATGTTTCAGAAAGGGAAGTGAATATTATGTTTTTGTAAAAGCTGGGAATCACTATATTATTACCAACCTCGTCTCCATTTGGTGTCTTTTCTTTTTTTTCCCCTGGTGGTTCTGACCGTAAGAAGTGGTGTCTGTTTTTGTCTGATGAGGAAAGAGGAACTCTATATAATATTTCCCCCTTTTCAGACATTCTGGTCCAATCGCCACATTGCACACATTGTCTTTTTGTCGCTATTTATGTTACATTCTTTTAGCATGTCTTGGAATGCCATGTTATTAGTACTTCTGACACTTTATAGTGTAAAACATTTTATAATAAATTCTTTACTTAATGCCATCGTCTCTGTCCTGATTGAAGACATACAGTTAGATATTTTAAAGTTTCCTGAGTTAGCGTAGTAGCAGACAATCATTACTTTATCGATTTTAGACATCAGTATAAACAAGTTAAGGTGACAAATGAATGATGACGTTACAGCAGTGGTTCTCAACCTGTGGAGGTCCCGAGATGATAAAAAGCCTATTTCTACCACACAGAATTGTTTATTTTTTTTAGACCTTCCTCTAATATTTACTTTTTTCCTTCCAAATTACTGAATAATGTAAAAGTTGTTAAAACAAAACAACTGGTGACAAAATCTGGAAGTCAAAAGCCAAAAAATGTTGGGAACCACTGCTTCCTCCGGGGATTGGAGAGAGTGAGGGACGAGGGACAACCCCCTAATCATGTGCTGATGAGATTTAAGGAAATGTATTCCTCGTCAACTAATCTTAATTTGTTAATGATTTAATAAATACAGTGTATTATTATATAATAATATATTATATAATTTTTTTTAAATGTTCTTACATTGAGCAGTTTAATGGATTCAGCATTATTCATTCATTTTAACAAGTCAGTTGGTGTAAATTATTTTATTTCTTCTGTAATCTGATAATTTCCTTTGTTGTTTGAAACAGGAATCTGTATTCACCCAACTGACATTTTCTTTTTTTCACTTATTTAAGCAAATATAAATGTAAATTTGTCGCATAAAATAAACTCCATTTGTATTTTTTTGGTAGACATTACCAAAATGATCACGTCTCCATATGACTCTCTGACATTCCCGAATCTAAAATGAAATCAAAAATGACCGAAAATTATTTTAAGGGTTTTTGTTGTTGTTGTTGCTGAGTGGCACTAAATGTCCCAGCTGTTTATAACTATAATGCATGAATGTAAAGCACCTTTCTTACTCAACAAACATAACCAAGATCAAGAAAAGGGTTACAATATTTCCCCTCCAGTGTTCGTTTATGGGACATCCTCACTACTGATGAATTTAAATCTTTTCGATAAAGCGGGAACAGACTGCTGTGTTTTGGGTGTTTGCTTTATTTGTCCTCCACCAGATTCCAGGCTGTGTTACTCACACGTCTCTGGGTTCATTGTGCAGCTGCAGGGACATCGTCCCTCCACCCACACACTCGCGGGACTCTGGGTTCGTCTCAACCTGCCCCGACTGCTGACTGTGGCATTCAAAAATATTTGGAGAGAGAAATGGAGCAGAAGGCGTGACGTTTCAAATCACGTGTATCTGAATTTGTCATGCTTGTTTTGCAAAACACGATTTTAAACGGATTTTGTGTTTGTTTTGTTTTTTTGTGACTTTGTTTTTTAAGCACGATTGAAAAATGTCTGCAAAACTCCAAACACTTCAAAGTGATCTGTGGTTAATTTGGAATTTAACGCTTTGTAATGTGTTTTCTATAGCCATTTGGATTAAAGTCTTCAGTTCAGTTTTCAGGTGAAATGAAATGAATTCACGAATACCTAAATGAATATATTGAAATAAACTGAAGACAATAACCTCAACTAACTGCTAAAGAAAACAAGACTGTTCCTTCTAAAGCCCTGGAAAACTGCTACGACTCCCATTTTTACATTACATTTCATGTCATTTAGCTGACGCTTTTATCCAAAGTGACTTCCAATTAAGTGCTTTCAACCTTGAAGGTGCAAACTCCAGACAACAAGTAGTAAGTGCATATACAGCAGTTTTAAGTGGCCGGGTTGAGTCAGTGGGTAGAGTTCGAATCCGACCTGTGATGATTTCCTGCATGTCTTCCCCGTTCTCTCTCCCCTTTCTCACCTAGCTGTGCTGTCAAAATTAAAGGCGGAAAAGCCCAAAAAATAATCTTTTTTTTTTTTTTTAAAGTGCAGTTTAAAGAATATATATACATTTATTTTTTTTATCCGAGGTGCAGTCGGAAGAGATGTGTTTTTAGCCTTCATCTGCGTAACCCATTTTCTACAATGCATTCATTTTCAAACTAATTAATGTGGAAATAGATTCAGTTTCAATGACAACATGGGCTCCAACTTTTTTATTTTTTTCCATCTGTTGGAATCAGTTCTGCCAAAAAAAAAAAACAGCATTCCATACATACAGTGAATACTGAAGATATACACAGAACAGTACATCATGGTAATATTAAGAAATAGGGAGACAATGTTTTGAAGATCCAATGCTCGTTAAATTAAATAAGTATAAAAAAAAAATCACGCAAGCAAAAGAAAAGAAAGAGACTCTAAGACATAAAATAGTGCTGAAGTTATTATATAGAGATATAAAAAAATATATATAACCTATCAAATAAAATAATATATATTTGTGGTAAATGCCAAAAACTACACACCATAAATACATTTGTGCCTGTGCTTAAATAATTCTAACAACTCTCAATCTATACAGACAGACCGGTTGAGTAACCTCCCTTCATACACTTCTTTACGGTGAATACTTAACTGCTAGACCTTTAGCATTGTTGTGTCACCCAATCAAAAGGATCAATAGTGTTAACTAACTAGCTCAAGTGAGGCAGTCATGTGACAAACAACAACAGTGTGTATTGATAGTAACCCCAGTCTGTAGACGTGTTCATCAGTTCAGGTTTGGTAATGTTTGTGTCTGCACGTGAAGACCAGACTGGCAGCTGATAACCTTCTTTAGTTTAGCGTCCTAATCTGAGGAATGTAGCCTATAAATGATATGTGAGCAGTTCACAGATTTCACCACCAGCCTGATACAGTGAAGACACACTAAATAGTCATCAAATTACAGATTAAAGACAACAGAACTTCACAAACATGTAATCAAAGGCATTGAGATAGTGAGATTGCATCTTATTTGTAAGGACAGTGGCCTTTTGTAAGACATTTAAAGGGTGAGTTTGATATGTTGGGAAGTATTTGCTTTTCTTGCTGAGAGTTAGGTTAGTGTACCTTGGCATAAAGACTGGAAACAAGTGGAAACAGCTAGCCTGGCTCCATCCAAAAGTTAACAAAAACTCATTAATAAACACAATACATCTTGTTTGTTAAATCTGTACGAAAACTGAAATAATACCACCAATAATACCACAATCAACATTTTATGGGGGGGCGGGGGGGTCATGTGTCAAACTGCCTTTTGCAACCCCCCCCCCACCCCATGAACTGTGAATTGTCATTTTTACATTTTGGATTAAACAAATTAGATATAACATGTTATTTCGTGAGCTTAGATGACTTTGTTACCTTTGGACAGAGCCGCTAGCTGTTTCCACCTGTTTTCAGTCTTTATGCTAAGCTAAGCTAAGCTAACCTCTGGCTGCTGATGGTAGCTTCATATTCACCGTCCCGACATGAGAGAGTAGTATTAAGTCTCTCATCTAACTCTGGGCATGAAAAAGAATATGCATGTTCCCCAAAATCTTTACTTTAAAGTCACAAATTGTAAAGACACAGACAAAATGCTCAGATATTTGCATACTGTCTGATCCTGTCAAACCCTTGTATTTATTCAGAGTAATACAATCTATTCAGACTCTTTGCATTTTAAAGTCACTTTAATGACTCATCATGATATTATAAAACTTACTTTCACATGATGATTAAACAGACTAATCAATTCCTGTGAAAATGTAATCCCATCAGCTCCTTCAATGTATGTATGATTCATCAAAGAATGGGTGTATGGGTGTGTGTGTGTGTGTGTGTGTGTGTGTGTGTGTGTGGGGGTGTTCTTAAGTAGTTGTAAAGTACTTTGCATGAGTGATTTTATTTTATAATAGGCCCTAATTTACTTTACTTTGACTGCCCTACATTTCAAAGAAAACTACTGTCCTTTTACTCCAAAATTTACTCAAAATGTATCTTCCATATAGTTGCTTTGTTTATTATTTATATAAGAATCTTGTGATCATACTATGCTGAATTGTTAAACATGCAGGTACCCAACAATATACAAAGTACATGAAACTGCTGTCAGTGACAATAATCTCATATTACCAAATATATTCAGCAAAATGAGTATTTTTACACTTAATGTAATTACATTTAGCAGAAAAATCTCTGGCACTTTTACGTATTGCTATTTGTATTTAAGCAACAAATATGAATACCCCCTCCTCACACACTGACAACATTTACTCAGCAGGGAAGTCCAACTGCAGTTATCCTGTTGTTCGGGGACTCCAAAAGGTGTAACTGACCAGACTTGCATGTTCATAAAGGACGTGCTGAGTCACCCTTTGTCATGATCCAGTCGCACATGAGCTGCTGAGGATGAAGTCAGATTTCTGCAAATGCAGGGAAATTATTTATGGTTAGCTTACTGTAAAGTATGAGGCCACTGAAATTTTGGAACATCATGCATCCTGTGTGTTGCAACATAAAGATGTGATGCATTACATGGCCATATGTAGATGAATCATGTCACACATCTTAAGTATCCTTTTCTGGATCGTCAACTTGAGAAGGATTATTTTCATTTCACTGACAAGCTTCAAAATCACAGCTTTGTCTGAGGCATAATCAAACAAAGTAGTTGTTTCAAGTATGAGAATATTATTTTCCAGCAACATTATGAAAGGTTTAACTTTACCTTCAATGTGCTGCTGGTTGGTTGTTGTTTTGTTTAATCTGGAGTTAAAGATAAAGAGAAGCTGACTATGTACCTCATTTTAATCAATAAATCCATTTCATTTGTCATTTGTTTATTTTGTCTTTGATCAGTGTTTCAATCCATGGCAGTCATCAAGCTGTTTGTGTGAGTTAATCAGTGTGTTGAGAAACCAGGTTATGAAGGAGAACATGCATGTTACGTGTGTCTAAATATTACAAATAATCAAATGTTGAGTGGTGGAAACAGACTTATTAAGACTTCAAGAGGCTTTGGATGGAATTATTTTGGATGTACATGACATGACATGTAATGGTCTTTCCTTCTTCTGTCACAGAAATAAGCTACTTTCACTGCCTGAAGGGAAAGCAACTGCATCGTTTAAAGGCTTTGTCATGCACATACAAAAATATGCACATGTAAAAAGACAATTAGAAACCCATGCATCTAAATGGCCAAGGAGTTTACTTGCTTCAAGAGAAATCTAGCTGGGGGGAAAAAAACTGGTTTCTCCAGTCGCCTGTACGCCTGATTATGGAAACCAAATTACTGCAGAAAGCCGACACTTAAATGCACAAACACATCATGCCCAGAGCTCCCACAAAAGTCTTGCACTGGTTTTGTGTCAAATCTTACCAGTAAGTCAGTTGCAATCAGAAGTTTCACTCCCTCAACAAATAGTTAAACGTATTAAAAATAATACCCAGTAACAGTCACATAGGGATTTTAAAATGTGTTGAATTAAGGATGGTACTTCAATCTGAACTACAATTAGTACAGAACTGGATTTGTGAAAGTAGACTTGTTTTGAATGTAGCAAAAACCAAAAGTATTCTGTTTAGGACCAGACATGCCACTCACAGCAATAATCAGCTCTGCCTAACTAGCCTTTGACTCGTTTATTGAACAGGTCCAAGAGGCAAATCAAATCTGCTTGGTGTGACACTTGATGGGCAGCTAACATGGGGGAAACATGTTGATAAAATTGTTAAGAAAATGGGTAATGGAATGTCACGTATCAAAAGATATTCCCCTTTTCCCACCCTTGTTACTAGAGTGTTGGTGCCACAAGCAATAGTTTTATTTCACCTTGATTACTGATCACCAGTCTGGTCGTGTGGATCTGTCTAACCTCCAAATAAAACAAAACACTGGCCTGTCCAGTGAGGTGGGAGGCAAAGTACGCTACAGAGCGTGTGCATGCCAGTACAACCTTGTGAATTCTTTGTTTTAATAAGCAGCTGATTTGTCTGTACTCACTGATAAATTGTGAGAGACCAACACAGTTATAGTACACGGCAGGCTGCTAGCTGTTATTTAGTCAAGCAAAAACAAACAAAAAAACAGACTAATGCAGTGTGTAGGTCTGAAATGTTTAGAGCCATCACAATGTGGACTAGCTTGTCAACTATTATGGTGAAGGCACCCAGTAAGGCCGGTTTTGAAAGATTACGTAGAAAACACTTCAACAATAACCAGTCTGCAATGTGACTGAGTATTTTTGGATTTGGAGGAGTAACTAAACATCATTTAATCTAAGAGTATAACTATGATGGACTGTAGGCCTAATTGCTGGGATGTGATGTTATTTTACTTAAGACTAATTTAAGAAACATGTAGACCTTCATATACAGTGGCATTCTACATCGTTAGCAGCTAATGGGGTTTCCGAATAAAGGAATAAAGAAAAAGAAATATTTTTTTCTCAATCAGATAATCTGAAGGCTGATTTGATTACTAAAATAAGGTCTTCACTTGAGCTATATTTTCATAGTAAGCATTGTAAGTGAAGATAAGTAACAATGGGAGGGTCCTTAACATGAAACAAGTTCAAACAATCAACCCTAAATTCATTAAAAGGATTATATAAAAGTCCTTTTAGCTGCAACAATCTATCAGTAAACAGTATTCCAGAGGAAGGGAATCACGTGCATCCAGCGTTTACGTCACAATTGGGGGCGGGGCAGACCAATCAGAGAGCTCGGTGGGACGTTCTTCAGCGGCCAGCCAGGCCTTTATAAACTTGGCGTACCTCGACCAAAGGATATCTTCTGCTTCGTCTTCATCCTCGACTTGGAAGAATATACAGTAAGTTTCACCTGCTTTCTTATTCAAGCTATAGTCAAACTTGACGCCTAAAGTTACGATATTAAGCTAAATGATTGTGTTTCTTCAGGGAGTTCTCGTCATTTGAGTCCAGAAACAAACCTCATCCCAGTGTCCGTTTGAAATATGTTCTCTTTAGCTAAATCTCAACTTAAATTTATTTTTTGCATGCATTTTTATTGGCATCCTCCAGCACTTGCCATCTTATTTCATTCGGCTGCCTTTGTCTTCGTCTACCTCCATGCCTAAAGCAACCATGCTAGTTTTCTTCCATACGGCTTAATTGAACCTAACGTTACCAGGAGTGAAATCACTGGAAAGACCGCTATCCGTTAGCTACAAGTTCTGGTTTTGGTTTTCTTTTCGTTTTCCTGGTTGTAGTTTCGATGGTCGATCCTAGGCCAGTTTCTTGGCTCTCCGCCGCAGCAGGAGATCCCGTGACTGCGGACACAACAAAAACAGGCTCGGTTTATTGTTGGGATATGGCGGAAGTTTCCGCTCCCGAACTTGCAGGAGTACAGCTCTCGAACTAGCGATTATTCTTCCATACAGCAACCTAAATCTTATAGAAGTAACGTTATCAGGAGCATTCGGGTTTACGTTGTTTATTTAGCCTGATTTAGTATCGATGTTTTGGGCAGAGCAGTCGGGAACGGAGTGTACCTTCGGGAATTTGCATTGTTCCTGTATGGGAGTGAACAAACTGTACTAAGGACTACCGAATGCATAACAAGTACCACGATGCGAGAGGCGAATTTCGATGATAAACTAGCATGACTCGGCGCTTTTCCCTAACCTGTTGTAATGATGACTTGTTTCCCTGGAAGTCGGGGCTTCGGGCCTCCCATCAATGATTGACCTGCTTTGGAAACGGATACCTAACCTGTTTGTGTGTTTGTTTGTTCCCAGTATATAGCAACAATGCTGCCTCTAGCCGTGTTGGTCGTGTGCCTTAGCGCAGCCTTCTCCGCCCCCAGCCTGGACCGTCAGCTGGATGACCACTGGGACCTGTGGAAGAGCTGGCACAGTAAAAATTATCATGAGGTAATGTATTTTATTTTTTATTATTTTTTTTTCTCCCCCACAGCGAGCTGGTTCAGTTTGCCACAAAATAAGTCTGAATTTTTATTTTTGCAGAAGGAGGAGGGCTGGAGGAGAATGGTGTGGGAGAAGAACCTGAGGAAGATTGAGATGCACAACCTGGAGCACTCCATGGGCGCACACACTTACCGCCTGGGCATGAACCACTTTGGAGACATGGTGAGTCCACAGTTTCAACACACAGACCCTTATCTTACTTGCAAATTCAGATCAGGGTTCTTTTATAGTAGCTAAGGAATGTGCACTTTTGATAACTGGCAAAGTAGACAATGTAACTAGAGCGTCCCAAGGTTTGGAAAAATATTCCTGACCGTGGTGTACCATCAAACTTTAAAGGATAGATAAAGAAGTGACTTTATTTTTTTCCAGGAAGAACATAACTAAACACTTACAGCATTTACTCACTTGTACTTTGTATTTTCCCAGACTTACGAGGAGTTCAGGCAGATCATGAACGGCTACAAGCACAAAGCCGATAGGAAGGTCATGGGGTCCCTGTTCATGGAGCCCAACTTTCTGGAGGCCCCACGTTCTGTGGACTGGAGGGACAACGGTTACGTTACTCCCGTAAAGGACCAGGTAACAATAGTTTTGTCTTTTCTAGCCTCTGGTCTCATTTTTAACGGCTGTGTTAGCCATACAGGTCAGCAATCAGCTGTTGGAGACATTCGGTAAACGTGATATTCATCATGTGCAACTTTTTAAACAGTTGTGTAATTACAGATCTGCTTATATGGAAACAACGAGGGCACTCTGTCCACTGAAGTAAATATTTTGCTTGAACAGAAAGATAAGATGGCCACTTGCCGGTTGTTTTTGTTATCTAGCTTCACACTCCTCCTACAGGAGTGTACAGTCCCCACCCCCCTCGGCACACATAAGCACCCTGTAAGCTGAAACTAGTCCAACCGGCTCCCTGTAAACTATGCCATGGTGGGGCAAACCCTTTTTGTATACATTAGTTCAAAGTGCTGCAGTGCTACTTCTGACGTACCTTTTTATTATTTATTTATAGAGGCAAAGTGCTATCAAGGGTAAGGGAGATCAAGTGCAATAACTAGATGCAGCGTGTCATAAGAACATTTTTTTTTTTTTTTTTTTTTTTAAAGGACTAAAACATTTAGCCACAAACGTTAAACTATCAACAAGAGATGTGTATATGAAATGGAAGAATTAAAAAGATGATGTAACAGAGAAACATGACAAAGGACAATTATGTAGTAACATTAAACTACTACCACCATCACACGGTCTAAAAACAACTCCTCACCCCACGCTCTCTCTTTCAGGGTCACTGTGGCTCTTGCTGGGCTTTCAGCGCCACTGGCGCTCTGGAGGGTCAGGTCTTCAGGAAGACTGGCAAACTGGTGTCTCTGAGCGAGCAGAACCTGGTGGAGTGCTCCAGACCCGAGGGCAATGAGGGCTGCAACGGCGGTCTGATGGACCAGGCCTTCCAGTACGTCAAGGACAACCAGGGCCTGGACTCTGAGGAGTCCTACCCATACCTGGCAACGGTGCGTGTCTTATGGGAGCAGGGGAAAGGGGAGAGTCAAATGGAAATAATTATTTTATTTTTATTTTTTATATAAATGTCTAGACAATTGCATTTTTTAAAGGCTGTAAATGGTTTTCTTTTAAAAACTTAAATCAAGGGTGAGATGTATACATACACTTTTTTTTTAAATTAATCTAATGTGTCAACATGACAATTGTAGATTTTCCATAGTAATTAGCATTATAAATGTGTTTTTTAAAAGTCCTAAATAGAGAACCTTGATTTTAGTTTTTTTTATTTTCTTACAAAATATATGCAACAAAGCACAATAGGCATCTTCAAATGTGTTTTCTAACAGTCTAATAATGAGTTCACTGTATTTTAGTGTTTTTTTTTTTTTTTTTTTGCATAAAAATACATTTAAATTTATGTGGTAGTGTAATAATAGTAAAGCATCAATCGATCATTTAATCCATTCATTGTTGCAGCTCTTCTTTCAGGTTCTTTCACATGTTTTGATGGTTGTGAAATGATCTTAACACACTTAAACCCACAACAGATCACTTGTTTTTTTTTTTTTTTTTTTATTTATAATTGCTCCAATTGCTCTGTAATTGGAAATTTTTGGATTCAGAAGTCTGAGTTGGCACCTTAATGTCCCACTCACCCCCACCCTCCCCCATCTTATCTTCTTCCAGGACGACAAGCCATGTCACTACGACCCCATGTACAACTCTGCTAACGACACCGGGTTCGTCGACATACCCAGCGGTAAGGAGCACGCTCTGATGAAGGCCGTAGCTTCCGTGGGACCCGTTTCAGTCGCCATCGACGCCGGCCACGAGTCTTTCCAGTTTTACCAATCAGGTCAGTTAAAGACTTTTCTTTCTAGAATCTGCCACCTGTTTTTTATTTTTTCTAATGCAATAGTTTTATATGTAATTGACTGGGATTTTTTTTCTTTTTATTCAGGAATCTACTACGAGAAGGACTGCAGCAGCGAGGAGCTGGACCACGGCGTGCTGGCCGTGGGTTATGGCTTCGAGGGAGAAGATGTGGATGGCAAGAAATACTGGATCGTGAAGAACAGGTCAGTGGAAAGTCCTAGAATATCAGTCTGCAGTGTTTTGAGGTTAAGTACTGCCTGAAAAGAGTAGTCTTTTGAAGTAGGTATTTCAGCTTGCAAAGATACAGCGCCTATATTTATATTCAAACTTTTTTAAATTTTTTTTATTTTATTTATAAAGTCAAGTCCTAACAACAAGGCTTATTTATGAGAGGACTTTTTCCAGTCAGCATTACTTTTTTTTTTTTTTTTTTTTTTCTTTCAAACTCTTACTGATAATTCTACAAACTAATGTAATACTATCTGTTAGAATTCCAATTCAAACACTAAACTTGATTTGCTCTCATTGTTACAAATCTATAAAACTAATTCCCTGACCTTTTTTGTCTTCTTGCAGCTGGAGTGACAAATGGGGAGACAAAGGCTACATCTACATGGCTAGAGATAGAAAGAACCACTGTGGAATTGCAACAGCAGCCAGTTATCCTCTCGTTTAACGTTTGCACAGCTCCACTTTCTAGCTCCATAGTGTGCTTTTTTTTGCAATAGCTTGGCTGACAGCAACTGACGAGGCTTCGGTCAGGAAGACATCAGCAGGAGATTGTGATGTTTTATGGAGAAACACTGTTTTTAGGCAAATGGCGCCATTTTGTGTTTGGCTGGTTTTATGCCACTTTGTTTTTCTAAAAACATTTTTAGTCTGGTGTTTTCTTTGTAAATATGTAATGCTACTTCGGTAAGTGATACATTAACACTTTGATCATTGTAAATGTTTTTTTTTTTTTTTCTACTTTTACTGTGATCAATAAAAAGTGAAACACTAGCATGGTATTTGGTCTGTTTCTTTAAAAGATTCTTTATTTTGATCACTTCAGATCAGGTTTTATTGGTTTTGCTCTGCATTTAGCAACAGCGGTACAGTCCATGTGGAAGTTAATGGCCCATGAACTTCTCTGTAAATTAGAAGAAGCTGGTAATGGTTCACTGTATAAAGACCACTCGCTCAGACTTTAGATGGTCATGGATTAAGGCTGTGTTAAGGTCAATCTGGTTTCTCTAACCTTAGACATTTAGGGATCAATGTCACTACATAATATCTTCAGCTGTCATAGAGCTATGGTTGGTCACAAAATATCTGGACCTCATTTATCTTTACAAAACAAAAGTTCATGTTTAATTATTTGGAGCACTGAGGCTTCAGATGCTGTTAATCCCACAGTTAGAGCAAAGACTTGAATCCCGTGATTTTCATGGAAAGCAGCTGTGCTCTCAGACGTCTGGTACTGGGATCTTATAGGATTATTGATTCCTTAACAGTGGTGTTGATTTATAAGGAAATTTTTTTTTTTTTCCTGCCCTCCCCCCACACACCCTTTACTGTGGGAGAAGTGGTTACTAGGGATTTAAAGGTTTTGAAGTGGAATCTTGGACTGCATATAATTTAAGGTTAATCCATGAGAAGGGTTTGAGTTCATCAATATACAGTAGAACTGGCTCTAAAGAAACATCAATCGGCAGACTAGACATGGACGGGCTTAAAATGGGACATTCCGGAACGTGTTTGGAAGGAGACCTGTGACGCATCTCAAACGGCAAACGATACACAACTCAAATTAAATAAATACAACGGTAATATACCTGACCTTTTGTTTAAAATGCAATAAGTCTAAAGTTATGTACTACCTATGAGTGCAAAAAATCAAAGAAATTGTTTACATATTTAAAGATAATGTTATAAAATCATTGAATCTGTAAAATGTCTCAAGTGATGTCCTCAAATACCTTGTTTTTTCTGACCAAAAATAAACAAAACAAATGTGAAATACAGTGACATAAAAACAGCGCAGGACATTGTGGGCCTCCTTGCTTATGACATAAATTATTTATAGATGAGGATTTATCTATTGTTTGACTAATCAATTACTGACTAATGGTTTCAGCACAAGCAGATGGCTGAATTTCAAAATACTACCACTGAATGCATAAATAACTCTAATGAGTATGATCCAAAAACAGTGTCATTATTGAACATTATCGAATTGAACTGCAGTGCCTGACTGAGTTTAACCTCAAGACGTTTTCATTCTAATTTGTGACAAAACACCTTTGTGTGGCCGGATTGGCTCAGTGGGTAGAGCAGGCGCACATGTACTGAGAGGTTTATGCCTCGATGCAGAGGTCCAGGGTTAGAATCCCACCTGTGACGATTTCCTGCATGTCTTCCCCCTCTCTCTCCCCTTTCTCACCTAGCTGTCCTGTCAAAAATTAAAGGCGGAAAAGCCCCAAAAATAATCTTAAAAAACACCTTTGATATTTTAAAACCGACATTTAAAGCAGCAACTTTTTCCACTGGAAAAAAAAAAATGAATTGAAAACAATTATCTGTTTTGAAAAATCTTTTGTTTATTGACTTCTAAATGTTGAGATGCAAGGACAAGCTGCAATGTATGGAAAGCTGTAGAGGACACACTTGTCCCTTCTGTTCATCACTTATTAAAACATGTCACAATATTATTAAGTAACCACTTTTCTTTCTTTTCTGTGTTGCACAATATTGCAGCCAATATGGGAAACGTATCTGGTTTGGATGTATTCAAGTATTCTAGTATTCAAGTATTATTCTGTGATCAAGCGATTTGACAACTCATACTTGTCATACAACATGTATAATCGAAGATCCAAAAAGAACTTTCTTGGCATTGTGAGAAAACCAAATTCTGGCCTTTTTTTTTATAGAAACATTTGGAGAATCCCTGAAGTAAATCACTGGTACTTCTTGACAAAGGTCAGGTACTCGTTGACGTCATCAGGGGAGCCGGCCACGAAGGGAACCCGCTGGTGGAGCGCTTCGGGCTGAACGTCCAGTATCCTCTGCGTGCCGGTGGTGGCGAGGCCTCCCGCTTGCTCGATGAGGAAAGCGATGGGGTTGCACTCGTACAACAACCGCAGCTTTAGGGAGCACACGCAAAGAAAAACAACAACTTAAACGGGATCAATGTGTTATATTATTTTGCAGTCAAAAGCTTTGTAAGCAGGCTGTAAACGTTTTTTTTTTTCTCATACAGTATTTTTAGAGAAGAGTAGCAGGTTTCCTAGTAGATATTTTCAATTTTTTTCAAAAGCAGTCATCAGATGTTATCTAGTCCTTATCCACGCCGTTCCACTTCCGGGATGGCTCCGGTTCCGCCGGATGCATGTCTTTACGGCCGGATGTCCGTTACCTTGCGCTTTCGTTGTGATGGAATGATAAACTCCGGTCAATTTCTGAGGACTTTGGTTAACTGCTCCTCAGATATCTGCAGGGTAAATCCAGACAGCTAGCTAGACTATCTGTCCAATCTGAGTTTTCTGTCGCACGACTAAAACAACGTACACGCGTTCCACCAAAACCTTCCCGAGGCTGTTTTGCAGCGGCACCGGGGCTCCGTACGGCGCTTAGCCCCGCCCAAGGCGATTGTGATTGGTTTAAAGAAATGCCAATAAACCAGAGCACGTTTTGTCTCTCATCCCGAAATGCTGTGAGGGCTAGCCAGACCCTCCTCCACAGCGCTGTGGAGGAGGGTCTGGCAAAGCGAGACTAGATGTTATCCAACTTCAAAGTAGCATGTTGCTGCTAGGTGAGTACTACATCAGCAGTTGTGGAAAAAGTACTCAGACCTTTTACTCAAGTAAAAGTACGACTACTACAGTGTAAAAATACTCTGTTACAAGTAAAAGTTAAAGCATCCAAATATTCGGCAGAATGGCCCATTTCAGAAGCATACGTATATTATATTACTGGATTATGTGTTCCTACTGGATTATGTGTTCCTACTGTTAATGATGCAGCTGGTTAATGTGGAGATCATTTTAATTTCTTTATATTCTGCTGGATAGCTTAACCTAAAACAATACACCATCATCGATTTATATTTCATATTAATAAGCTGAATCTGCAAAGTAATACATGTAGTGAAGTAAAAAGTACAATATTTAACTCCAAAATGAAAAAAAAAAAAATGAAATAATCAAGTAAAGTACAAGTTCCTAGCAATGATACAGTAAGCCATGTACTTAGTTAGTTTCCACTACATCTCAGGGATATCAGCTGGAGAAACCTTCTTTATCAGCATCAAGATCTCACCATATCTACACTACAGAAGGAATTAGGACCTACAGTACAGTACAGGCCAAAAGTTTGGACACACCTTCTCATTCAATGTGTTTCTTTATTTTCATGACTATTTACATTGTAGATTCTCACTGAAGGCATCAAAACTATGAATGAACACATATGGAATTTTGCACTTAACAAAAAAGTGTGAAATAACTGAAAACATGTCTTATATTTTAGATTCCTCAAAGTAGCCACCCTTTGCTTTTTTTGATAACTCTGCAAACCCTTGGTGTTCTCTCAATGAGCTTCATGAGGTAGTCACCTGAAATGGTTTTCACTTCACAGGTGTGCTTTGTCAGGGTTAATTAGTGGAATTTTTTCCCTTATTAATAAAAAAGCAAAGGGTGGCTACTTTGAGGAATCTAAAATATAAGACATGTTTTCAGTTATTTCACACTTTTTTGTTAAGTGCATAATTCCATATGTGTTCATTCATAGTTTTGATGCCTTCAGTGAGAATCTACAATGTAAATAGTCATGAAAATAAAAAGGAAACACATTGAATGAGAAGGTGTGTCCAAACTTTTGGCCTGTACTGTATATGGTGAAAACATGGTAGCAAAGTTCAAACTTAGTTTCACTTCCCAGAAAGCCCAGATGATATCCGTGTACTGGGCTAAATTTGGCTGAAATGTGAACATTTTTAGGATTTCTGGTTACGTTCCGTACCGTAACGGTTTCATTTCAGAGACTGTATGTTTGAAACTGTCATTTAAATGACACACACTACCTTTTGCACTGCCCTCATTCCCACTATAACAAAGTCTCTCTATTTGCCCTATGACTTCAAACACTCATATCACAGTGAGGTTACACACAGTTTTGTTTGCATATGTATACGTAACTAATTAGAGTCCTAAATATGTTTAAGTTTGCCTTTTGTGTTACTTTTTATTTGGTTTGCCTATATTATTGTTTATATTCTAATTTAAATATTTGAATATCTGTATATACATTTTCTGTGTGTGTTTTGTTGTGGCGGGGGCTTCAACTACATTTCACTGTGCAATTCTGTATCCTTAAATACCGTCCAAATCTAACCATGTTTAAATATAAACTTAAAGTCTACCTCTTCACTGCTGAACTTTGTTTTTCGGTTGAGGGCACTTGGACTCAGTTGTGTATGTTTTCTTATTGTGTATTTTATTGATGTAATCAATTTTGTATATTTTTATTCATTTATATTAATGTCTGACCTGGTCACTTGACCCCCCCCCAAAATAAGTCAGATTTGAGCCACTTTTGCCTGCAGTCTGAACGTAGTCCTTGTCTGTGCCAGTAAGTGTCCCAGCATTTGTTTCTTGTGTTTAGTTCTTTGGTTTTAGACTGTAGTAACAGCCTTGTGTTTTTGTTACCTCTGCCTGATCGTCTGCACGTCTGTCTCCTGTGCTACCTACCTCACTGTGGCAAGTAAAGACTTCGAACTTTTTCCCCTGTGTCCTGAGTCGTGCGTTTGGGTTTATTGCTCTGCTGATACCAGTGAGTGTATTACTGCCACTGTGTTTAAAACGTGCTATATAAATTTACAGCCTTACCTTACCTATACGGCCGGTATGTAACGCATACATTTAAGGGTCAGTAATTTGTGAGACAATGTGTGTACTGTAATGTTTTCAGGAGCTTTGAGATCGAAGACATCATGTTAAGCAGTTGTAACCACATGCTGTTATTTAAGTCTCTTATTGTTTTATAATTTATGCACATTATTATTGTTAGAGATGTAAATAAAGACAGTCATATTCAGGATAAAAGGATCACAGAGTCCACTGCCTGAAAGAAAATGGCTGAGAGGTTGTTGTTGTTGTTTGTCTTTTATGAGAAGCCTCAAATGTCGCTGAGCTTTATTTATCACAGGACGAGGAAAAACGCTCCATCCTCAGGTTACAGTCCTGCAACATTCACTCGACTTGAGGGTATGAGTGTCAGTTAAATGCCCAAATCAGTGAGGTGCCAAGAACCAGTGCCTTGTGCTCTGGACGGTTCATAATCAGCGGCAATCTGGACTCAAAGTCTGTACTATTTTTGAGTTGATCGCAGATGACTACATCATTGGACTGCAACACAAAGAAATCTAAAAACTGTAGCTCTGATTGGACCTGGGAAGTGAGTTTCTGGTGTGTTGGTCATTTTGTAAGGTAAAGTTTGGTTTTGTAGTTTGTTCGGTTTTTATACAGTAAAATACAACATTAAATATTTGTAGTCTTTGAAGCCAACTCTGTGAATTCTTTTTTTACACACTTTGGCCTGTACAACGACATATTTTCTAACTGTGTGAGATGATGGGGAGGATTTTAGTGAGCTAGTAGGAGTTAAAAGTCTAGAAACAGCCATCGTCTGTGACCTCTGCACTCTGTACGTTATTCTGCTGCTAACGTACATTGCGTAGGCCTTGGCAGCAGGGAGACTGGAGACAAATGTTTTATCGTTCTGCACAGAAAGCAGTTTTGTAGAATCAAACTTTTTAAGATGCACCTTGCTGCTGAAAACAGCATGTTTTTAAGCTTTCCTGTAAGGTTTGCACATGAAACGCTATGGGGCCGAAATGACTAGAGCCGGTCTATAATTTACTGAGTAGATGTTTGTAAGTAGTATATGATCCTGTGGTCAGTGAAGTCAATCCAAAATGCCTTGTGGTGTTCTGACAGTCTTGGCAGTGGTAACATGGGCTGGTGGAGGTCAGTGCTTACCTTTCCCTTGGGGCTCTTCTCGTTGGCGGGGTACATGAAGATCCCCCCGTAGGCGATGGTGCGGTGAATATCTGAGACCATAGAGCCCACATAACGAGCTCCGTAGGGAGCGCCGCCATCCTGCAGGAAACAAAGGTACATTTTAAATATGGGTGGAGCTATTTTTAACTTCGTAATCCATAATAATACATCATAATGTATTAGTTGAATATATTTTGTATTAATAACCTGAACAGGCAAATTAACTAAGTTATAAGTTATCAAAGAAAGTGATCTATTAGTAAAGGAGAAAAAAAGTACAATATTTGCCTCTGAATTGTAGAAGTATCAAGTAGCTGAAAATGGAAATATGTATAGTAAAGTACCTAATTTGGTTTTTTACTTTTCACCACTGTATAATTGTAATAACACCAGATTTCTTTGAAGCAGGCACACAGATTATTGTATTTAAAGTGACCCCAAATCTCCCCCCTACAGGCTTGAATGTTTGCTCTTTCACACAGAAGAGCAGCTTGTATTTATGTCAGTTACAATGGATTCCAATGCTAACAAGTTTCCGTGGTGGAAAAAAATGTCAAACATCCAAAAGAAATTCTCAGACTACTAACACAGCTTAATCAACTCTGTACTGTTTACTCATTTGCTCCATACAGTATGTACCTCATATCGTTTGCCAAATCTGTGATATCAGTGTTTCCTTGTCAAGCCAGTGTGATAACTGATTATTTAATGGGCTTTTGTCTGAACACTCACTATCTGAAACAACCTTTTTCTTAATCTAATGATACAAATGGCTTTGGGCTAACTGGATCAGCAGAAAGTATCTAAACCTGGACGTTACATAAAACTGTCTTGTGTTGTAACCACTTAGATAACTGGCTCTTCATGTGCCTTTGTAATTTCCATTAAAAGCAGTCACCAAAGACTCTTTGAAAGAAAAGAGGCCTTGAAAATCAATCAAATCTAAAGCAAAAACTTGAAATGACCTGTTTGGTAACAACAAGTTTTTGTAAAAGAAAAAAGTACCACAACATGTTAAAAAGAAAAAGTGCTTACACTGCCCTTCATTATTTTTTGAATAGAAATCTCCATGTTGACAAGGCATCACCGAATGTGTAATATGTAGGACATGAAATTGGGTTTTGTTTATGAAGGAAAACTGGTTCCTGTTCAGAGTGATTGATACTGCCAGTTGTAACACATTTTGTTGTCCCGTATACTGTAGTTATAATGCAGTATAATTAGAAAAGGGTAATATATAGAGCAGTCATTTGAAATGTTGCAGCTACAGCAGATCTGCTTTGTTCAGAGATCAGCCTGACCTGTCGATGAAAAACTAAACAGCACGAGGGTCAAAGTCCATCTGCAGCAGCTGCAACATACATTATTCCTACCAGAGGAAGGGACTCACTGCGTTAGACAAACCTACAAACACAAGTTTAGGTCTTTCATTATTCAAAGAGGTTCTTCATTTTCTTTAACACAACATTTACTTTAATGCTCAATGCACCTAACTCCACTCTTAAAACAAAACAACAACTCTTGTCTTAAAGTAGAATGTTAGTGGAGTTGCCCTGAAGTTAGCTTCGTGTTCAGACCGGCACATTGTGATACACAGTCATGTGCTTGCTGAGTCATATCCATCATGAGGTGCGTGTATGTGTGTGTGTGTGTGTGTGTGTGTGTGTGTGTGTGTGTGTGTGTGTGTGTGCGCGTGTAGTAGTATTTCCCAAAAACAGACCCTCCCATGCATACGCAACACTTTTCAGAAAACACATCACAATCCAGCTGGCAACAGTTGAGACTTCATGAAACTTCCTAAAATAAAAAAAGAGAAAATGCCAAAGATGGTGTGGGAAAGTCGTGTAAAATTCTAATTCTAATTAAAGATTCCTTTTGAACACCTAATACTTTGGTGTTTTTGATGAAAAAAATCCAACCCTGACAGACAAAAAAAAAATCAGGTATTACATCAATGTGTCTCTGGCAGAATGGGAAGTTATTTAAAGATTTGTGGAAAAATAAGAGATAATTATTAAAATATCTATTTCTTGATTTCCAGACTTCAAATTTGAAAATCATTTTTGCATTTGCAACCTGTGCCGGCGAGTTTTGTTTCAACAGGTGCCAAGTTCCCAGTCTTAGAACACACCTGGTTTACAGAAATACAGAGGATGGATACCAACGCTGAGATATATTAAAGGAAAAAATTTAATTTCAACTTCCCTGTGGGACCTTTCAGCAACATTTGCATTCCAACCTTGTGAGACGAAGTTTTGCTATTTCAACACACCTATTACAGTGAGTAACAGTGTGGTGTACTGCTGCACTGTGCTGCGTCATAATGGCTATGTGAAGGGCAACGTGATGAGTGTTCAACCACTAAATGTTTTTAACTAGTAGAAGATATTAGGAGAAGATGCACTGTGGCACAACTGACATTTTCTGTTATAATTAAATTAGTCTAAATTACCACCATTTCTAGAACACTTCAAGTGTAAAAGGCGCTGAAACAAAAAGTCTTTAAACTATCATGGGACACTTAAACCGACACCAAACATCAGATAACTGCTTATTTACTGAACTTACATTCACAAAAAACGACCCCCTAAACAAATTTGTTTTGTAATACTATGTACTATGTTGTACTATGAGCTGCATTCCTGTATGCAAGCTTCTATACTATACTATACTATACTTCTATACTATACTATACTTCTATGCTAATGTTAGCAATTAAATTAATATTTTTATTACCATAAAAGACAAGTCACGTTTTATTTGTATTGCTCCTTTAAACAAGGCGGAATAAAGTGCTTCACAGAAGACATAAAAGGCATTAAAAGAAGAAACACAAGGCAATATAAAAACACAATACATTAGAATTACAGTTATAGTGCTGTGCAGGATATGAATGAATAATCCTAAATGTAATTAAATAAAAGGCAGAAAAGAAAAGTCTTAAGTCCTGATTTAAAAGAACGGTTAGAGCAGACCTGAAGTTTTCTGGTGCATAAAAAACCAAATGCTGTGAGCGACAAATACAAACAGCAATGGATGTTTTGATACTTTTTATTTACTTTATGTGTCATTAACCTGGGTCAGTGTACTCACTGATGTGAATTCATATACTACAGGCAGTGCTTAAAAGTTAAAATACAGGTTTTAAGATTGGTTGGGGCTGTATAAATAGTAAATATTTAATACAAGTTAAACATTACAGAGTTTTGAGTCAAATTGTGTTGTGGTCAAGAAGTAGCCTCACAGACAGACGTTTAAGCTATTTCATTCATAAAAGTGTGGTACAACAGCGAACTCATCACTGATGGTCAAACAAACTGTGCTGTCGTGTTTGTGACCGTGCTGCTGCAGAAATGCTGAGTGTGCATGTGAGGAGATCAGACTTTCCAGATGACAAGCTGCAGTTTCCTGAGGAACACGATGTTTCCTTCAATAAACTGTGTCGCCATCCTGCAGCTCAGCTGACCGAGCTTCGAACTGTCACGCTCGACTGATCGGTCACGTGTTTGTGGGTCGGGATGGTTACTCTTTGCCCTCTCTGCCTGTGGTACCTGGCTGCACCAAGCATCTTTACTTTAACATTTTAAACTTTTCACCTTGCATTATCCCTTTTTCCCTTAAATTGACAACATACACTACCGGCCAAAAGTTTGGGGTCACTTAGAAATTTCCATTCCACTCCATTACAGACAGAATACCAGCTGAGATCAGTTGCATTGCTTTTTTAATCAGGGCAGCAGTTTTCAGAGTACATTATGTGCTTACATAATTGCAAAAGGGTTCTCGACTGTTGTAGAAAGAAGCGGCTGATCTTTAATGCAATATCTACATTGCCCATTATCAGCAACCATTCATCCAATGTTCCAAAGGCACATTCTGTTTACTAATCTGATATCATTTTAAAAGGCTAACTGAGAAAATATTGGAGAACCATTTTGCAATTATGTAAGCACATAATGTAATCTGAAAACTGCTGCCCTGGTTAAAAAAAACAAGGCAACTGATCTCAGCTGGTATTCTGTCTATAATGGAGTGGAATGGAAATTTCTAAGTGACCCCAAACATTTGACCGGTAGTGCATGTATTCTGTAGGCTTTTGTTTATTCCAACAAATCATTAAACTGCCCTTTGTTAGCTATCATGACCTTCTGCCTTTCTATTTGAATGTGTAATTTTAAGTGTAAAATTACCATTAAAACTGTCTATTTGAGCTGCGGCGAACCATACCATCGGCAAACCAGATTCTTACTTGAGTGTTGTTCAAAAGGCAAGTTATTTCACATTACTATTCATTTTCACAATAAAATGAGCAAATTCTTCATTTTAGGCTAAAAAGTAGGTTGGAAAGGACAATTTATTAGAGGGAGGGTGCATAAATAGCTTTTCCTCATGAGGTTTAACATCAGTTTCATTATTTCTGCTCTCCAATCTGCTAATTCCCTTTTTAAAAAAATAGTTTTTTTGTGTTCAGCCAGCCAAAGGTCCTGTAAAGTCATTCTATCAGAGAAAATGCTTCCTCATGATTCACATGATTTGTGCGAGAGGCCGCTGGTGTATGAAATCCTGCCTCAGGACTGAATATGAGTGTAGCTGTGTGTGTCAGCAAAATGGATGCTTGTTTCTATTATTGTTTCTAATATGGTTCACTATCTCAGATTCAAAACCACAAACACAAAGTAGAACTGATAAATGTCAAAACCTTGGCTCAAGATATGTTTGTTATGTGTACGTTGTTTCATTTTACTCTCACCTCTGGGTACTTCTTGTGCTTGAGGTACTCGTTGATGGAGGGGTGGAAGTACTTGGCGTAGCCCTCATTAAGACTATAGATCTTCCCCTTCTGCTTGATCTTCACATTCCTGTCGGTCAGGATGAACTCGCCGATGGCCTGAGGAACAAGAACGTGATGTTAGAACCAATCACGAGACTGGATTTATTGATACAGCTCAGTTTATTTCATGACAGAATTTAAATTGAATTCATGATATTGAATTCATGATTGTTTTAAGGAAAAGAGGTTTAAAAAAAACCTTAAAAAAGGTGCCACATCATGCAAAATTATTAATCAGGAAAGCAGCCAAAAGATTAGATAAATAAAGAATAAAACACTCAATATGCTTTTGTGGAAAAATCTGAAAAAATTACTAATGTTTTCAGTCTGCAAAATACAAAAATGTTGTATTATAAAATAATAATGTAATATGTAATGACATTATTTAAGGCTAAGTGCAGGTACACCATTATTCTCTTTAGGTCTGGAGATCTAAGGTGGTTGGTGAATTGCACTCAGGATTTCGTAGGTTTCTGGATGCATAACAAAAACAACAAGATTACTTTTAAACACGCATTGAAGCTTTTCATCCTATAATAACTAAAGCTTCTTTTCCAAATGCAAATTCCCAATGATTGGTTGTTGCATCTGAGCCCCAAAAAAACCACAAAAAAAATAAATCTGGAATAAGATGCAGAATAGATAGATATGGGTAGGTCCTTAGTGCGTGTGAATAAAAGGGCTTTACTGACTTAAGATAATAAGATGATACATTTTCTTTTATAGAAATGGAAAAAGATGAGCTATGACCTCCAGTCAGAGATATTGAAAAAGTAAGCAAACTCCAGTGCATACAAAAAAGATGATGTTTTAAATTTGTCCTCATACCTTTGCCCTTTTTGTACTACATAATAAGATTTATTTCTGGATTTATACAAGGATAGTTAAAGTGGCCCACACTTTATGCCAAATAAAAAGCATTTTATGTGTGTTTACAGTCCCCTCCATCCCTGATTGCATTGTGGAGACATGCAGTATGGAGGAATGATTGACAGGATGTTTTCTCAAATAAAAGCAGCTATAGGGAAATAAAAGCATATAACAGTAAACAGTGACAGCAAGAGACACAAAGGGAGGAGAGGTAATAATGTTGGGCAGAGAAGAATACTGAAAGAAAATGGCAGTGGATGTCAGATCTCCAATGAAACCTGAAGACATTTAATAGTGAGTGTTAAGTACTTACAGGGTCCAACATGAAGAAGTTGAGGCCGGCGCCGGTGCTGAGGGCCACCAGGGTGGCGCTGCCGTACAGGGTGTATCCTGCACACACAATGTTGTTCCCCTGCTGCAGGGCATCTTTCTCTGTGGGCTCCCCCTCTGATACCTGAACAACCGGAGGGGGAAATAAACCAAAAAACAAACAAAGAAAACATCAACAGTAGATTTCTGCAGAATTCAGTTCTCCAGATACCACTAAACTAGAAGTTTCTATTTGAGGGACTGTATGCAAATATTTACAGCAAAAAGAGTTCAATCAACAACAATTATAGTGAGGGTGATAATTGGGGCCACAATTCCTAAATCTGCATGCTATTGTACAAACAAGAAATGGTATACCCAAGTTTAAGTTGTTCTTTAAGTTGTATTTCACAATAAAAAAATTTTAACGTATATTTACAACTTATTCAAAATGGCAAAGAAAACAGGAAAAGGAAAAAACAGACCAATAAAGTAGTATTTTTATATTTAATCAAACCCAAATGTCAGCATGCATGTTTTGGTATTCCACGGTAAGGCTCGAACTGAGACGACAGTACGTCTACATTTGTACATTTCTTGTGTCTAAGGTTTTTCTACTTGCTAGGCCACTAAAACAGACTGACTGCAACTGCTTAAATGTCTCGGCATGCAGTTTAACAAGCATAAACCTGGATTGGCTGGACAGCAGTTCCCCCTTGTGTCTGCAGAGTCGTACTGCACTACATAGCTGTGGAAGTATTTACATTGAATATCCTAAATGAATATATATAATGAGAACTACTTCTGACACTCACATTTTCATGTTTCATGAAATGTGATGAATGCAGTTATGTCATACTTTTTGCAGAATTATACTAAAGTAAAAATGTATAAAATGTAATCAGTCATTCTTTATAAAAATAAATACAGTGAGAGGGGTGAATAATAACAATGAGCCATAATCAAACATTTGAAACAGTTCGACAAAGGAGTGGAAGCACTGCTGGGTCTTTCTTGTATTGTATTCACTTACAGGTATTTTTTTTGGGGATATTCCAGGTGCACTGTAATACATCCTTTATCTAATCATTTCTTATGTCTGGAATGGGCCTAATGAACTTTAACCCCATGTTGCATCATTTTAAAAAGAGGACTTTTTTAAACCTTTTTACTTAACAATGGTAAATATGAACCCTTTGTGACATCAGAATATTCTCTTCAGTGCCTGCATGGTTTGTGTATCACCACAGAGATCAGACTCACCCGTTTGTAAATGGCAAATATGGTGCCGATAGAAGCCAAGCAGTCGATGTTACTGGAGCCGTCCAGAGGATCAAAACAGACCACGTACTTTCCCTGTGACAATAGAAAATATCATCATTGAGAATAAAAAAAACTCAATTTCTTTTTTTTCAGATTACTTTTTGGGCAGTTGTAGGCCTTCATTTGGTAGGACAGTTTAGTCATGAAAGGGGAGAGAGAGGGGAAACAACCTGCAGCAAATTGCCACAGGTCGGAATTGAACCTGCAGCCGCTGCGAGGAGGACTGAGCATCTGTACATGGGGCGCACACTCTACCAGGTAAGCTACACAGCCCCCTCAATTATCTGAATTATTTCACATTTAAACTGTTTTTTTTATAAGAGACTGTCCCCAAATTAATTTTTCTCTAAATTGAAAATAGGTCATTTTGTAAGTTGTCGCTGTAGATCTGAAAATAATTCACAAGTCTCCTTTGTTAGTCAGTTCTGAACAATGTATAGGCCGTCTAATTCAACAGCAGCCAGGAGTTTTATTCAATATGCAATACTCATTCAGCAGATATAAGAGGACAGTGTAGTCATATGTCAGAGCGGCACTCAGGATTAATCTAGTTTATCCGTAATCCTGCAGGGTTGTTGTCCTCTTCAGCAGACGACTCGTGTTCAACACTCACCCTCTTATCTTTGGGAGTGATGATGAGCTCCTTGTTCTCCTCAGACACCATGCAGCAGGTGCTGTAGGAGGCCTGCAGCATGTTGATGACCATTTCGTTAGACAGCACGTCCAGCTTCTTCACATCGTCCCCCGTCACGTTCACAGAGCCCGCCAAGCCCTGCCTGTGTGGATCAATCAACCAGCAGCCAAACTTTGGTGGTGGAAAGTAACTAAGTACATTCATTCAAGAAATAATACTTAAAGTACAAATTCGAGATACTTGTACTTACTTACGGCCTATTTTATGCAACTTTATACTTCTACCCCACTACATCTCAGAGGCAAATATTGTACTTTTTACTCCACTTTTGTCTGATAGCTTTAGTTAACAGATTCGTTTTTTAATACTCTTCCTGTCCAGGGAAAACAATCCAGATCTGATGCTTTGAATGTGAATGTTTGTGATAAACTAACGGATGAAGTGTTCCTTTACGTGTTAATACAATTCTCCTACTTCTTAATCTAAATAAAGTCTTTAAAAACCCACTTGGATCAGCTGGAAAATGCATCATCATAAAGCTGAAAACAGGGCTGTTAATTTAATGGGAGGGACAGCGCCACGTTTGGATCTTAAAGCTTGTATGCAGCTTATAAGGCAGTGCTGCTAAAAAGACACTTAAACCACAGTCAAAAATCTACCCTTTTTAGTTTTTTCAGCTTCTCCGGAACACTGCTTCTCTCCAATGTCAATTTCATTACCAAAGAAGTAGTTATTGTGTCACTTTTTTAACAAATCTAAATTGTTGTGCAATCACAATTTTATCTCCTGCAAGAAAAGACACTGAAAAAGCTGCACAATCTTTGTATCACTTCCAGATTAGAGTGTTAAAATACACCTACAGCATACAAAGCTCACTGTCTTTGCTTACAGTACAGCAGCGTGACTTTTACAGCATACAAAACAATCATATCAGCACTTTCTGGCTCGGTCACTACACTGCTTCTGTGGTCAAATGTTAAGAATTGGACAACTTCTAAATCCTCAACGAACACAGCCTCAGCCCTTAAATCACTCTTGGTTTCTAAATCTTCTGTGGAAGTGAAGCAAAATGTCAAACAGCCGTCTTTAGCAAGACTGAATTCCTGCCAGCTGTTCTGCAGCCGACCGTGACTTCTGACCTCTCCAGAGGGATGCAGTCTTACATAGGTCAATAAAGTATCATCACATTATTATTTAAATGTTTAATGTTTTTAAATTCTTTGTTTAATCATAAATATATATCACAGTCAGTAATGTAGTGGTGCATATATATCAATGGTTCCCAATAAGCCTATTCCAGTACCTCAGTACTTACAGGTGGACCAGGCCTGCCTTTCGCACAGCACAAGAAATGGCTTTGATGGCGGTCAGCATGGCGTTAATGAGCTGCGTCAGCTCACCGGTCGCCCCCTTTGCCTGGCGGCCGGTCTCGATGACAAACCGGGTCAGGGTCCATACGTCAGTGTCAAATGCCGACTGGTCCGACATGCTGGTTTCTGGTCCTTCTGTTCCTCTTGGTGGGCAGCAGCAGATCAGGCGGAGGACGAGCAGCGAGTGAGCGACCTCATTACCAGCCACGTCCTTTTCATACCCAGAGCCATGAAGGCAAGCCAAGGGGAGCTATTTGTGATTGCAGCCGAGTGGAATCGTGGGTGTGTGTGTGTGTGTATGTATTTGGAGATGAGTGAGGGGGTGTCAGGTGTCGGCTGTAGAGACTGGCACAGTTTAATCCTGCAAGACAAACCTCCCCCCAAAAAAACTTTCAACATGTTAGACAATAGTAACTCAAAAAACTTGGGTAACACAACAGCTCTTAGGTAAATTCTTAGTATTGTATCCACATTTGTTGGCAAATGAACCGGACAGTTTGGTGCTGTGACATAAGAGGAAAAACTTTCTATATATTCAAGTTCATGTGGTGAACAATGAAGCTAAATTACATTTTCTTAGGTTAAGACATCCTGCAATGTTTTTATAACAACTACATGTTGATGCTTTAAATGAGTTGCACACTCACCACTGAGCGACCATGTGCATATAACCCTGTAATCTATGTATATAATATGCTTTATTGCACCTACAACTACCTTAGTTTGAAGGGAGGTTTGACTCAGTATGTTATGTTTCTGAGATACACAACGCTTTAGTGAAAGACTGAGAGGGAGAAAGAGATGGGAGTTTAATATCATGAGAGTAGAAGCAGGCTCAGTCTTTAGAGTGAGCTTTAAATGTCATTAGGGCTCTGTGAGCTTCCACTGACCTTTAGCTTAAAGGTTGACTCCTCTGGATAAAGTATCTCTTAACTTTTGTTGACAGTATATCTTCCAACTTTTAAATTTCTAAAAACGCAACGAGTTTATTTTAAGATGTCGATTTAACTTTTCAAATATTTGCTTATTCTATTCACATATGTAGAAAGTTGCATGCTTCTTGGAATACTTAAAAAAACATTGCAATTCTCACCTTTTTTTTTTTTTACTTTGTTGTAGTACTTTTCTTAGTGTCAAGTGCAAAAAGCATTACATTCTTTATCGTACTACATTTTTTTCCCCATATTAACATTCAATAGAAACACCAAGGGGGGACACATCAGACAACAGGGAAGAGGGAAAAAAACTATAATAAAAAACAGACAAATAAGACAATACGTTCACACAAAAAAATAACAAAATAAAATGGGGCAGCTCCACTGGGTGGGGGGGTGTGTGTGTGTGTATGCATGTCCATTGACAGTATGCACTTATAAGAACATTTAAATATTATTCTAACTATATGCTCTGGATACAATTTATTCCATTTTTCTATTTGATTTCTGACTGGGCATTTCTAACCTTTAAATGTTATATTGAAAATGAAACGGCCAATATCAACGAATACACAAAGTACATGTTAGTGAAAAGGTTAGTGAGTTTTAAAGAGGACACATATTTCAAAATGATGAAAACGTGTGACTTCTTAGACTCAATTATCAAACAATGACTTCTTAGACTCAATTATATTTATTGAGACTTCATCATTCTAAACAACAGTTGTTTACATAATAAAAAGGCATCATGTTTTGTTGCATAGAGGTTTGTATTTGGTCCTTCACACGACTAGAATGTACTTTCATTCTAATTAAAGGCACAACTGGAGGTAAACAGGAGGAAAAGTCTTCAGGTTTTGTTTATTTTAGTGCATCTTTAGTCTTTGGTAGTTTTTGTATGGAATGTGTGCATTTGTGTGCGTAATTGAGCTTATGAGCCACAGTATTCATAATTCTACTGAACCACCTTCTTTCTATTATCCGTCAGTAGAACGTGCATCGATGGTATGGCATTAAAAAAAAAAAAAACAACCTTGGAACTCCAAATTTGGTTTTCTAACTAAGAAGATCCCGACAATTTTGAGCTTAGGAAACCATTTTTAAACTCCAGAAGACATTATCAAATAATACATTTAAATCAAGCTCAAAATGAGGCCAACTTCCAGTTTGGAGATACAAGGTTTTTTGCCAGACCGTGATGATTGTGAGATTGAGTCGATGCGGTCTCACTTCTTCTTGGCATGTTTCTTGCAGATAGCGATGTACTCCAGGACGTCGTCGGGGGAGCCCATAGCCACAGGAGCCCGCTGGTGGATGTCCTCAGGCTGGATGTCCAGAATGGGCTCGAAGCCGGTGGAGGCCATGCCGCCCGCCTGCTCCATGATGAAGGCCATGGGGTTGCCTTCGTACAGCAGTCGCAGCTTTGAGGAGGAGGGGACGGTTAGTTTCTGGTCCTAATGTCAAACTCTTAAACAGGAATATTCCAATTTCAATATTTTTTTATTACTTTACAAGGCCCTGAATGGTTTAGCATTAGCAACTTAGTCAACCGTCTCTCCCGCTTTTACTATTATACTTCTATACTCTACAGTATTAATGTACCAACAGTTAAAAGGATAGGTTCACAAGTTTTCAAGACAGACAAGTGAACATTGAAAACAGGTTTTTCTTGCAGTAATTATTTCGTCATCACAAGATCTCTTCCTTATAAGGACATATTACAGCAAGCAAAACCTGTTTCAGCTTTCATATGGGAACCTGATTATTGCTTCAACACAGACTTAAAATATGAAGGTATTCTTTAAGACAAAGAAATACAGCGAGCGATACAACCACTATAGATCACTGTGGAACAATATATGCCCATAAATATTCAATATGGAACTTAACATCTTAAGACTTCTCTTTTGCTTTTATGGATTTTTCTTTGTTGCCTAGATTATTTTATTTATTATTTTTTACAGTTTCTGCATTTGTAGCTTGTTGTGAGAAGTGAACCTAATGTTTGTCCTGAGTAAAAGTAAAATAAAAACTTTAATATTGCATGGCTTTTACTCAAAACTCAACGGTGCCTTTTCCTTCTTTGCCTTTTTTATGGTCACTGACTCCAAAGAGCATCGTTTTTTGTTGACTGGGACTTGTATACTTGCATTTATAAAACACTCATTATACCCTCTCTCCGTCTCTTCTCGTCTGCATTACAAGTCAGGTGCTTTCTACCCTTAAGAATGTGACAACATCATGATTGGCTCAGTCTTGCAATCAGTGGAAGGATGTGGAGGGTGAAGAAACGACATTGTGACACTTTTTAGTTTGGTTTCATGTTACAAGTGACATGAACAAACTATTTTTGATGGAAATCCCATGAAAAAAAACAAAACAATGAAATGATCCCATTAGAGTATGGTCTGTGTATCCAAAGCCTTATTTAGTGTATTCCTCCGTGCTGTAGATCTCTGTTGTCCCAGAAATATAAAAAATATTAAAACCATCAATGACATGTTCCTTCATTATGATGAATATGAACTCTGTAGTTTATTTTGAGTGGAACCCACATACACTGTACTGCTGCTGTAAATACTTGCTAGCATACCAAATCCAGGACTGAAGATAGACCAAAGTTCAGTTTATTACAACAATTTACAATTAAACTGTATATTCATCAGTTGTATTAAAAAAATGTACATCTTCTTCAGTAAGTAAGTGCAACAGAAAGGGTTGAGAAGTCAGAAGTACTAAGAGACAGACTATTGCATTGTTGGTTTGGATCTTTTCATTGGATTTAGGGACAATAACAAAAATGTTGATTATCACCAGCCATATCCTTTAAGCCTGTGCATAAACTACAGGACAATGGAGGTTTATGTCTTTATAGAATACAATATACTTCTATTATTGCATTTACTAAATTTGTACCAGTCGCTTTGTTTTTAAGATGGAACATTTGAAATTTCAGAGCATTTATTAGGCCTTTAAAACTTGTATATAAAATAGTTTGATATTTGAGGAAGCAGCAGAAAGCAGCACGGGACGTTACCTTTCCTTGGGGGCTCTTCACATTTCCTGGGTATAAAAAGATGCCTCCATACATCAGCGTCCGGTGGACATCTGCCACCATGGAACCAATGTAACGGGCGCCGTAAGGCTCACTGCCATCCTACAGTCATTTAAGATGGTGCATTAGTCAGCTACTTAAACCTGTACTGGAGAAGATCTACATTTGAAAATACAAACATCTCAAGATCCCAAGACTGCAGATAAAACATTGTCACTGGCATATTTACATTTAAATGTATGTTGATTGAGGT
Organism: Perca fluviatilis; assembly: GCF_010015445.1. Taxonomy (NCBI): domain Eukaryota; kingdom Metazoa; phylum Chordata; class Actinopteri; order Perciformes; family Percidae; genus Perca; species Perca fluviatilis. Next base: position 31,694,787 of record NC_053117.1, read on the forward strand.
CCACTGTCCCCGATTAATAAAAACATATAAAAACATTACTATGATTGAAGCTCTCCCCACACATGTCCTAACAACAGGGTTACCTGAGGGAACTTCTTCTTCTGCAGGTACTCTGTGACAGCGGGGTCAAAGTACTTTGCGTAACCTTCATTCACGCTGTAAATGTTGCCTCGCTTCTTGATCTTCACATCCCGATCAACCAGGATAAATTCGCCAAGTGCCTGATGAGCAAAAAGCAGAAAATGTTATTGACAACTTCAGCAAAAAACAAGATTAATGTGAAATACAGAGCCTTCAAGAAAGTACTAACTGGGTCGAGCATGAAGCCGTTGACTCCCTCGCCGGTGGAGATCACCATCATGGTTGCGCTGCCGTAGAGGGCGTAGCCTGCCGCCACCAGGGTCCTGCCGGGGTGCAGGGCGTCCTTCTCACAGGGCTCATCATCTGTGGTCTGAGGGAAACGGTATAAAATATAGCATCATGGACTCATTCCCTTTTCATTTCAGTGGTGTTTATTATTTATAACAAAGGAATAGAGAGGAGTGGAATCTGTCAATAGATACGAGCTTGTTCACACCTGCAGCTATGATAAAAGTGTTTGTTAAACCTGATTTTTCTTCCTTGCAAATTCATTTCTCACGTGTATTAATTTATTTTAATATCTTACATTGTAACTGCCACTGAATAGAAACGCTTTGCCTCCGAGGGCTACTAACCATAAAAGACACTTTTATCACAGGAATTTTAACTTGTGTTAGTACCTTTTTGTAGATAGCAAAGATGGTTCCGATGGAGACGAGACAGTCGATGTTGGATGAGCCGTCCAAAGGGTCAAAGCACACAACGTATTTGCCCTGGAAAAGAAGGAAGAGAGGAGTTGTAAACAAACAAAAGTTAGGTTGTACATTCAGCGTTAAACAACATCCTGAATGCATTTTACCGTATCACAAAACATTCGCAAAGCTGACTTTTTAAAAGTATTTTAAACCCTGCATTGTTTACATTCATATTTAGCTAGCATTCATCTTCCCTGTCTTTTGTTGGTGCATTAGATTATTAGTGGAATACAGGGAAACCATTGGCAGGAATGTGTATTGCGTCATTCACGTGCATGCGTGTCCTTGTGGTTGTGCATGAGCTAAACAAAACGGTGACTGACTCATAGAAAAACAGCTCCATGGCCAACCTTTAACCTTGTGCCTAGCAGTGACAAATAAATAGGAGTTTGACGTGTACCTGCTGTGCAAGTAATAGAAGTACTTTTTAACAATGAGAATTATTTTTGACAGGAACTGAAACCCAAGCCTTTTTTACCAAACCAGTTACATGAGATAAGGTCCCATGAGGAAAAGATCTGAAAAACCCAGAGAAAACCAGATGATCCCGTTTTGATGATCCTGACCCCAACGGGTCATTCCAAAGATGAGATTCCAAATAAATGAGAGCAGGCTTTCCCAGCTCAGCGGGGTCCAAAGGAACCTCAAACGTTTCCCCACTGGTCAGACTTACCCTCAATTCTGGCTCTATAATGATGGCTTTCTCATTCTCCTCAGACACCAGCACACAGGAGGTAAACGACGACTTGATCATGTTGATGACCAGATCATTGGACAGAATGTCCAGCTTCTTCACCTGGTCGCCGGTCACATTGGTGCTGCCAGCAATGCCAAAACTGAGGAGACATAAAAGATAAAAATGTGTTACAGTGAGGATGAAATCTCATGGAATTGAAAACTGGCACAAAAGGGATGTCACTGGTTAAAAATGTCACTTCTCTGTACGCACAAAATCACAAGTGTGCAATGACACAACGATACATTTATTCCCAATTTTTTTTACTGTTTCTTTATATATGTAGGTTTTTTGCCTCTCCATGCTCTGTATTTGTTTGATATCTTTGTCACACTGTTCATTTTAAAATTGTGCAAATAAACCTAAACTCAACACCTCAGAGATTCAGCTCACTGGTAGATTCTATTTTGTTTTCCTCTGTACATTAACTGAAGAAAAAGGTTATTTAAAACAGCTCTACGGTTTTGTAAAGAGATACGTTTGATTGGAATAAAATCATGTCGTCCAGTTAAGAGGAAGAAAGTAAGGGAAAAAAACAGCACCTGTTGGATGACAATGCATTTCTAAAAACGGTAGTGGTTAGTTGCATCAACCACTGAAGTGAAGTCTGAATCACAATCAGCCATAAAAGTTTAGGACATGCAAAAGATTTCTGCTCATGCAAACAACAAATACAAACACAACATTGTAAAATAAATATTAATGTAGATGTTTAGGGAATAGGTCTATTATTGTAATGTATACTGTAAGACGGCATCAATAGAGACTTAAAGTGGACCAACACATAGTAACACGATCATATAACAAAATGAAAAATATTATAACAGTGAAGACAGAATAAGACAACAACAATACATGATACGGAAATTAAACTGGAGTGGTGGTTTCAGGTATGCGCTTCCTGATTGGCTGTTTGTGCCAACGTGGATTCACGATGGGGCTAAAGGAACTGTGCAAAAACACGTGTTACTTTATAAACAAAAATGATATCTTATACTCAGTGATGATTGTTTACTCACAGGTGGGCGATCCCAGCTTTGCGCACAGCGCTGGAAATGGCCTTCACCGCCGTGCACAGCGAGTTGAGCAGCGTTGTCAGCTCCCCGGTGCCTTTCGCCTTCCTGCCCTCCTCCATAACGAACCGGGTCACGGTGACCACGTTGGTGTCGAAGGCTGCTTGGTCGGACATGGTTGCAGATGGTCTCCTGCAGCCTGAGAGTAGAAGTTGGAGAAACTGCTGCAGGATTTAAATGCTGTGCAACGCGGAACTGGAGTGGGAGGGGGTGATAACACGAAAGCAATCCAAAGCTGCAGAGGTGTGGCCCCGCTGGAAACCGTATACCCGCTTTGTACAAACTCAACTGGTTAGTGGTGAAATGAGAATGTTACCAATAGAGGGATGTGACAAGAATAATAGACTCTGTGCATGCCTGAATTCAAACTGTCGTTGCGCAAGATGGGTCGTGTACCTACTATTCAACAGGTTTGATAGTGTGAATGAACAGTTTCATAATGTTTAAGGCTACTTCTGATAATGTGTATTCACATTCTTCTTGCTTTTGAACAGATTTAACTTTTTACTTTCAGATCTATCTATCTATCTATCTATCTATCTATCTATCTATCTATCTATCTATCTATCTATCTATCTATCTATCTATCTATCTATCCATCCATCCATCCATCCATCCATCCATCCATCCATCCATCCATCCATCCATCCATCCCATAGGCTACATGGGTGCAGGTGCCGATTTGATTAATATTGCGATTTTCATTGATTGCGATTCTAGAAGTAGCAAATTGCTTCCTTAAAAAAACAAAAGTTGAATAATACACTTAGAGACAATATATCATGAAACATTTCTGAAAACAAATTGTTTTCTAAATAGAATGCACATCACATTTGTTGACATTACATGACATTTGAGTTTTTATATACTGCTGGGGAGCTTGTACATTTCCCCTTCAGGGAATGAAGCTTTATCTTAATCTATAATATATTATAATTTATTATCTGATTATATTTTGTATTATTAATCTGAACATTCAAAGTAACTTATATGATCAAATAGGCCTACATGTAGTGGAGAAACAAGTACAATATTTGTTCTAAAATGTATAGTGGAAGTAAAAAGTTGCGTAACATGGAAATACTCAAGCAAAGTACAAGTAACTCAAATTTGTACTTAGGTGCAGTGCTTGAGTAAATGTAGCCTACTTTCTACCACTGCTTGTAGTCAAGTTAAACCACAAATAGACTATACACTTTTTATAAGTAGGCTTAGTAAGTAAACATTTTTTATAAAGAGAAAGAAAAGTAGGAAAGCTACGAAGTGATTTACAATTACATAAGAGAATCTACAAGAGAATATTATAGCCTACATAAAAAAACAATACAATTATAACAAATCATAAAGTAATTGTATACTGTAGGCCTATAATCGTATCACTATACACACAGAGTAACATTTTCTAAAGGTTTTGAACTATTGTCTACATTGCTGTTAAAACAAAACGCCACAAGATGGCGGTCTTGGCCAGTCAACCTCGTTAGGGCTCTTTGCTCTGTCCCAAACACTGACTGCGTGTTGTTTTGGTAGCCTAGAATAAGCAGTAGTCTTCTAAATAATAACTTTATAGCTTTACATTTATGTTGTATCAGACATTAAACAAGCCGAGTAATCTTAGAAACCTTTAAAATAAGACCACAAAGAAAAATCTGCACTTCTATGGCACAGAACCACTCATATTAATGCGCCAAACGAAAACCGCCCAGAAGTTAACCGAACTATTATAGGTCTATATTGTTTCGCGGAAGATAAACAGGTGTGTTAGCTGTCACAAAAAGCCACAAAAGATTTAGCTACTAGCTAAATTACAAACTACAAAATAGTTATTTGTCAGTCAATGAAAGCGGTTAATCTCTCGACGTCTTGCTGAATTTCTAGATAAAGTGTCGAATATTAACCAGCAGCAGTTAAAGAGGCTTAGAATAGTTAACTAAAAGATGGCTAAAGAGTACATTTGCTGATGGTTTAGCTCGCTGTAGCTCGGAAAGTAGGCCAACCTTGCAGCAGGTAAGGGTACACCTGTAGCTCTCTGACTGTAGCATTGAGCAGACTGAGCTGGTCTGGGCGCCGACTGCGCATGACCGCGGGGAAACAATTTGCTGCTGAGGCGGACAAGTACAAAGAGACTGCTGCTGCTACTGGTGGTGCATACGGGACGCGCCGTGTGCCACGGGGCTAAAGTATAACCTTGTAGAAGTTTGACGTTAAGTTACTACCTCAACCGGACGACTTACCCTTCAGCTACTTAACCCCTAATGAGGACAATCAGTTGAGTTAACAGAGAGGAGGAGTTGCATTTAAGTCCAAAAACAGCTCGTGGAGACTTGGCGTCGGGTAAGTTAAACGTTTTGTTGTCACAGAGAGCTTTTGATATAGGCTATTAACTTTATCGTCCTTAAAGTATTTAAGCTTTTGATGATATTTGTGTACGTATAAAAGCATTCTCAAGGCTTTTCTTGGGTGACTTGGATTTGTGTCTTCGATGCACATTCTGGGTCAGGTGGCCCTGCAGCGACCAGACCGACAATCCCATGAAGCGCTGCTGGTTAAGCAGGATTATGTTTAAAGTCATATGGTGTTTCTTGTACCTGCTCATTTTGGTAATCTGTTTTTATTTTTTTACATAGACCAAACAAAGCTTGTTCACGCCATACAGGTGTCATGGAAGTGCTGGAAGTATGCTGCGTATAACCTATGGGGTTGAACTTTGAGCTCCAAGTGCAGGGAACGTGGTGCGTGCGGAAAAGTATTTTTATTCATTCAAGATTGAACTTGTTAGCCTTATTGTGGTGTCTCATTTGAGGATTTTGCTTTTTAAAACCGTTTGCATACACTGACCCATATCTCTCATGCGATTTTAGTAATCCCTCACCATTATATGACCCATACTGACTCATCTCTGCCATGCATTTAAAAGCTTAAATCAGGTTCACCACAGATTTGGAGGCCCCAAACACCCTCACCTCAAGCCTCCTTTTGAACTATACTCCTTTTCATTGTGTCTTTATGGGCTGTTGAAAGGGACTGTCATCAACTTTGAAATGTTCCACAGTGTTGGTGATCATATCCAGTCTCCAAACCATACATATAATAGCAGCATTGATTCTTCCTCTCCTCTTCTGATTTGGCATGCCATTACCTATTTCTTACTGCCAGAGGTTGAAGCAGGCAGATGAAAGCTTGGCTAAAGCATTTTAGGACCATAATAGTAGGGATATAGACCTGGGTGGTGGTCCCTATTGTGCTGGTGAATTGCTGGGGTCAAATAGAGGGCTCTTCATCTTCTGCAGGGCTCTGAGGCTTTCCCACTTTTCTTTAGAGATAAAGCAATGAATTGATATGTCAAGGGGAAGAATATGAGCCCTGTGACATCGGTTTAATGAAATTCTTCGGCTTCCAGTGTGGCACTTTTGGCATATCCCTGAATCCATTTTTCTACACTTGTGTATAATAAGAATAGAGATTACAAACGGGGCTTTCATCGAAGGAGACCAAACAAAGCTTTCCTTCAGACATAAAAGTACCAACCTGCTGTGGCTTTGGTGAAACTGGTGATCTTTTGTACAGTCAACTTTAAAAAACAAAACAAAAAACCTTTAGTTTTTTACAGGTGTTCACCTCCAATTGTGATTCATTCGGTTTAAGACCATTTGGCTGCTTTTTGTTGTCTATCAGTCTTTAATGTATGCCAATAGTTTATGGTTTTGTTTAGCCATGCAAACATTAAGATATCTGCTCTATTCTAATCAAAACAACACTAATTACAGAATAATTTAAATACCCATTCTTCTGATCTTGGTATGTCATGTAGGTTAGCTAAGTTTACTTAAACTGTCAATTGATGTATATGTTTATTCCAGCCTGCTCTACCTGCAGTAGAGCGAAAAAGTTTGTTTTGGACGCTGCATACAGGACATTATGTCTCCAACATGTTGTCAGTCTCTACATGTGTCTGCACATTCTTGTGACTCAATAACTTAAACAATACATGGAAAGTCTTTTTACCACAACATCTGAAGACAATGATTTCAATAAGCCATTTTCTAACATTGCTGACTTCATTTATCTGTTAAAGATTTTCTTTTTACATTCATACATAGGTGTTACATTAGTTTTGTTAATTAAAATGCTCATTACTGCCACTTAAGGAAAGTATTTCTTTTATAAAATATCAGCTAACGAATGCTCTGTTTATTGGCATAAATGCATCACATTGATTTTAGTGTGTGGGCAGCTCACGCGTGAATTGCTTATTTTACTGACATTTCTGAGCTTGTTGATACTGTAACACGCTTAGTGTTAAATCTGTACATTGTGCATGTCCTCCAGCAACACCCAGAGCATTCCACAGCCTCTCACTGGTTTCCCCTTAACACATAAGCAGATCGGGTGGAAGCACAGCCTGGCGTCGGTTGGTACATCAGGCTTAGCGGCGCTCTGGGCACACATCATCAGGGTTGGTCAGTCAGCCTTTGTGGACATATGGCAGAGGTCTCTCAATTAACACCTTAGTGAGACGACCCTTCTGTCCACATGATCAAAGCTGGGCCTCCGCTGCTCAGACGTGTCACCCCCTTCACCCTCCACCTCCCTGTGATTTTTGACTCCCATCCTTCCAGTGTTTGTTGAGAGAAAATGACTTCCACTCCACTGCCTCGTCTGAGCGGGTTGCACGCCAAATCTGGCCCTGATTTTCTTGCAGCTGAACAGTTTTTGTGGAATACTTGCCGTGGTGTTTTCTCTGTAATTTTATGTGGAGAGGGTGCTGGGTTGTAATTTTAGTTTTGGTCTTACATCTGTGCATGCTTCTGTCCCATTTTTGCTTCTCTTGCATGTTTTAGTGCTTAAAATACCTTTCTTTGGCTGTTTTATTCTTTACTCTACTCTTACTGGTGTTAGTGTTTGACTGGGAAGGTGAAGGGAGTTGTTACAGCTGTTCAGATCTTAAGTGTGGGATGAAGACCTACATGAGCCTCAGGGACTTCCCTGTTATTATAAGATCAAACCTACTTTGAATAGTAGATCTACTGAAACGAACCATTAGAGCTCCCCTGCAAAAACCAAACCGCACTGAGATTTGTAATAAAAAAAAAAAGTAGGCTACATAGCTGATGAAAGCTAAATCTGTGAAGTGAGATTCAGATTAGATTTTACATAAGTAGCCTCTGGTTATAAACCTGCAAAATCTAAAACAACAAGGCCAGCACATCAGATTTTACATGGAGAATAAAAAGAAAAAAGAAAAGCCAAGCTTCAGGGAATCCTCCTAAAAGATTTTCAGGGGTCTGGGGCCGTTGCCAGGCCACAACTCCGCATTGTTTACAAATTTGCAAGGAAGTCATTATTGGAGTGATCAAAGCTCTGGCAGAACTGCTTGAAAATCGTTTTAAATCGGTGCTTGCTGGAGTTTAGAGGCTTAACAAGAGTCAGAGATGGATTGGAAGACATTTATGTTGGCGTTTTCATTCACGCATTCATCACAAATAGTAAATGGAATGGAAATATTATACAAACATTTGAGTGACTGTGTGTAATTTTGATGCAAAGGTCAGATGTAGAGCTTTTGAGTTATGGTAGTGTGTAAACATCAATTTAAATGCTTGATCATTGGACATTGTTCACATAGAAAAATCGTTCAAAAGGTTTCCCATTCTTTGAATTGTAATGTAAAGTTTTTGTAAGGTCCTACATAATACAGCTGCTCAGCCCACACTTCAGTCCAAAGAAATCTCAACATGCACATTAATTAGTTCACTAGCAGCATTGTTGGAGACGTCGGGACAACCAGCAGAAACTCCAGGAAGTTACTGGTCCCAGCCAAGAAATAGTGTGGCATATAACCCATAAAACAGCGATTTATCATTTTCAACTACACGTTTTTGCACAGATTTAAAGCTCCATTGTGTAATTTTTTTTTTTTAGTTGATTCTTCGCAAAAAAACCTCTTTCACAGATATGTGCTCATTCATGTGTAATTACTTCCAACTAATCAAAGTATTCCCGTACGCGTAGAATCTGACATACAGAATCATTCAGAATACATATGAGCGAGTCGCTTGAATGACGGCTGCCATGTTGCGCCTCCATCTTTAAAATACATTAGCCAAAGAGGGACATACCTCTGCCTTTCGCGCTTTTAAACTCTGTGGCACTGACTGTGAAGAATGCCAGGGAGGGAGGGGAGAAGATTACTTGCAACTGCCAGCAGATTTGAAAGCCTGTTGAAAATGGAGGATTGCGCCTATTCTCGAGGACATGTAACGGAGTCGCCAAGGAAGTTTAAAGAGTATTAAAATGACAACGCGACAGGCAAAGTAACAAGGCCAAAGTTAATATTGGAGTGGCTTTTTCAAGATGGAAAGACCATGGGATGTTGATGTACATTACTCAGCAACAGGTGAAAATAGGGGCAAGGTTGCGCAATAATGTTAAAATGATTTGAACTTTTAGCGAGGAACAAGTTAAAACTTGTTTTGAACAATTTCTTTGTCACCTGCCGATTGATTTTAAGTAAATCGGGGATTTTATTTTTAGGCCATATCGCCCAGCCCTAGTAACAGTATGGTCGTCCCTGATGCCCCCTTCAGGTCAAATTTAGTTCGTGTAAAAATAGCAAAGTCTCTCCATTTTTCATCCACCCACAGGGCCGCTAATGTGGTTATAGACTTGTATGATGTTGTTAGTGTAATACAATATGAAAAAAAATAAAAAGAACTACCATACTTTCATTCTGGCTTGTTAAATGGGTCTGGTGCTTCTTTGTGTCCAAAAATAGTTTGCTCAGAGAAAGCTATCGTCTTGCTGGTAGACTTGATAACCTCTTTTGCCTTTTAAGGCCTGGAGAGCTGAAGTCCCCGTCAGTGGCATCTGCTCAGGTCGTGGACGTGTGCAAAACTCTAAGCTCACAAACTGTTGCATTAAATATCACAATATTCTTGACTGTAATGATCCCTCCTTGTGACCTGGATAGGAATATATGTGAATATCTAGACGTTTCATCCATTCAGAGAATTCTAAGATGACTCAGTCCTGCATGCTTCAACTTGTGTTTGAGATTTCTGTTGAAAGGAATATTGTCGCGGTGAACATGAATGAGGGGAGGTATTTTTCTGTGTAGTCAGGATTAAAACCTGGCTAAACCTTGAAGTGTGTTTCACAAAGATGTTTTGTTTCCTGGTATGTTAATCCCTTTTCTTACATTCATGCCTCCTCCCAGTCATCATGTGCTCTTTGCATTAAAGTCAATCGGTTGGGATAATTGAAATTTGCCCTTTGCAAATGAATTTAAATGAGGATTTCTGTTTGTTTCTCTTTCTCCCTAACTTTTGCATACCTGATAACTTTTTAATACCTACAAAGTTGAGACACAAGTGACAGAGACGGAGGAGAGCAGGGAAAGGAAATGCAGCGGAACATGTTTTAAATGGCACACATTAGTCTATGTGTGGGGAAACACTGAAGTTGTTTGGATAGTAGATATTATTTTGACCTGCCTTTCATAAAAACAATGGCTGGAAAACACTTAACCAAACTCTCTGGCATGTGGTTTATCCAACATGTTAACACAAAATACTTAATAATAATGTGTGTTAGAGTTGTACAGATTACAGCTGCATGATATGACGAAAATATGCCATAGTGTATTGTGATAACGATATTACTTAAGATAAAAACAGATATTAGAGTGTACTCAGTTGTGCCTTTCTGCTGCTTTTTAGTATACTGCTAAAATACGACAAATAGCTTGTTGAATAAAAAAAATGACAAGAAATAATTTACATACAACATACCATTTTTACAGAGCAAATTGAACATTTACCTGAACACCAAAGGCAACTATAAAGAAGGGATAGTTACATTTTAAAGTGCAGTTTTCTAGTGTTACTCTTTCAACTAACTGAAAAAAGATGAATTGTGTAGACCTAGTCACAATCAGCAATTTGTATTTACAAAACTTCCGCAGCTGCCTATATCCGAAGGAAGTGTCAGTTGAGTAGAAGCGGCTTTCCCCCAGCTTGTCATTATCCCTTCAGAACTACTTGTGAATATAAGGTAAGTCGTCTGAAAAAGGGAGTAGTGAAAGATCCCGCCCGGTTCTTGTACGTTAAGCAGGACAAGGCAGGTGCAAAAAGAATTCAGGGCTCAATTGATACTGTGATAATCCCTCAGCTATGCAGGCATGCACAGACTCTGCCTGTCAAGTTGAAGCCTGACACAAGAAATCTGATTACATTTATGCAGAACTCTTATCAGGAGAGCTAAGCAGCTGTAAACGGGTGGCATACTCGGAATAGTTTACCAAAGGTACCATTTTTCTGTTGGAGCAGAAATTCACCGGAGTGTATTTTATTAAACATGGGTGCATTACCAAGACTGAGATTCTGATATTTCTTCTTTCAAAAGGTACTCAGTCTGGCTTTAACCAGTCTGAATTAGTCAAAACACTCAAGAGATGTAAGAGACAAAGATTACTCTGGATAGAGTGCTCACCTTCTGCTGTTGGGTTGAAAATGTGATGGTTTGACTAATCAGCTTTTGTATAGCATTTGAGCCTATACGTAGGTGAATCTGTGGTGTGTTTTATTTTTTATTTTTTTATTGAAAGAGTAGACACTGTAACAATACCCAAGGGCTATTGGAAACGCCCCCAATTCCTCCACACTTCCATTATCCTCCACACCACAGACAGAGCTGTTGAATTTGTCTCCTGCAAGGGATGCCACTATTTACGGCTGAGAGAACCCCAGAGCCACGGCCCACTGGTCACCGGGCTGCTCGTGTTACAGTCTCCCTCACTGGCTGGTATTGTCAGGTTACAATGTGTGTGTGTGTGTGTGTGTTTGGTGTCTGAGCGGCTGTGTTGTGATTGGCCCGTGCTCTGCCACGTGAGCCAGCGTCGGGTGACGTCTCCATGTTAATCCCTCATTTCTCTCTGGGATGTTTTCTCTCTGGTTGTACTGTCTGTGTGAGGTGCAGCTGAGGGGAAATGCATTCACACAATAACTTTGAGACTTTTAAGACGTGAGGAGGGTGAGTGCAAAATATGTTTTGAAGTCAACATACAATTGTTGCATTGTTTTCTGTAAATGTCTACATTTTGAGAGCTTTTTCTCCATTCAGAAGATAACAAACTTCCAGAGAACCCAGGAAAAAATGCATGTATTGCATCTAAATGGTGTTCCAACGGTTTGTTCTTTCATAAGATTATCAACTATGAACATGCGTATAGTGAAAGTAGCTTTTTCTGCAGTTGGAGGATTTTACTCATGCTAGCTTGTTAAATGGAATAACATCAAACTTGCTGTAAGTATTGTTCTGATTGTGTATAATGTTGGGGAAAATACTGATGAGCCAGAGCCGCACAGAATACCTGTGGGATGGTGTGAGCTGGTTCAAGGTTCTAGTCAGGGTTTTGGGTGTGATGAGAGCGGTCTTGTCTATAGCTGCTGCTTTTTGACTATGCTGTGGCCTTTTTTAACAAACACTGGCCGATATTACTTGATCTGTTGGAGCTTTCACACCTGACCTGTTTGTTGTGCTTCAAAGGAACTCTGGAGTGTTTGCCCCGTTGGTTCAGTGTGTTCAGGCTGGTGGTAAAGCTGTCAGTTGAGCTCTAGTTTTGACAAAACAGCCAGACCAAGAGCCACCTTTTTCATGTGGCCTCAGTCTGTTCCCAAGTAGACTCTGGTGCTGTTTGTTTGTGGCAGGAAAGCAAAATGGACCAACCACAGGATTTTATAATGGTAGATATGTGATTTTAGCTGGAGCTCAGAAGCTAAATTACAATTATAAACCACAAGACGCCTCCTTTTCATCCTGTTTCTACCTGTTCGTTATTATCCATAATGTGTGGTTGAACTGCAATTTGGACAAAAAAAAAAGAAGCTCATACTTAGTTTTATTTCTTTGACACTAGGCCATATGACTTCATGTTTACTCCTGTCGGTTTGCTTGTGAAAATACGGACCAGAAATAAAGGAATATTTTTCCGTTGGTCGGGACCAAATGAACCAAACTAAAAGGTGTGACGGTGACCTGAGACCAATCCAGTGACCCGTTTATCACAGAAGCAGTAGCACTGATAAAGACCGACGCCTCTCATCCTCAGAAGTGGTGCTTTAACGCACCACATACGTAAGAACACGTCCATAGGTTCTGCAGATACAGGAGACGAAAGAAACTTGGTCAGTAGTCTGTGTCCTAAGAATCTACAGCCATGCTAGCGGTTTTGTGAGGCAGTGCTTTGAGCTAAATGCTAACGTCAGCAAGCTACAATGCTCACAGTGACAATGCTAACATGCCGATGCTTATCAAGCAACCGCTAACGGGTCTCTTGGTGTGTACTGGGTTATGCAGTGGTCATGTTATATCAGATTTACAGTAATTGCAAGCTGCCAACTAGGGAAGAAAGTCTATGTCCTTGTGGAAATTGTCTCAATTGTGGCAATCATGACGTTTAATCCTACTTTTGTTCTGTAAATCAGTTCACTGTGAAATGCATCATAAGGAGTAATTTCACATTTTGGAAATTAGGTTTCCAATTAGTTAGAGTGAACACTTTTATGCGGTTATAAGAAATTGTCATACTCTTTAAATTTGAAATGAAGGCATGAGACAACCATAGAACCTTTCCTCTAATTAAAGTAAATATTTTATTTCCACTGGTCATTTAACAAATTTACAGTGAGGTGAAGACAACAATCTTAAGTGGTCCTTAAATCAGAAGCAAAGCTGTTTTCCCAGTTAAAGGTCTATGGCCAAGTGCCTTTGATTCGATGTATAAACATCTTCCCGAAAGAAGGAGGTCGGGCGTTTCTCAGTAAATTGTTAAACTGCAGCAGTAAATTATTTCCTCTTGTGGTCAGTGGGGCTTTGTTTACAGTGGAGATTGACTCCCTGGTGACACCATTGATCTTATCTGCTGTGGTTAAAGCTTCTGTGCACATGAAGGCCTGCTGTCAGCAGCACACCACACAGGGAGCGTTTTTAATATGAGGCTGGGTTTGCAGGAGGCTGCATTTCAACATCCCATGTTAATTATAGTAAGCAGATACTGTAATTCTGTAATCAACACAGATGATTGAGGGAATTATAATTATTTGCTGTTAAGCATGATAAACATTTTTTGTTTTATGTATTCACTTTACTTAAACTACTTACTAATTCACAAAAATGTGCTGTTGTTGGTAAAGTGAGATATGTCCACAGTGTTTGGCTCTGACTTTTTACTCCTCATCACTGTGTTGTGGTGAAGTCGGCTTGACAATGGCCCTGCGCCCTCTCTCAGGTTTCAGTTTCCACAAAGTGAGGGGCAGATCACCATGGCAACGCTGTCCACAGGTTCCCCAACCTATCCATAGACTGTAAAATAAATGGACCAACAGATCTCGTTGCTCTGGACGGAGACCAGTGAAGGATATTAGAAGCACTTTTCCAGTGATTGCTGAGCGTTACTGCGCAGCCTCCAACTGAGAGAGACAACATAAATGTGATGTGAGCAACGTGTCTGAAAGTTGAAAGTCTTCTGATATCTGTGCAAAAAGAAATCTCAATCATTCCGAATCAGAGACTGAGAGTGTAGGTATATGTAAGGAGATAACATAGGCACAGGCTAATTATTGCTAACTAAAAGACTAGTTAACATTAGTAATTAAACTTAAACTGCTTATGTAAGTCGAAACTGGCTGCGAGCTTCTCCTGTACTATACGGTAATTCCTCTACTATGCGACAGTAAGTCGCTTGGTTATGACACAATCGTTAGCCTGTTTTTACAACAACGTCTCCTACGGAGCCATAACGTGAGCTACAAGGTAATGGAGCCTTTTATACATTGTCGTGTTTCTTTAGAAATAAACAATGGACAAATAAGTCTTTAAACGCTTCACATGTAAAGTTATTTTCTGTCAAAGTGACGCCAAAATGAATGGCAGTCAATGGAATGCTAACTGCAGGTGATGCCTTGTTAGCATCAAAATGGCTGCATAGGAGCTACGCTCTGTCGAGGCAGGCTTACCCCCTTGGACCTATCCCACATTCCCCCTCTGAGTGTCGAGCCAAGGTCGCTTCCTCTGCTACGCGTCTGATCGAAGGATGGGCATTTATGAGGCAAGTTGTTAACAAGAATTGTAAAACAGTTTTTCTATAAATAGATGCAGGATGTAGCTTTTATTTTATTTATTTTTTTAGCTTAAGTGATTTGTTTCTCCCCTCTGATGTAAGAGCTGTATTCATTCACAACTATCACTGGACACATTTCAGCCGCTTTTTCCGGTCATCAGTCTTGTGTGTTTAATGGAATTCTATTGAATTCTATGAAAGAAAAAGAAAAACAGCTCTTCTACGATCATCTGCCTGGCAAGTTCCAGCGTGGGCCTGGGCTGCTGCTCCCTAAATGTTCATCCCCTGTTTGTGTAATGTACGATTGAGCCCAGCCAGTCATCCAGAGATTTCACAGCGAGCTAGTGGGCATGTTGTAAACAGTCAACAAGAGCGAAGAAGAAGATTCCACAAAGATGCCAACGAATGACTTACTGGAGAGACGAGACAGGATTCCGAACTTCTGTCGGTAAGGACTGATGCCGAAATTGTCGGACAAGACTCGGTTGTTCATGACCACATTACAAACCGGCTACGTAATCGATATCCTGCCTCTTGCAAGTTTTACTTTAAATAGGACACTATTTTATTAGTAAACTTTGTGATGTGTAGGGCTGCAACTAACGATTATTTTTATTGTTGATTAATGTTTAAAGCAATAGTGCGTAGTGTCTGCCTCCCCCATGAGGAATTCTAAGTAATGACAACAAAACTGTCGGCACGTCCATATGATACAAGCCTTTCATGACCATTGGTGTCCGAAAAAACAAAACAAAAAACAAACATGGACTCTAATTATCTTCACTCGAGTTTCTGTGTGGGAAAGTCACCGGACGCCACAATCTTCTGAACACAACCATACTGAGAAATACAGCGAGAGTTGAGCTGATAAGTCTTAATTAGCTTTGTAGCAACTCATTTGGCAATGGCTTGAATGTAACAGACGTTAATTAATATCAAAAGGTTACGCACTAATGCTTTAATGTTTATTATTCTCTCGATTAGTTGTTTGGTCTATAAAATGTCAGAAAATGGTGAAAAATGTTGATCACTGTTTTCCAAAGCCCCAGCCAATGTCTTGTTTTGTCCACAACCAGAGAAGTGTCATAGAGGAGTGAAGAAACTAGAAAATATTCACATTTAAGAAGCTGGAATCAGAGAAATTCTTTAACTTTTTTTCTTTTTTTATTCTTCATGAAGATAGATTTCATTACCCATTCAATATTTATTCCTTTTGCATTATTTGTATTTGTTTATAACTTCAAGAAGCACTTGACTTGTATGAATATATTGTGTGTTTGTATGTTGTTGGTCATTGTTGCAGTGGTTGACCCTTGAGGGGCTTGCAGTTCACATCCTGTTAGTCTGATTTAAACTAATGTTGATTGAAGATATCTGCTGCTGCATGTGGGTCGTAATTTTACTCAGAATTAGTTTTTATGGTGTTCGTCAAAGCAGTGTTGTATTATGTTTATTGGTTCCTATACAGTGTTTATAGTTATCTTATAAAGGCTTTGTTTCTTTTTATTGAGAGAAGTAGCCTTTTATTTACTGGAAAGCCTTACCGCTGTATATGGGTAGTTATCCCGGCAGTCATGAGCACATTTAATCATGTTGGACAGGTAAAACAGTATGTTGAAAGTCGGCCTGTTTTGTTTATTCAAATAAGAGAGAGTGCTCTTTCTTTTAATAACACAGGGCTGGGTTTTGACTCGTTAAAACATAATGTAGCAGAGAATGTGAGAATGTTAACTAGCTAACCTTTTTTCATGTGATATTTATTTGACCTGCTGGAACTGAGATTTTTCAATCATCAACAGTGATGTTATTTCCACAAGTTGACCAACATGAGATACTTTCTTCTTGTTAAATGTGCTCTCTGTAAACTGGATTTCTTACTGTAATATATATGCTGAGATGGTTTGATATTTTAAACAATACAAAGTGGATGGTGGTTAGTTTGTGGAGTTGTCTCCAGTTGACTGCTCTGAAAATTAAAAGCCTGCGTAATAAAAAAATAAAATTAGTATCACTATTCCAATGAGCTCATATTTAGAGGACATTTAAAACACAAAAAAAAACAGGAATGGCAGTTTTGTTTTCAGATAAAATAAATACATTTGAAAGTACCCATTTATCTGTTGTTCATTGTTGATACAGCAACCCCCCCCCCTTCCTGTCTCGTCTAGCTGTTTTGCATACTCAGTGACATCTGCCACCAAACCTCTCCACCTGCAAATGCTGATTGTTCCTTCAGCGTTGCTGAAATAATAGCAGAGCACGGGTCACCACTCAAGTCAATATTTGTTCATGGACAGCGCCTTCTGGGCAGCATGTGTCTGTCTGTTTTATTGGAGACGGTTAGTGATGTTGACTTAATAATGAGACTGATCAGGATGATCTAAGCCAACAGATTTTTGGGTCTGATTACAAGGCCTCACATAAGCCAGCCTGAATATTACTAGAGTATAACTATATTTCGAAGTTAAAATATTTTCACCCTCCAAAATCAAAATATCTCTTTCTGCCAAATAAAGTGCAGCATGTTGCTCAAAAACACAACTTCTGTAGTTGACTATAAAAGCTTAAATTACCGGACAAGATTAGAGAGAGGGGGGGATAAAAAAAATAAAATGTATATATATATACACACACACACACACACACACACACACACACACACACACACACACACACACACACACACACACACACACACACACACACACACACACCCTCCCTTAATAATATAATTAACCTCTTTCGTATACACCTGGGTGCATCAGTCATATATCTTGCATTGTTTAAACAGTAGTCTTCTATGCAGGTCCATAAAACTGCTTCCATTACTGCAGTGATTTGTTTTCCATTTGGTCATTAAAGCAAATATAATTTTGAAATGCTACTTAAAGCTTTGCCAAGTGAATACTCAACGGTTACCTTGGGGAAACGCATGCAGCCAAACTAACAGTCTGTCTTTAGCAAGCCAAAAAGAAAATGAAGGCACTTAGACTGTCTAAAATACAAAAAGTTATTTAAACATATTGGTAACTGACGCAACACATTTAGTTTTAATGTGGGGATATTTGGTCACTTTTCAGACCTGTCAATACAAGATTGAAAAAACATTTTTGCCTACCAAAACATGAGTTTTATGAGTGATTAAAGTGATCCTGAATTATTTTGACAGCACTGAATTAAATGTTGTTGTCGTCCCCCCCCCCCCCTTCCCCATGAATCATTCCCAAGGGTGACAGTGAAAATTCCCAGAATACCCCGGGAGTTAATCCCTTAGTTTTGGTGGAAGTGGGGATCCTCCCAGCAGCCATAATACCACAGTGTTTCCAGAGGAATGTTACCGCTATTGTCAACCAGGATGACTCCCACTGGGAAGACACCCCCGCCCCTCCTCCTCACTACTTTTACTGCCAACACAATACAATGTGTTGCATTATACGTATGAAGGCATGCTACTGTTTTCGTAGCCTGTGACCTTGTGACCACGAGCTAAGACCAAGATAATGAGAAGGATGACACGGAAGTCATCAGTTTAGTCCCACAGCTAATGCAGCTCGACGACGGCTTGGAATCCTCACTTTCTTTCCGTTCTTAAAGTTTTTATAATTACTGCTACAACATGTTTAGTCTATAAAATGTTAGTTGCATTTACATTTTCTCAGTGCCCAAGGTGATGTCTGTCTGTTTTTGTCCAAACTTTCTTTAACACAGTTTTTCTGTTGTCTTTCTTCACCTGTAGTAGCTCGGCTGCTCTCTGCACCAAACACCCATTTGCTATTTAACAACTTCCTAAAGCTGTTTAGGTTTACCGTATGAAGAAGGGAAGTTTCTTTGTTGCCATTCTTGGAGAATGGAAACTGCCCCAAGTGTCCGTCAGGCTGTCACACCTCTCCTGAGATTGTTTGAGGGTGAGGAGATGCAGTGGTCTTCCATGTGCAAGGCTGGTTATTAAACCTTTTTTGTATGGACTGGAATATACCAGCTGTCATCAGTACGCTTGTTAATTATATGTAAAATTTGTTTTTAATCCTAAGTGTTCGCTCCAAAGGCAGATAATGAGAATTTCTTGTGTATACTTTATTTTATTTATTTTTTAATCTTTTGTGGGTCATGGTGGGTCATGGTTTGAAAGCTGAATTTGTGCGTGTCACCAGCTCTTCTCTCTCTTTGTTCTAACATTTCCTCATTGCTTCCCCCCGTGGGAATAAATTAGACTTTAAAATTCAGGGATAAAGTGCCGTGCGGACAGCTTTGAGCGCTGTCAATGAGGAACAGGCAGCGGGTTTCCTTTTGGACTGGGTTTGTGCCTCATCACTACTGCCATCCCCCTTCTTTCCCCATGCACAACTTTTTATCTCCCCTTCTCTCAGTGGAACAAATCATTTAGCTGCCACTCTAATGGGATTAGTCCTCCCTCTATACCTCCCTCTCTCTCTTGTCTTCTTTCTTCTCACATGCTCATCCCTATCCTTCAGTTCGTCTCTTTCGGGGTGCTGCCTCTGGAAGAGGTTCATCTCAATGAAAAGCTTTTTAGAGAGGGAACATTGTGAATGAATACGGAGTAAATGGAGTATCTTAGAGCTTCAGTCACCTGATTTGGCCTCTGACTGTTCACTGAATTGGTTGCTTAAACTTCCGTTGACGTGTGTTCTTGTGGATAACCCTTTTTTGCATTCAAGGCCAAATGAACTCTTAATCCCTGCAGTTTGGTTGCTTTATCATCGCAAGGCGTCCCAGCGACTGAGCAGGGATAACGGCAAGTCCCCCAGATAAGCATGTGTGATATCCCTGATGATAAATGACATTGAGGCTAGTTAATCAGTCCTAACCACTAATGTCACCACATTAAGCAGTATGGTCCTGACCTTACCATTGATAAACAATGAGGCCAGCTGAGAGAAAACAGAGCAGCTCAAAAAAAAAGCCAGCCAATGTCAGGGCCAGCTGGGGATGTGGTGTGAATGGACGGATATATTTCACACATCGCATTTAAATTTGTTGTTTTTCTCCTAAGGTTTACAGAACACACTACGATAAAAGCAACAGTAGCACATTAAGATTAGATGAAGTAATTGCATAACCATTAAAGGCCCAGTCTCACCAAAAAGTAGCATAGCCAAATAAACTGTGCTAGAAGCTTGATGATGTAGGTATGGACACTGTTTAACCTTTTTAAACTGGGTTTTTAGTCTATTTATCTGCTCTAATTGTGATTTAAGATCGCTTTTATTGTGCTTGGTTTAAAACCGCACAGCATGACTCTCTCACATACGTACAAGTTCCTCAGTCACCTGTCGGTTACACAGTCAGTTGCTACCTTCTGTTCGTGTCTCAATGAAGACATTCATTCATGAGATTTTAATCAATTTAAAGACCAACTGCTTTCAGAAGCCAAGCTGTTTAATGATTTTAGATAAAATGGAAAACATTTTATCATTTGGAGGCGGTTTCATGCTCATCTTGTGGTTGAAAGCCCACTGAGGCTGGCAGGTGCCGAGACGCTCGGCAGTCTTTTTGTTTCCAGGACTCAGACCATGCCGCCCCTAGAGATAGAGAACTGGCTCTTGAGGGAGTGCTGATTTGATTTTGAAAGAGAGCTCCATTTAAAATAAATAAATAGAGAATAAAAAAATAAAAAAACTACCTAGGCTGTTTCTCCATTCCAAATGAACCAAAAAGTGATTGGTTATGTCACTCATGGACGAGATATCCGGTTGCATGCTTGCGTGACAAATTGCTAGAAAAGAACATGTACCTCATTTAAATGGCTCCCCCCTCCCTCCCATCACATCTATGCAGCTTTGGCTCATTTAGGGTGCCCGAGCATCTCTATACATTAGTGTAACCATCCCACCACCATAACTCGACCTTCCCCCGACAGTCAACCAGCGTAGCGTGGCCCGTGACTCATTAACACCATAATTGGTCCAGCAGCTCAAGTGTCTTGTCTAATCAAGACAGACGAGGTTTGTCCGGCTCTAAAAACATTCCTAACATAGTTATGTGTTGGACCAGCAGGCTGACCTGTAGCTGTCAATTCCTGCTGTCACCAAATATCACAGAATATATTTTAAAGTGAAAATTTTGGGATTGTGAATTATCTTTTGCCCTATGAATGAAGTTTATTTTAAAGAGGTTTTAACAAAATAGTTTGTCAGTGTTTTTTAGGGCTTTAGCTTCAGTTCGGTGTCTTTTGTTAAAGTTTGAAAGAGCATGCTTTCTCTCCTTCATGCTGTCATCGGTTTAATTAGCTTGTTGTTCATTGTCTGGCTGCTGTCAGAGGAGAAGGGTAGCAGTGGATCTCATTGGTCCTTCTCCAAAAGGTCAGCAGAGTGGGCTCACTTGGCACAAAAGCAAACATGGGAGCACTTAAAATGGGGAATTTCTCCCACAATGCCTCGTTGAGAGAGCTGACAACAGAAGTGAAAGCCTTTGGGACCGACAGTCTCGTACCACAGCTACAGACTTCATCTGGAGTTGAATCTGGAGACGGTTTATTTTGAGACAAAGATAATTGCAAGAACAAGTATAAACAAGTGTTTTCTCTTGTTGTTGTTGACATGGTTGGAAATTTCAATTCAAGTATAAGTTTTATTATTGAGGTCATTGTTAAGTGGCGTTCTACTGGACTAAATAATATTTTTGTCCTTCAAATATGAGGGGGAAGAATATTAGATTAGCATTCAGAGATAGGAGAAAAACGTGCTCTGGTTTATTAACATTTCTTTAAACCAATCAGTCGTCTTGGGCGGTGCTAAGCACGGGACGCAGGTACGGTGCCTCTGCAAAATAGCCTCGGGAAGTTTTTTTGGTGGAACATGTGCACGTAGTAAGGCGAGCTCTGGAATTAAAACGGCTGTCGAGTGTGTGATGAGACTTAAAAAAGAAAAAAAAAAACACAAACTTCACAAACTGCTCCAAACAGCTCTATTGTAGTCCAGCCTTTACTTCTGTGACAAACGTGCGTCACTTTGTAACGCACGTTATAATGCTCACCTAGCTGCTAGCGTGGCACTCCGTCATACTCTGCAACTGACTAGCTAGCAGTACTTACTGCACATGTGCGACTCCCAACAAAGATGGTACAGAAGTGAGCTTCCTCACTCTGTAGCTAAAACGGAGAGTTCAACACACAGGGTGAAAAGAGGAGCTGCAGCTATGTGCAGTGCAACAAAAATATGGTGTTTTCTGAAAATTAAACCACAAACCTATTCTGGTACAACCTCTAAATACAATTATGAACCTGAAAATGAGCATAATATGAGCACATTAAAATATAAAACTTTTCCAATGTGCTCTGGACTAATAGAGATGCAACATGAAGTGAAAAACAAATAGCAAACCTGCAGAGACAGTTTGAGTCTCATGGTGCCCCGTTAAGGGTGGCGGTGGGTGGTGTTCACCAGCCCATGGCTCCCCTCCTCCGCTTAGTGACTCCACTCAAGAACTAAACAAATAAGAGGCTCCAGCCTGTCCTTGGTCAAGTGCAGGCCCGACAGAGGAGGTCATGTGTGGGGGGGAGGGGGCAGAGAGGGAGGTGTTGATGGAGGTAGACAGAACTGAATCAGGGAGCGGGAGAATAAAGGGGGAGAGAGAGGGAGAAAGGGTAGCAGCACAGAGCGGGAAACGGTGGAAGCTTCAAAGTGGTCAGTGGTGGAATGTAACAAAGGACATTTACTCAAGTACTGTACTTAAGTACAAATTTGAGGTACTTTACTGGAGTCTTTTCTTTTCAAGCCACTTTCTCCTACTCCACTAAATTTTAGAGAGAAATATTGTACTTTTATATCCACTACATTAATCTGACATCTAGTTACTTTACAAATTAAGATTTTTGCACACAAAACAAATGTAGTTCATAAAATACAATTTTTAACAACGAAAAGTTTTATTTTTTACTTAACTACCCAACATTATACAGGCCTACAAGCACAGCTGAAATGGTTAGCCGATTAAACACTTAGTTGCTTGACAGAACAGTTTTGATGGTTTCCAGTTTCTAATGTTTCTATGTGAGGATTTTGTGAGTACGGTTACTTTGAATACTTTAAGTAACATTTTCAATGCAGGACTTTTACTTGTAACAGTATTTTTACCGTTTGGTTTCAGTACTTTAACTTAAGTAAAGGATCTGAAGGCTTCTTCCACCATTGAAAGTGGTCCACGTGGTTTTAGGTGGAAGGCAGCAGCCAAACCAGTTTTTCAAATGAGAGAATTTGTAGCCTTTTATTTTTTTTTTTATTTATTTTTTTTTTTTTTACATCATTGTAAATGGATAGTCTCTGGGTTTAGGACCTGTTGGTTGGACAACAGAAGCAATTTGAAGATGTAATCATGGGCTTTGGTAAAAATGTTTTGGCTTTGTACTGACCAAACAGATTAATCGATGAAATAAGAAACTATTCAGCAGGTTACTTTGCATAGGAAATAATCTACAACTGCAGTCCCAATCTGGACCCAGACTTTTAAAATAGATTTGGAACATTTTAAACATATTATCTTATTTGAATCAACTTTTAGAGAGCAATGTTTGAATGTGTGGGAAACATGCATTTACGAACTCATTATATTCCTACTTTTCTACTGTTGCCATTGCAGTTTAAAGTTATTTTTGTATTATTCTAACAAAGCCACATACAGTACTCTCTGGATCTGAGCCATCTGTTTTTACTCTAGGGGGCAGTGTTGGGAAAAGAAGAGAACTGTGTTTTAGAGGGAAAGATTGTGTGTCCTGAACAGAGAGGATGAAGTCCTGAATCACTGCTCAGGGCAACTTCATGCTGCAGTGAGCTGAATAGGCTGATTAATGATACACCTCACCGTATCTGGAGTAAAGGGTAAAGTTATTTGAGGAACAGTGAGTGAGAAAGTTGAAAACACTCATTGGATCTCTAAGGATTGATCATTACCTCAATAAAAGAGCAGTATGCAATCCGTAAATTAAATACTACAGTAAATTATACAATTTAAGGTTGTTTTGGCTGAAAATGATCCTTATCATCCTCCAGAAATGATTACTGATGCAGATAAATAGCACCGGTTTTGTTCTTTGCAAACAAATTAAGTGTTATTACCTCAAACAACCTGAAGGCTAAACAATAAAAGATGAGACAAACCGTTTGGCAAAAATGCCTTATGTTGTAGCATGTCAGGAAAAAAAGTTCCTTAGAAGCAGCTGATTGGCTCTTTTAGCTGCAGGCAGGAATTAGTAAATCTCAGAAATAAATCTTAGGTGGCGCACAGTGCCAGATTTAATCCCAAACTGTCATCTAGCAGACTAAATCATACATCAGGGTAATCACAAACTACATCTTCAAAGAAGTTGCACAAAGATACTCTGGAATCTAACACTGTTTTTTATAATCATTATTTCTATTTCAATTTTGTGACCGTTTTGAGTTGGGAGTAGGAGGCTCTGTACAGCTCGGATGAGTGGCAAGTTTCAACTGCAATCTGTATGTAAATGTGTATGTAATAGGGGTGGAACAGTACACAGAAGTCAAGGTTCGGTTCATACCTCGGTTAGGTACGAGTTCGGTACAATGGAGGGAAAAGCAAAACAAAAATGCCGAAGGAAATTTTTTTTTTATTGTGCAGGTCTCAGGCTGTACCACCTAGTGTCATACAGTCTCTCCCCTGAGCTAGCTGCAATAGCCTGAAGTGTGTAAAGTAAGATGTAAACAATAAGTACCCCACATCATCTCCAGACTCCCATCTGTAACTTGTAAACAAAATAAGACCATCAACTATAAAACTGAAAATACAGCATCTCTGTTCTCTGCAAAGACAAACTAAATTACCTGATTAATGAAACGCTATCACGACGTCTCCCGGCCCTTTTTCACCGCAGAAATCTGATTTAAAATCTCCCTGCCTGGCTAAAGCTAATATAGTTAGCCTAAAGAAACAAGGCGTCTGTCCCAACTAACGTTACGGTTCGGAGCCGCGACGCTGGAAACGTAATACTAATCTACAACAGTGTTTTTTCTACAACAGAGTGTTTTTGGTAACCACAGTACTTTAAATACACCAGTGTTGGCGTCTTTTACGCTATGTTAAATCCCACATTTGCAAAGCATCTGAGCTGCCACTGAGTTATTTTACATTATTATGAATACAATATGCTGTAGGTTGTAGACTCAGCTGGATTTGGATATCCCTGCATGTCTCTCACACATGGTCCGAACTGTTGCTCTGTCATTTTAAATCCTCGTCCTAGAAGTAATTTTACACTCTGATACTCTGGTTTTGAAGTTTGTTTCTATCTCGAAATCCATTTTCAAGCATCCTTTTTGGTCTGGATACGAACTGTTCAAGTTTCCTGAAAGAGATATGGGGTAAGAAGAGGTCAGAGGGGTCAGCCAGAGGAATGAACATAATAACGGGGGGTGTATGTATACTTTTCTTTGATTTCCATAATTGAACTTGTCATTCTCAAATGCTATGTTTATCATCATGCACAGCGGCTTTGGCTGCACCAGAGGAAGGATAGCAGGGAGTTGAAAGTGATGGCACCATAAATAACTTGTTGTGTACAGCAACAGGGCTGACTGAAGGTTGACTCATTGTCTCACTTTATCGACTACTGTATTGTTGGTGCTCATGATTTAACACATTTGGGTCGAGATTTAACTTTTGTGACTGCTGTAGATTTATTAGTTCGTTTATTTTAGTTTTTGGACAGAGACCATCTCGCTGAACCTTGGTTGGTAAAGGTACTGTGCTTGTTTTCAACATTTTGAGTGCAAGATGTGAACTTTTGCTGTGCATCTCTTTCAGTTACTGCAAATACAGGTCTTCTCTTGTGGGCTTAGTGCAATTTGTTGTTTATGCACGTTTTAATGCAGTTAAGAGTAGAATAAGAGTAGATTTACTTCCGATAATGCAGTGGCATATTTAGGAGGTTTGGGGAAAACAACTTAAATGTATACAAAACGAATAAAACAATATTTTGATGGGTTGACAATAATTGTTACCAGAGGATGAATCTTACGGACTTTGGTGATGCCCTGACTTTTCCTCGAGTGCTGATGCTGACGTTTGTAGTTTGTAGTGAAATGTTTTGACAACTATTGGATGGAATGCTATGGCATTTTGTGCAGACATTCATGTTCCTCTCAGGCTGAATTGTAATGTATTTGATGGTAGTTCGACTTTTCATCTAGCGCCATCATCAGGGCAAAATCTGAATTTGTCCAATACTTTGGTATAAAAACTAAATACCTTCCCATAAGCCTGAACTGTATTGTGCTCATCGCTAATTGGAAAATGTTAGCATCCTAACCCTCTAAACTAAGATGGTAAAAATCGTCAAAACTCATTGGCTACCTGCTAAACAAAAGCATGTTAGTAAAGCTTCACAGAGATGCCAGCATGGCTTTAGACATTGTCTTGTTGTCAAGAAATGATCCTCTGTTGTAGAATTCACACGGAGTAGAAGATTTTATATTGAGCTCTATTTTGCTTCAGAAGAAGCTTCCTCATCCTTCCTCAAGATGGGAAGTCTTTACTTGTTAGCCACTTGGATGTAGCTGGAAGTGTTGTCTTTTCCTCCTCTGCCACACTCCTGAAAGTAAACTCTGACTTGCTCCTTCCTGTACTGTATGTTCCTCCCTCCTCGCTGGGATAATTGAAAGGCTTTGAGGCCGGCTGAACTCAGCAGGCTCACGCAGGACATCAAAGGGAAACAAACTGTCGGACAGCACAAGCTGGGGGTCAACACCGCGGCTACAACGCTGCCAAACGGCAGTGAAAGTCAGTGCTGAGGCATCTGGCCGTAGTCGGCACAGCAGCTTCTTCTGCAAAGCTTCAAAGGCATTTCCTAATGAGCGCCAGATGCGGACTACCATAGCCACTGCTGGTTGTGCAATTATGCCGACACACATGTAGACATTAGCACTTGTCTGTTCCTACCAGCACAGAAACGTGTTGTACTTTATCTAGTTACTTTGCTTGTCTTCTACAGAAACATGCTGCATTTTATCTATACTTTTGTTGTCTTCTATTCTTTCGGAGTTGTTCCTGAAAGAGACACCTGTGCACAATCATGTCGATTATCCAGAGAAGTATAAAATGCTCTACATGCACTGTTGCACGCACAGCTTGTGTTTTCATGCTACTGAGCCCCTTTCTAAAGCTCTGGATAAAAACATCCCAGTTTCTCTGGAGGCGTTTTCCTTCCATTAATTCTGTCTTTTATTAGGGGAAAAACAAGCCTGTTGAATATTCAGCGCAGTGGGTTTGCAACCTTTACAGCCCTCTCTTTATTCAGGCTGTTTACTGTTGACACTGAAGTTACTTAACCCAAGCTTTTTCATGGTGGAAAATGTGAACTGTCGCACCACATCCTCTCACCACATCCTCTCAAGACTTTCAGTTGGTCACTTTAGATGGGAAACAAATGGGTCTAGACTGTGTGGCATTTTGGCCTATTTGACAATAACAATGCTGATTTGCATTACATTTCTATCCTAATATGATTTCAAAGAAACCGTTTGCAACTTCTACAATCTCACTTTTCCTTTTAGGTTTTTTTTTTTTTTTTTGCAGCTAGGGCTGGACCCGAATATTCGTTCGGTGGGTTGGTATTCAATTAGAAAATTTGACATTCGAATATTCAGGTTTTTTTTTTTTTTTTTTGCAGAACCTGGCTTCCCCCTCCAAACGGTTCTCATTCGCGCTTGAATATGTTCGAAATATAATACTCTCTTTTACAATTTTCTTATATAGCCTAGCCATTTTAATAGGATGGACAACCCAACCTCGTTATACTTAATAAATATATTTGCTTCTTCTTTGACTACTAAAGTGTTCCTGCAACGGGAGTATTCTCTGGCTAGAGCGCAGAACCGCACAGTTTGCATGGACAGAAGTGCATGCCTGAGCTTGTATTTTGGGTTAAGCTGCGTTGCTTTGACATTGTGGAAAATAAAATAACAGAAACAAAATGTATTATCCTTTTTTACCCGTTATTATCAATCTAAATTAATCTACTGCGAAATATAGGAGACTTTGAGATTTTACTGGGACGTCACGTCACATGCCCCAGTTAAAACGCCCATGAGTTGAACGTCATTACCGTCACGATTCAGCGAAAAGAAGACAAAAATGCCGAAGACTTCATCTGTGTGGGAGAACTTTAAAGTAAGTGAGGACAAGACCAAGGCAGAGTGTCAAATATGCAATTTTGAAACTGGCCTACCACAACAGCACATCAAGCTTGAGAAATCACCGGAGTTCTGTAAGTAGAACGAGCTGCTTTTATCCGCCATTTACACGTGATCAAAATTTGCACTTAATTTGACGTGACTTGCGAATAGGCCACGACAGTTAATGACCAACAGTAAAAACGTAGCCTACTGTAGTAACAGGGGACTGTGTCCTGCAACAACAAAGCAGTTGCTTCATCTTGCTTGTCTCTTTTACCGTGAAACAAAGCTGCCTTCAGGTGCGGTTTGGAAATGTTGGTATCCCCCTGCCGGTGTGGCCACCACCGAAGCTTCGAATATTTGCTGTTGAAAAGCACCGAAGCTTCGAAGATCAAAAACTGGTATTCGGTACAGCCCTATTTGCAGCATTTCCAAACAAAGTGACAACCTTAAACTCTTAGGCCCTTGGAGAGAGAGGGGACTTGTTGCCCTAGGAGACCTATATGTAGACAAACATTTTGATTCATTTGGTCAGCTGACAACAAAATTTAATTTACCAAATTCTCATCACTTTCAATATCTTCAAATCAGGCACTATGTTAAAGGCGTATTTCCAAACTTTGACACCATGCCAACAAGTTGCCCATTCTAGGATCTCATGCTGCTTCCTCCTGACTCCAGGCACCTAATATCTCGTTTTGTGTCCTTGTTCTCCACCTCCGCATCCACTCACCATCTCAGAGAAGCCTGGTGTAACGAGCTGGAGCTTGAGGTGTCTGACGATACCTGGAATGAAGCTATGACTAGAATTCAAACATGCTCTATCAATGTTGGATATAAATTGATTCAATACAAAGTAGTTCATCGATTGCATTATTCTAAGCTAAAGCTGCATAGACTCTAACCATCACTTTCTCCACTGTGTGACCGATGTGGAGGTGCAGAGGGTTCGTTATCACATATTTTTTGGTTATGTCCTCAACTGCATAAGTTCTGGTGTGTTGTATTTCAGTGGCTTAGTCTGGTCTATAACTTGGACATTGCCCCTGACCCAGAGCTGACACTCTTTGGGTGCTCAGAGAATGCTCTCAGGTACTTGCCTGAGATACGTACAGATACATGGTTGCTGCAAAGAAAATTATTCTCCTGGACTGGAAGTCCCCCACCTCCCCTTGCTTTTGAAAATGGCTCAACGAAATGACTAAGATTATCCAGATGGAAAGGATACGCTTCTACAACTCTAAAACACAAAAACGCTTTCTGAGCATTTGGGGCCCATTGTCTTTCGACGCAAGTGTCTTTGCTAGTATTGGACCGACCCATTTAGAAGATGCATTATTCATCCCCGCGGGGAAATTAAAGTGTCCAGCAGCTCACATATTGTCAATTTCCCATCCAGCGCCCATGTCATTTAAATGGCAATTCACTTCATACACAAGTTTCTTCTCCTGAAAATCTCTCCTTCCTGCTTAGCAAATCCGCCATCATAATAGCAATGCGCCAAGGTACAAACGTGCCTGGCTTTAAAAGGGAATGGGAGATAACACTATGATTGGTTTATTGCATGTTACGCCCAAAACACAGCTAGGATTAATTAAGACACAAAGTATAACCCTTTTGAACCATGAGCCTGGCGCACAGACCTTTTTTTTTTTTTTTGACGTTAAACTAGCAAAAGTGGATTTGTGCCCGCCCTAAGCGCCCTCACGCCGTGCGCTTAGATTGTTAAAATAGGGCCCTTGATCTCACCTTGATTTCAGTGCAGCTTCAAACTTTATACTTGTTTGCCATCATGTGGTTTAAAACTAAAGTTTGAGATGACTTTTGATGGTAATATCACATGTTTTCCTCATTGCTACATTATTTTCATAATGCTACATTATTTCAGAAACTCTTTATGAAAAGTTGTTTCTTTTCCACTCCATTTTCCCTTTGTGACGACAACGTGATGACTCTGTGCACTTTAAAATGTTGTCACAAACATGATCATACACTAAAAGCACTTGATTTAACTAGAGGTGCTAATTTAGATCCACCTGCGAGGTTGTCAGCTGTGTGTCTGCCTGGCACACTCTGTGTAGGAACGAACTTAGCAGAAAAAAGAGCTTAAAACGAAACTTGCCACTTTAAAACACTCAAGAACTTTTCCCGCTTCGGTCCCCCTACAGGTTGTAAGCAGAAGTGTCCAGTTCATTCGAACTACAGATCCACTACCCGATCTGGCAAACTTGCATAATGTAATGGACAATTCCGTTTCCAACCTGTAGGGGGACCGAAACTGGAAAAGTTCTTTAGTGTTGCTTTAAACTTAGAAAGTTAACAAATAGTTAAAGGTGCTCTAAGCGATGTCTCACGTTTTTTAGGCTACAACATTTTTTTGTCACATACAGCAAACATCTCCTCACTATCCGCTAGCTGCCTGTCCCCTGAACACACTGTAAAAAAAAACACGGTCTCTGTAGACAGCCCAGGCTCCACAAACGGCAACAAAAACAAACTTAGTCTTCCAGCGTTCCAGCCAATAACCGACAAGAAGGATTTGGGGATGGGGGTTGGGGGGTTAGTGCACGGAAGGGAGGGAGAGGGGATGGGAGGAGGAGGGAGGGGCGAGCTATCCTCGTTTTGTTTGAAAATACTTTGAACGCCAAGAAGTGCTGTCACCCAACATTGCTTAGAGCACCTTTTTTATGAAAAAAAAAACAACCTATAATAACCTATTATTCTTTTTCAATGCAAAACATGTTTTTTAAACCTAAACATCCTTTAATAAACACGTACAATTTAAAAAAACAAAAGTTAAATGTCATCGAAGTTCTTTCAAACCTGGCAGATATTGGGGGGGGGATTTTTCTTTTTGATTTAGCCTCTTAAATTTGTACTTTTAGGATTAAAAATGTATATTCCCTAATTATATAAGTGTAGAAACTAGTCAATAATTTTTTTGCTAAATTTAATTTCCCCCCTCATCTCTCAGATCACACACTTTCCTTCAGTACAGCGCTGCAACTAATGATCATTTTAATGCTCAATTAATCTGATTATTGTTTTCTTTATTTTTTAATTGTTTGGTCTATAAAATGTCAAGTCGTGATGAAATGCTAATAAAGCGTAAATCTAAAGTCTTCATGTTGCCCTTTTTGCCAAACTAACTAACCAAAATATATACAATTTATTATCTCCTAAGACACCGAAGTTAGTAAATCTTAACAATGTCAATTAACTGTATCACAGTTAATCATTTAGTGGGCTGCCTTTTGAACACAGACACACCTCCCTGTGAGGAGGAACCTAACACGAGTCACTGTAAATCAGTTGACCTGCACCTGCAGCTCCTGTCATTTTTATGTAACAGCTGAGGAGGAACAAAACGAGTTGTTCTTGTTTGTGTCGGCTAGCGTCGTGTTGTACTGGTTTTTATTTTTATTTTTTTACGCGCAGTCCAACTTGGATCAGATCAGGCTACTTTATACATCAGTTTGTTCTGTTCAGTTATAAGTGGATTATGGTAAGTGTTTTTATCTTTGTTCAAACTAAATGGAAAGATCAGTTTGTAAACATTTACTCCAAAAGGCCTTAAGGACCGATTTTTAATAGTTTGGTGTCTCCTCTGAATGCATTAAAACCAACAACTTTCTAAGCTGAATGATGCCTTCGTCACTACTTCGGTGATACTTTAGCCAATAAGCAAAGCAATTGATTGACATGATGCCACACTTGACTTGACAACTGTAAGGCTCTGACTTCCGGCAGCAGTTTTTTAGCCAGTTTAGGTCGACTGTGATTTAGTTATTCAACTTTTTGAATGTTTTTAGCTACAGTTGGTAAACTGTACAAACTCTGTCATACAGAACACCAGACTGGGTCAAAATGAAATGTGGGTTTTCTTAACTGCTGTACAAGGTAGGAAAGTCATACATAATATTACCTTTTTGGTTGGAGGAAAATTACATTTGGTGCATTTACAGACTGTTTGACTCCACTGAATGCTTCTTTTTGATGATAAAAATGAGCTTTTTCTTTTTTTAAGTCCCTCAATTTAGTATTTTGTACTCATTAACACTTTGTGTTCACTAATTATAAAATTCAGGTTTTCTTGATTTGCTAAATTACTTAATTTGCCTCTTAAATATATGATCAGACACTCTCTTTCCTTCAGTATAGAGCTGTAACTACAGTCATTTTAGTGATCAATTAATCTAATTGTTTGATTAATTATTTGGTCTATAAAATGTAAACAAATGCTGATGAAATACTGATCATAATTTCCTAAAGCCTACTTATAGTG
The DNA here is from genome assembly GCF_010015445.1 of Perca fluviatilis. Taxonomy (NCBI): domain Eukaryota; kingdom Metazoa; phylum Chordata; class Actinopteri; order Perciformes; family Percidae; genus Perca; species Perca fluviatilis. The sequence goes on from NC_053117.1 coordinate 31,726,980, forward strand.
TCTTCATAAAGAACAAAGAAAACAATGTGAATCATTGTAAGGTTGCAACTTATGATTATGTTTTCTTATTTAATTTGAAAATCCTTTTTATCATTTTGGATCAATTAATCATTTTAGTCTAAAACGTAAAGCAAAAAACGCCCATCACAAGTTCCAAGAGCCCAAATATTATGTCTAAGAATTGTTTTCGTCCATCAGTCCAAAAAAATCTCAAAAATAAAATGTTCCAGCTTTTGAAATGTGTGAATTTGCCGCTTTTCTATGTTTTTCTATTGTAAATTAAATGGAATAGCTTCATGTTTGGGACTGTTGGTTGGACAACATGAGCAGTTTTAAGACTTCACTAGTGGACGCTTTCATTTAGTAAATTCCTTATTTAATCAGGAATTGATTAACACGTCTTTATTATGAAAGATAATCTCTGTTGGTCCCAGCTAATGTGTCCGCGGCTCATCTTGGTTAAGATTTGGTGATTATGGCTTCCTGTTTACTCGGTCTTCACCTTCAGCCACTGAGGGCTGAAGAGAAACGCTGCTTGTTGGTTAATGTGTAACCGCTCATGAAAAGGCTTATGTTTACGCTCTTATTGTCTGCCTCATTAGCGTGTTTTTTTTGGGGGGGGGGTTTGCCACGAGTTGAAGGTTGACACAGGCTGAAGAGTGGATGCAGGTTGTTAACCGTTGTTAGCTGGCCCTGCGCTTTACCTGGAGGCCCAACATGGGGGTCGGTTCTACATAAAAACAGCCTAAAGTCCTCTTTCCTCTTATAGGACACAGATCGTTTGGCTGTCATCTGAGGAAGTTGTCTAATCTTAGCTGTGAAACTTATCCCCCTCGCTCAGAGGGCTGCTGGGTATAGGCTCGTTGTCGGGGTCTTCTGGACTCAGTCAGTGTTTGCTACCTGCGAGCTGTGGGAGGACGTTAGAATGAGAGTTACAGGTAAGATGCATGATTGTTAGAATAGCAGAGCTCTGTGTTTGGGGTTAACGTGTAACAACAAAAGAAATACATGACCACAGAACTGTTTGGGATCGCGTGTTATACTTAAGTTTTTCTTCTTTCCTTCTATAATGGCTTTTTTAACAGAAATAAAAACGGTACCAATGTATAAACCTTTGATAAACTTCCATTTAGTCGATGTCCCCACAGTGTTGCATGATGGAAGTATACTGTTGAAACTTAGATTTTGAATTTGTTTTTTTAGTCCAGAAAAGCGTTGGTGATCCTCGATAATTTTTTAACCACAACGGTGCCTTTGGGCTCTAAATATTCTGGAACCAGTTTTTGTTCGGGCCCTCTGCAGTCTACTCAGAGATTAAATAGGTTTAAACAGGGATGTGTCAGTCCATGGAATGTTTGGCTGATATTCCCTGATCCAGTTCAAATAGCGCTAACCCTACACTAGCCTTCTATTTCTATTGTAAATAGAAGAATTGCTTTGCCTTCTGATCCAGCCTACCAAAGTATCTTTTTTTTTTTTTTTTTTTTTTATGTTAACCTGACGTGTCAAATGCTGCATGTGACATTGAAGTCTTAAAAAGAAAAAGTTTCAAGTATGTCCACCCAGTTTTACGAAGTTATTATGCAACAAGCTGAAAGCTTATGTGTTCCTGAGGGTATTCAGAGAAATGGTGAACTACCAGCACATCGAGTTGTGAATTATGAGTAGAAATGTGAATTCCTCGATGTGTTGATCATTAACTGAATGTCTTGTTTCTGTGTAGCAGAACATAAAGAGGAAAAGTGCAGACTAGTCCTTTTTTTAAATCTTTGTAGGACAGTACGTTTTATTGTTAAATAAGTATTTCCCCGCTGGAAAGCGGGTCGTTTCTCGCTGGCAAGATGGAGGAAAGTTTCCCATAGTTTAATTACGCATTCTACAGTTGTTATGATCCAAAGCTGGCTGGAAATTGGTCAAAAGTCCTAAAGTATCCTATTTAAGCTTGTTTTGCACACACAGTGAGTGAACTTCATTATATACAGTCCATTGATCACTCGTGATTTATAGATCACGCTACAAAACAATACCACCATCTTTTTATTTTTAAACTGCTTCTACAAAATACAATATTTACTCCCAGTAGTAGTGGCCACTAATACGAAACATACAATATGACAACCAAGATTTTCTAAATATTCTTTGCCAAATACAATCTTTTAATTTGAACCAACCAATCATTTTGATGAAGCAGCTTTACTCTTAATATTTTCTGCTATGCTAATGCATGCTTGAAGAAACCTTATTCTTCGGTACTTTGATTCCAGATCCATACATTTTTGGCTTTTGTGAGCATCTCGTCTGTCCTTCGTCAGCTTCTTGCAGACTTGCTGAATAAGTGATGCTGGTGTGAGGATACGCTTTTTTTTTTATTTTATTTTTTTTTTTTTTCTTCATTTCATTTGCTTCATATATGTATCTGAGGATTTCCTGCTCCTTCCTCCAGGTTGGCTTTCTTGCAGCCCATGGAAACAGACGCTTGGGAGATGTTTGGTCAGTCTAATGTTTTTGGATTGATCGTTTTTTGCATGGTCGACAAGAAGCGCTTGTATTTTGGCTCAATTATTCTTTGAGTTAATGTCTGTAAAAGTCTTAAAGCTACACATGCACATCAATGCACAGCCAGCATGAAATATTTTTTATTTGCTTTGTTAAACTGGTATTAATCTTAAGGGTGAACATGTACTTTTTCTTTTATAAGTGCTTGTAGTACTTTTGCGCTTGTTTTCGTCTTCATTACGGGGAAGCATGATTCTAGTTAGTGTCATGTTGGCCCGTCTTTGTCTCTCTCTGCACACGTATTCTTGGGATAGATGTCATGTATGTTTAGACCCTCTGTTCATGCTGACGGTGTCTGTTACATAATAAAAGCACCTTGACTCTTTGCTTCCTAGTATTAGTTTGTGGTATTAATTCCAGTGTTTTTCTAAAGAAAAGCAATATTTTTAATGAACATTATTGTTTCTAACTGCTTATCTAGTGAGAGGCTTTCTTTGTCTTTAGTATTTTGGTCCATCTACATTCAATCCTTCCACCTGTCATCGTAAACAGACTTTCAAAGGCTTTTGGTGCTTCTGCTCAAAAGGAACCTCGTCCTCTTCCTGTTTTGTACCCTAAAGTGACAGATTTTTCTCCGACTGACCCAATGGCACAGTGTAAAATGCAGTTTAGAGGCTGCTAGAGGCAAACCTGTTACTTCATATGCTGTTGCTCATTTTAAATGCAAGGGAGAGTAGCTCAGAGGAGGAGGGACTAAATAGATTTCGGTCTATTTGGGTGTTGGAACAGCCCAGTGTGGTCTGTAGCGTTCTGTCTTTCGGCTCTGTATCAGATCTATAATCGGTCCCCAGGATGACGGACAGTTTGGATTTAGACACATGGGCCTAATGCTGTTGCAGTGCTGCTTTATTTGGATGTAAACAAGGATTTATATGCGCTGCAGAGGAGTGAAAGCTCGCCGGCAAAGTGACTACTGACGGAGTGACCTTGCAGATGTTCCCTCAGACTCATTATGTGGCCAAAGGTCTGATGAAATGGATCAGAATACTGCTATTAAGTTGTGCCTCTGAGATAGGTTTGGATTACTTTACACAGGAATTCAACTTTCATATAAAAGGTCACTGAGGTCTTGAGGCTTCATAAAATTAGCTTGTCAATGTTTAGTTAAACTTCCAGTAAACCCCAAAAAATATTTACTAAATAAAAAAGCACCAAATTTTTAGTGCACACACTTTAGAATTACTTCTCTAACATGTTCCATTATATTTGACATTTAGTAAATAACTCATAGTGAAATTTGAAGCTAGTCTTATTTGGCTGAGGACCCTTAAGGACCCTCTTAAAGACCACTAGGGAGCCTGGAACCTACTTTTGGAGCCAGTGATCAACAGGCCAGAGGATCTGAGGTCAGTGATATTGCTAGTAAATAGGGTCTGAGGTCATAGAGAGTATAAAAAGAGGCCTGGGGTTTATCTGAGCCAACCTTGTCTGCATCTTTACTCCTCCAGATGCTCATATAAGAAACCAGGCCTTTCTGTGGCCCATGAAGTCGACGTTTTCTTTCCCCTCATGTTGGCTCTTTTTTTTTTTTTTTTTTTTTTTTTTAAAGAACAGAATAGCTCTTTTGTTCCTGCTCATAATGTATCCATTGATGATGACCAGGCCAGTGCACACAGGACCCCTATGTTCATAAATGTCAGATGCAAACACACCTGTGAAAAAGCAGAGGTCAGCGCTGTCGGTCATTTAAAGTGGGCTTCAGCTTTCACAAAAAAGGGTTTTATGTAACAGAACATACATGTCGGAGGGAGACCTCTCAGTACTGTACTTAAGTGAAGTTTTGAGGTACTTGTACTGAAGTATTTTCATTTTATTCAACTTTATACTTCCTCTCCACTGCATTTCTGTGGGAAAATATTGTACTTTTTGCTCCGCTACATTTGTTTGACAGCTTTGGTTACTAATTACTTTTCAGATTAAAATTTTACATAAAAAGCTTATAAAATGCAACACAATGTTAAAGATTAAACCAGGGGCTCCAACAATTTAGACTCTGACAGGAAAAATAAATCTGTCTAGTTGTCGCTCCTTGTCACATTTCAGATGATCTGTTAGCAGCATCTCCCCTTTAAACATCTCGCATGGTTTTCATTTAAAGGCTCAAAGACGTCAAATTAAAGAAGTACAATAATAAATACAGATTTGTGTATCGCAACAGTTTTTTCCTCATGCCTATTTTTCCTACCTCATTAATCATCTCACAACCCCTCAGATTTATGTGGTGACCCTGGAGGGGCCCCGGCCCCTAGGTTGGGAACCACTGGGCTAAACTAGCTAACTGTATGAAGTAGTTAACGATAGCTCCACCTCGAGCAGCTACAACAAAATGCTACTTACAGTACACATAAATGCATCAGTATTAACTGTGTAATCAGTCACAGCAAAATGAGTGACTTCTGATACTTAAAGTAAATTTAACTTGTAATACTTTTTACTTTTGACTAAAATAGAATTTTAAATGCTTTTTACTTGTACAGTAATCCATTTTCTTACATTTTGGTATTGGTACTTTTACTTATGTTAAGGATCGGAGTAACTCTTCCACCACTGGTCAAACTTGGCAATGTTTGAAACTTTTTCTGGTGTTTTCTGTTGTTAGTTGGTAGGACATCATTTCATGTTGTGATGATAATGAGATATCTGCGGAGCTCTCTGATATAAAGACACCTGCTGCTTAACCTGTGTATGTGACTCCCTATAACTAATTTAATTTGCTAGTGAAATGTTTCCCTTTTGTGTTTTGTCTCAGTTTGCAGGTTGCATGGTAATCTGGACTTGATGCATGGCAGTTGCATGACCGCAGTAGGTCTTGTTGTGGGACTGAGAGCACACAGCGGCAGCCATGGCTCAAACCATGCACGTGAATGGCAATGGCCCAGGTAAACCAACCCTTTTGTTACATTCTTTTCACCATGCAAGGTTTAATCTTTGAGATTTTGATTGTGCGTGTATTGGTGATGCTGTAGTGTCTATTTTATCTTAAGTGAAAGTAGGATCTCTTTTCTGCTACGTTTGGTTTTGCACGAGCATCTTGTTTGTCAGACTGAATCATCACAGTTGTATTGTAGGACCAGTACTGTTTGCTCCAGCACACTTTTGGTTAATAGTATACTCATACATGTAAAATGATTCCTGGCTGCCTCATGAACATGTGCTCATCTTTACTCAAATAAACTTAGCTGGATGAGAACACAAAGAGGCTAAATGTAGATTAGGTGTCCAGTTTCAGGCTTACTTCAGGCATCACATCTGACTCGGTCTTAACACCACACTGAAGTGAAATCTATCCATCCTTGCATCAAGAATTTAGAAAAATATGATTTAATATTGTATCTGAAGTTATTAACTTTTTTTTTTTTGTATATGACATGTATGGCTTAGCAGCATCTTGCTAAGTGTATTATTAGCAGTAGCATCAGAATGAATGAGCAACTGATAGATCATTTATGTCTAGCATTTAGTGATATAGTTACTACTCAATATATAAAACATTTTAAACATCAGTTTGATTACTTTATATGGGATTTTTGCATTCATATGACATACTATGAAATCTGATGTTGCAAATATGGGATAGCACATTTAAAATAAATCAACGTTAATTGCTTTGGACTGTATTACCAGCAATTATTCACACTAGACAAAACTCTTAAAGTAAAACCATAAATAAACAAATAAAACTTTTTTTTAATTATTATTACAATTTTCTCTGTATTAATGTAGATACAACATTTTGGTAAAAGAGTACATGATATGATAGACCAGTCCACAGTAAGTCCATAAACAACCCTAGTTGTATCTTTCAGTATGACCTATTCATTTTAATGAATATTATAGTCCCATTTAATGGAGTAGAAGTGAATTCAAATAACCAGAAAGATTTTTTTTTTTCTTTTTAAAAGCATCTTTTCTTTTGTATGCATTTGTTCACATATCCTTCACGTAAAGAGCTCACATACATGTAGGAATGTTAAACATTAGCTTAAAATCACATTTTATCCAAACTTATTTGCTCCTTTTGTAAGTTATTTCTATACCTCTCATGATTCAGAAACGCACTGAGGTTGTGTTCGTTCACACGGCGCAACATGTAGAGAAGATTTCCACGCTTCAGTGTGAAATCAACGCTGTCAGCTCCGAACACACACACACACACACACACACACACACACACACACACACACACACACACACACCACACACACCTGCAGATGACTCACATTCCTGCCCAGACTAACAGGAGAGAGTGAAACTTCTTATTTCCAAAATCCCTCCAGGAATGCACAGCATGCAGGACAGATGCTTTCAGCGTCGGTCTGCCACCTCCATGTATATATGACTCTGAGATGATACCTTTTTGTTTTTAGTATGTAGATCTTGTCAAGAAAAATGTGTGGATTCACTTCAAAAGCTAAGCACCCAACAGAGTGTTTTTATTGTTGATTTTTACAGAATGTGAAAAATGCAGAGACGTGCTACGCTAACACAGCTAACCTCCTGTAAACTGTATAAATGGCTTCTCTGCAGTGTTGGCAGTTAACGTAGTGGTCACCTGCTGCACCGAAAGAATTTCAAGAAGACTGCAAAACTTAACCTTTTTAGTGTCGAGATGCTTCAGTGTAGTGGGTTAGGAGTACTGTCTATTTTAAATTGAGTTGGTGATCAGGTAGTCGGCCTAATATCTTGAGGAAAAAACAATCTAACATTGATTTCTCTGCCTTTTGTGTTGTTGGTTTCGGAAGCTGAAATATTGCCAGTTGTGAAGTTTTTGTTTTGTTTAACCAGTTTATTTTGCAGTACGGCTTCTCTCAGATGACATAACTGTGGGGTGTGGGACACCTCAGTGCATTGAGCAACAAAACATCAAGCACATATTTCAACTAAAACCTCAGCTGATTTCAATTTAACTTGAGAAATAGTCACTGCATTCAGCTGCAGGACTGAGGTTTTAAATACTTTTCCATAGAAACATTTGCTGAATGTGGTCCTGAAAATGGTTTTTACTTTAAGTAGGAAGTCCTAGTCAGAGGAAAACTGATTTAAGTATCGGTGATCATTATGCTCGTAATGTCAACAGTTTTATAAGACAATTACAAATTAGGACCATCTGAAATGAGATTTTGTTTTTTTTATTCTGCTGCAAAAACAACCTTGAAGAAAAAGCCAAAAATAAAACCCTGCAACACCAAAACTGTCTTCCCTCATGCAGTGAAAATAAAAACCCTGCGTAGGCTGAGTCATGGCTCAGAGCAGCCCATCATAGCTTTGGCCTAACTTGAATGCCACCAGTCTGTTGTGGACAAGAAAACCCACAGAGAGGCGTTCAGAGTCGTGCCAACGGGTCGACCTCCTGCAGTACATTCAAACCCACTAAAGTGGTTTTGTGTCTGCAGCGAGGGACAGTTACCCAGCTGCCACTTGAAATACCCCCTGGTACTGTGCCTCATCAGTCACTTTATTATTGTATGGGTCTGTGTAAGTGCTGGTAGCTTATTATAATCTGGGCCAAAGGGGCACAGCACTGTGTCTTTGTAAACTAAACCGGATAATGGTTTGTTTTATTCAGTGGACCTTTAGTGTCTTTACACAGTGTTTGATGAATAGATGTATAACTGGTTTGTTTAAGTGTGACTAACTTCAGTGTGCACTGATCGGTTTATTGTCAGCCGTCTGCAGCCAGAATGCATGTACAATTCAGTATTCACAATGCATGAAATGCAATGTAATGAGGCAAATTGGGTCCACATTGTGCACTACCTAAACTATTTTATTGCTATTTTATGAGGGATGTTAGATATGAACAGTTTGGCCTTATTCAATTGTTTTTCTCGATTATATGTCTTAACTCTTATCACAATCTAGTTTGAGGTTGAGGGACCACCGTTGATAAAAAAAAAAAAACATACAGGCATCAGCTGTTGGTCACCGTTACAGTTTGAAATGACCAGAACAACCTCAAAATATCCTTCACATAGCAAGATATATTGTGGTTCACCTCGTGGTTAGTTTTCCCTATTTCTTTATGGTGTTTTTGGTTCATTCTTCCCATGTTGCAGATCGGTTTACTGGAAATAAACCAGTCTGCACACTCACTCACTGTCTGATTGTTTTGCTTGACCATCTATGAGAAAAGGGACAGAGGTTTTTCAAACTGCCTCGATGTTTGCAGGGAAGGACCAAACATTTCCTCCCGTCTGCATCATCGTGTACAGAGTTAAGTTGTTGAATTTGGCAGCAGAGTCTGGCACAGCCCTGTGACTTTCTAGAAGCAGCTAATAGACCACAGTCGGCGTCTCTGCCCTGCGTTCAGTTTGAAAAGGGCAGGAATGTGCAGCTTTAATGTCTTTTGTTTTGTTTCCTGTTTTTTTTTTTTTTTTTTTTGTAATATATGAACGGATGTGTCTCACTGTTCTGGTGTTGAGCTGATGCAGTATAAGGTGTTGATCAAACGTTGGCTCTACTTTTCTTGTGAGTAATTAGGCGTATAGAGCATGCAGGCAGAGCCAGGAAATACCAGGCTGGTTCAATGAGAGAGGGGGTGTGTGGGGCCACTAGAGTCCTCTCCACCCGGCACTTGCATCATACTGTGCTCTCACTCAATGTAATGCACAGAATATGAGTACTACAAAGCTGTGTGTATTTTACCAGTACAACTGTATAACGTCTCTGTATGAGTTTGTGCAATTGTGAGGAAAGATCTGTTGATACTGTCTGCTCAGAGGTGCATTTTTTCACTATTTACTGTTGTTGTAATGAGTTATGTCAAAATGAAGACCGATAAATCAACAAAATGTCTCTGTACTGTGTTGGGACACCATGAGCCTACAGAACATATTGTGATACTGTATATTGTGTTAATGAACTGAGGGATTAATAATTTTGGCATTTCCCAAAACAACAAATCTTTTAACCCACAATAAGCATACATAAAGAAGCTCTGTACATACATGTCAAACCTCATGTGGACAAAAAGATTAACTTTAAAGAAATCTGTTGAGCTTAGAACTAAACTTCAACCAAATAATTATGTAATATCGCCTTTTTACACTGAATGACAGAATGCCCATCAAGTGCAATACAAGCTGCATGTTTTGTATGTCTAAATATGTGTTTTAGTTTTGTTAAAAGAAAAAGATACAGAAATGATACATCAGTGATTTCTGTGCTCGTTTTAATACCAAACAACTGGCAGACACATTAGTCTCATTTATAAAGTCACTGAGGGCACTGTGGATGTTAAATAGCTTTTGTCAGCTCTAAATTTAGACTTTTACAGAGCCAGTGCCAAATAAGCCAAAGCCCTGGTTGTATATTTTTCCTCACCAATTCAACATCAAGGCCCAAACTTGGCTTTCAGTGCATTATTTTAGGAGCAAACACCAGAGAGAGAGAGAGAGAGAGAGAGAGAGAGAGAGTTCGTGGGCTTAAAATTGCAGAAAAAGAGTTGCAGAAAGGTTTAAGTCGGTGCGGCATTTTAGAGGAATGACGCCACAAAACTATACAAAGCGCACAAAATATCTTTTACTTATCTACAGACGAGTCAGAGCAGCCTAGCGTGCTGGTGTCACTGGTGAATTTGAAAAGTGAAGTGTGAATAATTAGACTGCGGCTTCTTTCAGATGTCAACGTATTTGACTTTAATTTAAAAAGCAACTGTTTAGTCAGCACATGTTTTCTGTTGGCGCCTCTGGCCTGGAAATCATCTGTGAAAGACGAGCAAGAAGTAGCTGCTGCAAACATACAAGTGAGAAAGTTTAGACACATTTTCTTTGCGATCACTTCAGAGCTTATACAGCAAAAATGTACAGCTGATGTTGGATAGTTGGGCTGAAATATTTTAATATCTCAGCTGAGAAAAGTAGAGCAGGGTTGGGATTCACCTGTGTGCCAAGCTCTAGATGCTATTTTTAAGTAGTTGACTTACACAATGTTTAGTTCTCTAAGGCTAAGTGACAACTATGTATCATTTTATTTTTTTAATCGATTGGTCCGTTGATTCGTTTTTTTCCATTTTATCGTTTTAGTCCACAAAATGTTAAAAGTGAAAAATGACATCTTCACACCGCTTGTTTTGTCCGACCAACAGTCCAAAACCCAAAGGTAATTGCTATAAAACTAAGTTTTTATGTTTGAGAAGCTGTAACCAGCCGATGTTTGGTGTTGTTGGTTGATAAATGATCATTATTCAATTCATTTTATGTTTATTTACATTTTAGCTCTGAAAGTCACTGTGCAAAAGTCCTAATTTTTTCCTCCTTAGTTATAAAATGCCCCCAAAAAAACATTGATGGAAAAAGTACTCAGACATTTGATGTAATACAAGTAGCAATACTACAGTGTCAAATACTCTTTTACAAGTAAGTCCTGCATTCAAAATCTTACTTCAGTAAAAGTACAAAAGTATTACATTGATGCTCATGATATATTGATGATATATCCGCACAACTGTAATGCAGAGGCAAATAAAGAAGGAAGTTTAATCTAGGTGGAGGGCCCTTTTAAATACTAGCAGTGCTTACTCATGTGCACTTCATCTACAAAAAATGTGTAATTCGCTGGCTGTGCAAACAGTTTTAGGCGGGGATAATTAGAAGACTTAGAAATGTTTAAAAGATATCACATTTTATATTTGGCAACAAATAATAACCGGATAGTTTTTTAATAAAGGTAAAGACAGTGTATTTCCTGTCACTGCTGGCTGTCTTAACTGTTGTGTAATCCCTGTCAAATTGACAATGTAACAGCTGCTGATAACTGGAGCAGACTCCTGGGCCTTCGCCCCTGTTACTGGAACGTGACTCCTTCAGTTGTCCCATGTTGATGAGGTCATTGCTCAGCTGTTAAGGGTCTCGGTGGTACCAGAGGACTGCCTGTCACTCCTTGTGTGTGTATGTATAAGGCCAGGGAAGGAGAGGGGGGGGGGGGGCGAGAGTCCTCAAAACCAGACAGCACAAGACCATGACTGTGCTGCCTCACAGATTATTTATACCAGACCAAAAAACCAGGATGTACTTATTTTAGGTCCATGCTGGAGAAAACACAATGCAGGCTTTGTCTTGGAGAGTGCACTTAAAGTTTCTCAAAAAGGTTCCTAAAATAAAGTAAAAGCTTTATGTGTGCACAAACTGACATTAAAAGTTAAAATTAACTCAAATGTAGTTATGTATTAGGTTTAGGGCTGAAACTAACAATTCGTTCTTGGTTAATCATTTTGTTCCTAATAAAATGTCAAAAAAACTAATTACAAGTTTCCATAGCCCAATGTAATGTCTTCAAATTGCTTGTTTTGTCCACTCAACAGTCACTTCACTATCATATTTTACAAAGAAAAACCGTAAACCCTCACATCTGAGAAGCTGGAACTAGTGGAACTAGCAAAGTTAAACAGCACTTCTAATATATTAGTTAGTAATATATTAATAACTAATTGTGAAAAAGGAGACAGATTTGTTGATGCTAGCTTCTTAAATGTGTGAATTTGCTGCTTTTTAGTTTTATTTATTGTAAATTGAATTCAATTGAATATCTTCATGTTTTGAACTGTTGGTTTGACAAAACAAGCAATTTTAAGACCGCTTTGACATTATGATTGGCCTTTTCTCACAGGTTTCTGACCTTGTATACCTTAAACAATTACTTATTTACTCATGCAGCCTTGCAGCCTGTATTAGGTTATTTTAGGGCTGAAACCTGTGATTATTTTCATTATTAATCTGCCTGTGTATGTCTTGATTCATACCTTAATTGTCACAATTTCCCATAGCCCAAATTGACATCTTGAAATTGCTTCTTTTGTTTTACAGTAGCTTTTCAATTTGGCTGCTATTTCGGATATTCTTTATTGTAGATTAAATAAAGTTGAATAATTTTGGGTTTTGAGCCGTTTGTAGGACAAAAACAGCTGTTTCAAGATGGAGAGAAAATGTGACTAGCATTATTCAGTATATTCTGACCTATTTATAGAATAAGCAATAACGAAAAATATTGATAAAATTATTTTTTTCTGAAAAAAGAAAAAGGTCACAAGAGTTTTATTTACAGATAAACTGGCCTTAAACATACTTGTCAAGTTGGAATTGACTTGTAAATGACACTATTTGGTTAAAGTGGGTTCTGCGGAGTATAAAAGTTTGACATGTACACTAGCCGAGCCATTTGTCAGCCAACAGGCTGGTATTGTCATAAATTCACCTCCCCTCAAACTGAATAACAGAACTCTTATTTGGGTAGGGAAGCTCTGGCCTCAGATCCTCACAGGATTGGAGGAGGCAGCTGTCCAATAGTGCAGCAGTGCTGTGCTTTAGTTTACACCAATAGTGGAACTTTTTTTCCCCTCTATGGAGAGAGGATTGAGAGAGTGCACAGAGTGAGAAGAAAAAGCAGTTCTGTAGTTCAGGTCTCAGTACATTCAAATCCTGTCCAGCAGAGAGAGAGAGAGTGAAGGAGGAGGAAAAGTAAAATGGAGAGAGTGCTGTTTGTCTGAGGTGAGTGCAGTTTGAACAACAAGGCGGTGAGGGTTTAGTAGCAGGATTTAGCCTTGTAATTCCCTCCCTTCTGTTTTAGCTGAATGGAAAGGATTGACAGGGAGAAGAAGTAGCCGGAGCTGGTGGGGTGGACTGGAGAGGAAGAGCTGGGCTGTTTATTTCCAGCCTGTGTTTGCTTTAGTCTGCGAGAGTTCCAGGCATACCAAGAACAAGACGCTGCATTTAGCCGACACAGTGTGAATGTAGTGGAGTCTCCTAATGGCCTGGAAAGCTGACTGGCTCTATAGACTCTCTGACAGCGAGTGGATTTTGGACTTTATGCAGCTTTGACTGATTTGTACAAATTGTATGAACTTAAGAAATTCATTGTAGCTTGTTTTTTTGTTTTGTTTTTTTCTTCAAACCCTGTTCTCAAAATGTGATGTGAGGTTATGGTTAATCTATGTCTGTAGCTCTGTTGTAATGCCGGATGGATTTTGGACCAGAAAATATTGACATTGTCTGTTTTTCTGACCCCATTGGCTCATCTCTTATCCGTGCTTTGTAAACAATAGCCGGTTTAGCTCTTAAGCTTTCCACAAACCTCACCATGCTAGATTATATAGGGATAATCAACATTTTAAAGTTTACTACGCCTCTTGCTATTTGGTGTTTGCTTTACATAGTTGCATCTCACATAGTTTTGGGCTGACTTAAACCACCCCTTGCCAAAATGATTATCACTCCCACTCTTCCAGTAGAGGTGTGAGAAACTTGAGACGTGTTTGTACTCGCACTGTCAAGTTATGGTGATTGTCAGCGGCTGAGGAAAGACTTTGCCTGTCACCCAAGCTGCTTCAGGGCAACAAATGCATCCTTTTTAAATTCTTGTTATAGTTTCTTTAGTTATCATTACATTTATAGACATATAGTGGCCTTTATAAAACCACTAAAATCAGAACTCTTAACTAATGGTATGTTCTTATGGTCTCTGTTTCAGAAAGAGGACAAAGATGCCCAAGCACAGAGGATGAAAAGGACTCTGTGGTCCCCTACTATGTTGAAACTCCCTATGGTTATCAGCTAGACCTGGACTTCCTCAAATATGTCGATGACATTGAGAGGGGCAACACCATTAGGAAGCTGAGTATCCAGAGGAAACCCAAAGTGGCCAAACCCTTGGCAGTGCCTCGGGGCAGCACTGGCGGCGGCAGCACTCAGGCTGAATGGACCTCCACAGACTCCCTTTCCTCCTCCAACAGCGACGACAAGCAGTCCCCAGTCTTCTTCAACTCCAGGCCCCAGGTCGCTGTGCCGCTGACCCCAACCCTCTCCAGAGCATCCTGTGAAGTCCCACAGCAACAATCCTACTTGAGCATCACGGAGCAAAAACTGCTCCTGCCACCTCCTTCGCCCAGGTTTGCCCCTCGTCACAACCCCCAAGTGGAAAAGACCCTTATGGAGACGCGTCTTCGGCTCGAACAGGAGCGGCTGCTCATGCAGCCCCACAGCGACCCTCCAATGCCCCGCCGCCGGCTTGCCAGCTTCGGTGGCATGGGCTCCAGCAGCTCACTGTCCTCTTACTCAAGCTCCATGGCCCCAAGTCAGATCTCTCCCAGCACCCATCATCCTCTCCCTATCAATGGTCACCTCCCCAATGGAGAGTACAGCCACTACTACCCACCATCCATGGGCAGCTCCATCCGCCACAGCCCCATGAGCTCTGGCATGGCCACGCCTGTGACAAATGTCAGCCCCTTACACCTTCAACAAATCCGGGAGCAGATGGTTGTGGCCCTCAAGAAGCTGAAAGAACTAGAGGAGCAGGTGAAAACTATTCCCATCTTACAGGTTAAGATTGCTGTTCTTCAGGAAGAGAAAAGACAATTGGCTGCTCAGTCCAAAAATCAAGGTCCTGGTGGCTTCCGCAAGCGGTCCTACAGTGTAGGCAGTGCCGACCAAATGGAGAACCCGGGCCCCATCCAAAAGGAAACGGAGTTGCACATCATGGAGCCTGAAGCCCAGGAACAGAGCGCTCAACGGCTGGATGAGTTCAGACGTTTGGCTGCCGAGGTCCAAGCTCTGGAGAAGACGACACAGGACAATAGTGCAACTGAAATTCAGCCTCATAAGCTCACACAAAACCAGGCCCACCAAAAGTCCATTGGCATAGTTACTGATGAAAACATGAACAGCCTTCCTGTCACTCAGAGGACAAATGGACATTGTTTCCAGGATGCAGGAGTATCGACGGAGCGGCAGGAAATGCGCAGCGCTGCGGTTGGCGTGACCGAGGCCATGCTGGGCATGACCAGTGAAGCTGAGAGAGAGATCGACCTCCAGCAGCAGACCATAGAAGCCCTGAAGGAGAAGATCTACCGTCTGGAGGTGCAGCTGAAAGAATCTACTCACCAAATAGAGATGGGAAAGCTAAAACTGGAACTCCAAGCGGCCGGTGGGTCTAACAAGAAGAAAGCAGACAAAGGTTTGATGGCCAGGCCTGAGATGTACAATGCCTGCGTGGAGGCCAAAGTCCAGATGCGCAGCCAGGGAGTGGGTGACCATCTAGAATCCAGCCATGCTGACACCGCTAAAACTCTACAAAGCCACACTATAGGAGTGTCCTGTCAACCTAGCATGCAGAATGTTGCCACAGGTCCAGAGATCCCGATGGACCGGTGGGTGGTGCACGAGCGTGTGGAGCTAACTGACCAGTGTGTAGGAAGACGGGTGGAGACGTGTCACCAGCAGGTGGGCATGGAACTGAATGTTTGTGAGGTGGGAGTTAACACCGAGGAATCGGTAGACAGCTTGGCTCTCTGCAAGCCCATGACAGAGTTGAGCAAAGAGTCGAGATCAATCGGCTGCGGAGATTGTTCAGTGGATGTGATCGTTGGTCCAATCAAGACGCTGGTGTCGCAAGGAACTGACCCAGACTGTAACAGCAAAGTGGACTTTGGTGTCATGGCTGCTCCTGAGTCGACAACTCAGCATACCAATACTGAGACAGAAGCTGCGAGCAAATCCACCAACACAAAAACAGCTGTCCTGACCGACTCTTTTACTGACATGGGGTTGATCACTTGTGACAAACACACCAACACTGCTGCGATTGAAACGAGGACGGTTGCTGCCGGGGAAGGTCTTATCAAAGAAGTTCACTCAACAGCAAAGATGCGTTCGATTGCTGTTGGAACCACCACTGGCGCAGAGTCATTCCTTGGCAAATCAAGCTCTACTAAAACCAAAGAATGTGGGGTGGGACCAGTTGGCATCCATGAGAACTTCTTGGTTGGATTAAAAACCAGGAACATAGCATGCGGCCCCTCCCAGCCAACTGAATCGGTCACAAGCAGCAGCAAAGAGACTGTGGAGGTTGAGACGGAGGCTGCACCACTGCAAGCTCAGACCCAGGGGGGCGCCGGACTGGACCATTACATCGAGAGGGTGCAGAAGCTGCTGCAGGAGCAACAAATGCTGCTAGCGGAGAACTACAGCGAGCTGGCCGATGCTTTCGGTCAGCCCCAGTCCCAGTTTGGATCCATCAACAGTCAGCTGGTCAGCACGCTCTCGTCCATCAACACAGTCATGAAGTACGGAAGTGCTGAAGACATTCTCAAGCTGCAGTCCGACTCTGTGAACTCAAGCGAAGGTGAGAGGTATACCGCATCCAACTCTGAGGATTCTAATGGTTCCACCTTCTCACATGTGTTGCATAAACATAAATGGTTCTTGGGATAATTAGTGGGAGTTATACCAGGCAATGCAGTGTTTCCCACACATTAGAAACACATTGTTCAGCTCTGTTTCAGACTGATACCTCCGGTTCAGGCTGGTCCTCCTCCTCAACACGTGCCTTTTTCAGTCGCGGTAAATACTTTAAGCTGTCACATTCACACAGTTACACATTCCTACCTGGAAGCTCCCCAGTACAACCACCGTCTGATCTGCTGGCCACTGAGCAGCTCCACTGGAGCGGTTGGGGTTAAGGGCCTTGCTCAAGGGCATCTCAGTGATGGTAATGAGGGAAGGACAAGCGCTGCTCATTCACTTTCCCCACCCAGATTTTATCTTCATATGTCCCAAGCTTCTTCTTTAGCCTTTAGGCCACCACTGCCCATAACATTATTTATAAGTTTATTTGATTCACAGCTGCTACATATAGTGTTTTGACCTCGACAACCCAACTGCATTTTAGCGCAAACTTGCGACTTGTTAACTTTCTAAAGCAGGCGCAATCGCTTGTTTGCTAAGGGTCGGGTCGGGACTCCAACATTAACACGTTGTATTCGGAATATAAAATATTTTTTTAGGACTTTTTAAAGTGTAATTGTGTAAAGGTGTTCAAGAGATACCAACCTTTCATGAACTTGTGAATTTCGCCAGCCGTCTTCTCTCGTTTTCATGGAGAAATCGGGGAAAGGAAATGCAGCTGAACGAATACGCTGTGTGTTTTAAATAGCGTTAAAAAAAAAAAAGTGTGGCGGTCGGTGTTGAATGGGTGGCGCACCGCCACAAATTAGTCCATGTGCGGGAAACACTGCAATAAAAGCATAGTTTCAAGGGCAGACAACAGAAAATGGACACACACACACACACACACACAGTATCTTGCAAAATAGCTGTCAAGCAGGCAGTAATGTGTTTAGTGTCTGAGCCAGCATTGAAGAGTTAGAATCATTTTCTTTTTTTTCTCTTCCACGGTGTATTGCACAATAGATTAAACTAGTTTTATGTCTCTCTTATTACAATTCAATATTTTTAAGATATTCAGTAAGATAAGGCGTTAAAAGAAGCTTCTGTTTTAGTCATGATTACAGAGCAAATGTTTTTGAGTTGTTATATCTCAGTGTACTCTTTGTGGCCAGAGCAATTGTTCCTTAGTTAAACACCTCAATTACACTCTCACGTACCACTTTAGAGTTTTAAAAGTAGCAGTAGCACTTAAAGTTGCCCTTTGAAGTTTTCTTGTAAACAAACAAAAAGTTATGTTGTTTTAAGTATTTTAAATTCTGCATTCTTTACATGCATATTTACTATTTGCGGTCAGCATTTCTTGGCGTATAACTGCACATATAGAAGAAAAAGAAAACCGCTCCATAGTGCTACTAGAGGCCAAAAACTCCACAGAGCACCTTTTTTAGGCAAACAGTGGCTAAAACTAACACTACAAAGCTTAATAATGATGGAAAAAATATGAAAAATAGACATTATACACAGAGAATTGAGGGTAGACACTAAGATTTTAAAATAAAGATTAGATAAAAAGGAAGGAGGATGCAAGATATAAGGGGTGTACATTTAAAGTTATTTATTTAAATATATAGGGATGCAAGGGTCTTGTGATTTCCCTTTTTAATCTTTTTAAGAAAGTGTTTTAATGAGCTATAACTACAGAAGAAGAATAGTTAACTTTGTACAGCACTTTTCCAAAGAAAGTTACAAAGTGTTTTAAATGGTAGAACCAGGATCAAGATAGTTCAGGACCGCAATGAGGAAAATAAAATCAGGCAATTGAAATATTACAAAAATTTAATGCAAACCAATAATAAAAGATGAACAGCATACAAATATGTTGGTGTTGGCCTTAAAATCTCTTATTGCTCTTTTACAGGGCTGTTCAGAGGACAATAAAACATCTGTAGTGATGATCTAGAGACAAAGTAAGAAGTAGTTTAGGGTTGACTGCCAGCGCGGTCACAGCTGTACTTAGATCTAGATCTAGTCTGGAGTGTGGGGTGAGGGGGTTTGGGGTTAGAGCGTTCACACACCGTCTACAGAGAATCCTGATTGGATCGGACAGGCCAAAGTTATCTCTGACCCTGAAAAATGCGGCGGGGGGCTTTGGACATGAACCAACAATGAGCTCATTTCTTTTTGGGAGCCAGTTAACGTCGCACCAATCGCCTCTTGTTGTTTTTGCAGGGCCACTCCTGCCTTCACTACCACCTCACTGTTGATGCTGATTCATGGCTCCTTCTGAGTTACATAACATGCATTCATGCCGGCTGGCACACAAACGCAGGGCGATTGTGTTGTGTGCGAGCTTGTTCCTGGTCAGTTTCTGGCCTCTTTTGGAATGTAGGATTAGACTAAACTAAACGGACGTAAATCCTGTTCATGTAAATTATGTCCGTAGTTAAGTTCTGTACTTAAGTACAAATGTGTGGTACTTTACTTGAGTATTACCATTTTATACAACTTTATACTTATCTCTATTACACCCTAGAGACAAATATTGTACTTTTTACTTTGTTTGACAGCTTTTGTTACTTTTTAAGATTACAGATCATCCCCATCCTGCCCAGTGAAAAAAAACATGTATCTCCAGATTGTGTTGATTTTGAAACGTTTGTGCTAAACTAAAGGATGAAGTGCTCCTTTTTATGTGGCTTTAAAAAGCCTCTTGGATCAGCTGGAAAATGCACCGTCACAAAGCTGAAAACGGGGCTGTTTTTCTGAGATCATGAAAAGTTGACTTTTTAGAGATGCGTGGTTCTCGCAGGACAGCGACACTACAAACCTATGATGATCTTATAGAATATGATGCTGTAGATTAAACTAACAGTATATAAAGTAAATCATAATACGTTATAATTAAAACACTGACAAGGAACATTTTACTGCACTGAGTTCTTTTACTTTTGATACTTACATACTGTATGTATCAGCAAAATGTACTTAAGGTTTTGAATGCAGGATTTTACTTGTAATAGAGTATTTTTAGTGTGGAATGGTACTTTTATTTAAGTAAAGGATCTGATTCTTCACCACTGGTGAAGACTCTTATAGCGATGGTTGGAGTTGGATTTCTTTGTAAAAGCAGTTGCAAATAAGAATAACATTTTATGTCCGTTTATTGAGTTCTAACGGAGTTAAACAACATGCCAATGTGTCATTAAAATGTCTGGCAGTTAGTGGTTTTAAAGCTATTTCTGAAGTGTAAGGAAAAGTGTGTGTGTGTGTTTAAGGTCTGACAAACATATTTAGTTTATCTATACTTCCTAAATATTTCCTCCATAAAACACACTGTACAATTTCTGTACAGCACCTGCAGGGTACCTTTTTTAATGAGCAAACCCTTTCAGTCCTGTCCTGCCTGTGCATTCAGAAACTAACTTTAGGCTGCCTCTCCTCCTTTTCAGATGGCAGTCGGCAGCTTCGGACAGAGCGGTTACACATGGAGAAGATTTCATCTGGCCTGACTCCTGCAGATAAACCTGCCAACACACCTGCACAGCAGCAGGTCAGTGCAGCTGAGCAGAAGAGCCGCATGGACCTGCAGATGTCTACAGCGCTACATGGTACGGCTAAGGACACTTTTTGGCAATAAAAACTCCTCTTTTGGTCTCGTCTGTGTATTAAGGATACTTGTCCTGCTGCATTATTGTCATGTCAACTGCTCCTTGTTTGATTTGTAAATCCAGTGCTGCTGTATAGAGCCAACAAATGAAAGGCAGAGCTGGAGACTGTTAATAGTGTTATTAAATAGTGTTAATAGTTATCTGACCAGGTCTTGATGCTTTGCTCTCACTAAAAGTGCGTTCTCTAAACACAAAATGGATTTCTTTAGAGGTAAAGTGATAACATTAATCTGAACATGTGAAGTAAGTAAAGTTATCAGATAAATGTAGTGGAGTAAAAAGTTTTTAAAAAATCCTCTGAAATGTAGTGGAGTAGAGGTATAAGTAGCATAAAATGAATACACCCAAGTACCTACATTTTCTTTACTTTTTTGTACAATGTTGTACACTTTAAACGAGGCAACAGGCCAAACATGGCCGCAGACCTCATCATCAGCCCGGATTCCTTCTGACAAGCTCCTGATGTTCCCACCTGTCAAAACACGGGAAACGTGCAGAATGACTCTTGCTACCGAGTGTGCACACACGCCAATGTAGACCTATGCAACTTCATGCATGTTGATACATGAGCACACACACACACACACACACACACACACACACACACACACACACACACACACACACACACACACACACACACACACACACACACTCCGCTGTCCCCTGAAGCAGTAAAAGAGGCCTCTCAAATAGGGGCAAGTCTTGGCAGATGCGAGTGTGTTTCTGGCTCTCGGCTGGTATTTCGGTTTTTGAAAACCTGTGTTTAAAATAACTGAGATGCTTTCAGGGTTTGGGGCAACTTCCAGCTCCTCGCTGACAGAGTGCTTTGGAAAGAGCGTGAGACGGACACTTAATGGCTACTTTGCTCAGTGCCAAAGCTCTTGATCATGTCAGAGAACCTTTAGTGGATCATTCAGGCGTTCTCAGGCCATTTGTAAATGAACTGACCGGGCTTGTTAAGTTGTGCTGCTGTTAACTGCAGGATACTTTTAATGTTGCAGGAGAGAGGATATTATAAAAATTGTAATTTAAAAATGTAAAACAAGAAGAAAAAAAGTTTTATAGAAACTTGGAAAGTTTTAGAGAGACTTGTAACTTAGTATTCCATCAGTTTGACACACCTTACAGCACTGTATGCATGCACATGTTTAACGGGCAAACTGTTGGTACTTGTATTTTTTTTTTTTTTTTTTTTGCTTCACTTATGCTTTGTTCGGTTGCAGTGCGGTTCGTTTGTGCACTGCTGCTGTGACATGATAATTTCCCCAACAGGGATAAATAAAGTATCTATCCATCCACAGTATACATGAACAGTCTGTTCTTCTTTTTAATACATTTTACTTTAAAGAATGAACTAAATCAGCAGCCGTTCTAGAAGCAAATGACATCTAAAACTAGAAGAAACTTGTTTTTATGATTTGATAAACTCCAGTTAAATGTTTACTTTTATTTTGATGCTGACACTAAAGTGATCCTGTTGTGCTCGCGTTCAGGGCAGCCGTGCAGCCAGAGCACCCTGAAATCCATCATGAAGAAGAAAGATGGCCGAGCAGACTCCAACGGCACCAAGAAGAACCTGCAGTTTGTCGGGGTGAACGGAGGGTGAGTCGGGGAAAATATATTCACCTTGAACTATGTCATGAATTTTTAATTCGATTATTTTTTTCTTTGCATTTTAAGGGGCCTGTTAGATGTTTTTTAACTTGGTGCTTTTGTTGTGCATTAGTGTTTTTAAGTATCTCGAGTGTGGTTAAAGGTGCTGTTTTACTCTTTTATAAGGCTGTTGTGTTGATGTTCTTTCCTCTTAAACCTGCGCTTGTTAACATACACATGGAGGTCCGAACCTCATGAAATCTGAACCTTTTTTTTGTGTGCACCACCTGAGTTTTTGAATGTCTGTTCTTTTGCCGCCCCCTTGTGGCGAAGCAGGTATGAGACTACGTCAAGCGACGACTCCAGCTCAGAGGACAGCAGCTCCTCGGGGTCGGACGAAGAGGAAGAGGATGAGGAGAAGGAGTTCGTAGGAAAGGAGGAGGAATACAAGAATGTGGAGGGAAAGCGCACCACGAAGGAGTTTCAGCCCGAAGGCGCCGAGGACGGGAAGGAGGAGGACAAAGAGGAAAGTTCAGAGAAGCAGGAGATGAGAGAGAGGTGGGTTCAAGAGAACAACTATTACACTGTTTCCAGTGCTCTGAAGTGACCTACTGTATGCTAATGTGTTCAAATTATATCAACCCTACTTTTAATTACAAGTATTAATTCAGATTTTTGTAATTGTATACAGAAAATCAATTTAAAGAATAATATATAGGAGTTTAGTAGAAGTAGAAGCTAAGCAGTACAGGTTGTGAAAATTTGATGGAATAGAATCAAAACTTTATAGTCCAACCAGAGCTGGAAATGTGTCTCTTCAGACACAGTAGATAACTAGCTCAATAATAATAACTACACGATTATTTATACAGGCAGCATCCAAACAAGGTAAAAATAATTGCTACCTCATCAGATGAAACATGCTGCAGTTATACACATTAATGTGGGATGTTAACATTTTGTAATATGGAGCAGTTATTAGATAAAGGGCAAATTAGATGAAGCCTTTGAATGTTAAAATAATCAAAGTTTGATTGTCTCCACAGGTATGAGCTAAGTGAGAAGATGCTGGCTGCGAGCAACGTTCTTAAAACTCACCTTAGTGACCCCAAAGCCGTGAGCACTAAAGATCTGGTGAGGAATTCTTTATATATATATATATATATATATATATATATATATACACACAATTTATATATGTGCTGCTTAATAGTGTAAACTACTGTGTATCATACTAAATGAAGCTGGGGGATAACATTTAAGTTGCGTCGAGGCATAAGCCTCTCAGTATATGTGCGCCTGCTCTACCCACTGATCCAACCCGGCCACGTTTTTTATTTTTTATTGCAAACCAAATCACTAGATTTTAGTTATGTTCTGTGTTATGCGAAAATACTTTCAATCATTACCTATTTTACCCTAAAATGCAATGGAGATATTCCATTCAAGAAGAACGTAAAATGCTGTTGTTTGAATAACACTTGAGTGTTTTGATCTTTTTCTGTGATTGTAGCATTTTTCAGCAGCATACACTCCCGTGTGTCTGACACCGCCACTACCAACATCTGTTATTTTGTCACTCTATACAAAGTGGCATTGAAAGTTAGATAATCTGTTAAATTAGAGTCTCAACATGCATGGACGTGTACTAATGGATTGCATATTTATCCGTTACCACATTAGCATCCCTACACAGCACTACACAGATACTGCCTGTAATCTCTAACGAGTCCCCGTCCTGCCTCCTCAGAGAGCCTGCCTGAACACGGTGCAGCACGAGTGGTTCCGCGTGTCCAGCCAGAAGGCGGCGCTGGCCGGCATGGTGGAGGACTACCTGGGGGCTTTTGGGGCCATCTCGGCGGCCGTGCTGCGCCACATCGTCAACATGGCCGACGGCAACGGCAACACAGCGCTGCACTACAGCGTGTCGCACTCCAACTTCCAGGTGGTGAAGAAGTTGCTGGATGCAGGTCAGCATTCTGTCCTCTCTCTCATGTGGCCGCGAGGCAAAGCTGAATGTTTGCTTTTGTTGAGCTCTGTGCATTAACATCAATTGAGTAATAAGTTGAAAGGAATCCTTGTTGCCCAGTGTTTCTAAAATGTTTCAAAGCCTTCCCAATCCATCAAAACCCTGAGATTATCTTTGTTTTGCTTAAAATGCAGCCAAGGTTTTGTTTTACTCCCCTAATAACCTCATAAGACCACCAGAAGCTTTTGTATTCCTGAATTCGCCACACGGCTCACCTTCTCCAGCTTCTCTGCAGCTTTTATCTTTTTCTTTAAGATATCAGGTTGCTGCAGAAAGACAACAGTAATGCTGATACTTGGCATGTAGCTACTCTTCTTCTGTCTTTGGCAGCTCCTCACTGATGTAGAGTGACCCATTGTAGATTGTTTCAGTTTAGTCTGAAAAGTTATCAAAACACATACTACCAGAATCAGTGCGGCCTACTCTTCATAGTAGTAAGCTGGACCTCTGTATTAGTATTTTTTTTTTTTTTTTTCTCAACTCAAGGATCTGAATGCTTCCTACTTCCCTGCCATGCAGCGCTCTCCCTGAAGGCTCAATAGACTGTGATGAGGTCCTGTCCACTCGCTGCTCTAAAAGCCCTTTTGTCTCCTCGGCCTTTTGTGTCCTTGTGCTCTGTGACAGCAAATCCACCCCCCCACCCCCTCTGTTCCCATTGTAGCCTTTGTCCTCCCAGCTCCTTAGACCTCTCCTCCCCTCAGTGGGCAGGGCAGCCACCCTCTCACTCACCTCGCCTCCCGTCTGATGGCTCGGATGTCTTGTCTCTTTTTGCAAGGACGAGTTCTTTAAAGGTTCACCCAATGCATCATGGTCCCAGAAGAAGCCCCAGGCCTGACACACGTCCTTGTACATCGCTGTGTTGTTGATTGACGGGCAGCGACAAGTCAATCGCAGACAAGAGTCGTAGCGTTAAAGGGTCTGAGACCACACGCACTGAAAAAGTGCTCCCTCAAGCTGCTGCACCGTGCTTTAATGTGTGTGTGTGTGTGTGTGTGTGTGTGTGTGTGTGTGTCAGATGTGTGTAATGTGAATCAGCAGAACAAGGCGGGATACACGCCCATCATGCTGGCCGCGCTGGCCGCAGTGGAGTCGCCCAAGGACATGCGTATTGTGGACGAGCTCTTCAGCAAGGGCGACGTCAACGCTCGAGCCAGCCAGGTCAGTGACTCGCAGCGGTGGAAGAAGTATTCAGATCCTTTACTTCAGTAAAAGTACTAATACCACACTGTAAAAGTATTCTGTTCCAAGTAAAAAAGTCCTGCATTGAAAATGTTACTTAAGTAAAAGTATGTAAGTATCATCAGGGACATGTACTAGTTTAATTTAAAATAAACATTGTATTTTATAAACTAGACGGGTTTTGTGTGTCAAAATATTAATTTATAAAGTAACTAGTAACTTAACATGTCAGATTAATGTGGTGGAGTCAAAAGTACAATATTTCTCTCTAAAATGTAGCAGAGTAGAAGTGGAAAGAAAAGACTTAAGTAAAGTACAAGTACTTCAAATTTGTACTTAAAGTGCTCATATTATGCTTTTTGGCTTTTCCCCTTCCTTTATTGTGTTATATATATCTTTTTTTGTGCATGTTATAGGTTAACAAAGCGAAAAAGCCCAAAGTCCACCCCAAAGGGACTTACCATCTCCAACAGAAAACCCTGTTTACAAACAGCTCTATTGTAGTCCAGCCTTTACTTCAGAGACAAACTTTGTAACCCACGTTATAATGCTCGCCTAGCTGCTAGCGTGCCACGCCCTCATACTCTGCTTCCTAATGGCTAGTAGTCCTTATTTAGCTACTGCGCATGTGCGACTCCCAACAAAGATGGAAGTGAAATGTCTCACTCTGTAGCTAAAACAGAGAGCTCAACACACAGGGTGAAAAGAGGAGCTGCAGCTATGTGCAGTGCAACAAAAATATGGTGTTTTTTGAAAATTAAACCATGTAAACCTATTCTGGTACAACCTCTAAATACAATTATGAACCTGAAAATGAGCATAATAGGAGCACTTTAAGTACAGTACTTGAGTAAATGTACTTAGCTATATTCCACCACTGGTGGCTCGCAGGTCAGACGGCAGCGGCAGGACCCCAACACGTGGCTCAGTGGACTTCAGGTTTCAATGAGCAGGGAAATCAAGCACTCTTTGTTTGTAAACTAAGCACATTAAAGCTACCAACAGGTACCAGCGTTGTAAAAGCTTATTAAAAAAAAAAAAGGCTTTGAATTAGGTATTTTTCTGATTTGTATTAATAAATCAGAAACGCACAAACCCAGCTTATGCACCGGAGTCTTAGCTAAAAGTCTAACTACAAAAGAATTTATCTTTCAGATCAGAAGTATTTACCCTGAAGTAGGAAGAATAGAACTTTAGTGACACCATGTGGTAAAGGAAGGGAACTACAGAATGTGTAAACGCTGTAGAACACGTTAGACGTCAGGTGTAATGATGATGACTTGCTTATATTGACAGTAGACCTTTTTTTTTTTTTACAGTAGGAGACCGTTTTTTTTTTTTTGTATTTTAAGTTTGGTGCCGTGGAGGTTTCCATGTGTTCAACTCATGCCGTTCAACGTTGCATCTCAGTCAGCGTGCGTGTGCCACTTGTTACTGCTGAAGCCATAAATTCATGATTTAGTCTCAAAGCAGGGAGGTAAGTTTTAGGGCTGCAACTTTTAAAATATTTTTCTTTGTTAATTAAATTCTATGAAACCCATACAGTCGCATAGTTACAATATGTATCTACGTTATCCTGCAACGAGGCAAACAATCAGACAATTAAAAATAATACAAAATAAGATGAAATAAAATCCTAATGATAGTGAAGATGAAAACAGTAATAATAGAACATAAAACATTTTGGAATTAAAACGGTGTGCTAGCATTAATATATCATATATATTTTTTATTTTTTAAAAGGGGTCACTGATTTGGCAAGACCTTGAGATGTGCGTAAAGTAGAAGAAGAGAAGGTCGAACAGAAAGATTGATTATGGTATTTCATTAGGTATTTCATAAAAGTGTAAATTGTTTGCGTTAATAATTTGACCGCTGTTTCAGGCTGGTCAGACGGGGCTGATGCTGGCGGTCAGTCACGGCAGGATGGACATGGTCCGGGCGCTGCTGGCTCACGGGGCCGACGTCAACGTCCAGGACGACGAGGGCTCCACGGCGCTGATGTGCGCCAGCGAGCACGGACACGTCGAGATCGTCAAACTGCTGCTGGCTCAACCCGGCTGCGACGCCACGCTGAGCGACAGCGTGAGTAGCTAACTACATTCCCTTGAGTACTGCACTTCATTTTAGGACTACTTGAGTAACAAGTACTACAATTCAGAGACATATTGTAGAGCTGGGCAACATATTGATATTTTATCAATATCGTGATATGAGACTAGATATCGTCTTAAGCCCTATTCGCACGGAATAAGTATTATCTTGAGACCTCGTGTGAATTATAAATTACCCACCCACGTCTGAGTTTCATCTGGCGCATTCGAACGGGATAAGCGAAGCCTGTGATTTTACTCGAATTTACTGACATTAAGCAACAGTAGAAACATGGGTGTGGGTAGCTCTGCTACGTGTGTTTGTGTGTGGTCAGATCTCGAGGACACACACGCGCACAATCTCAACCGGGTAGTCAGTCATCGTCCGAACTCGACCTCTCTTTTCTTTCTCTCACTTTTTTCTCGGGTGGTGTCAAGCAGGGTCCGGTTAGATGGATAAAACAAAACATTTCACCAGGTTAAAATCTATTAGCTTGATTTTTTTGTAACATTAACCTCTAATTATGAAGTGAGCCCCTCGGCTGATTGTGCATTATTTTTGATAAGCTATGGCTTGGAGATGTCTTGTCGTTATCTCTAGATGTATGATACAAACAAAAAATATATTTACCGCATGCTGCTATACATGTCATCCATCGCCATCTAATCATTCTTTTTTTCTTCGCACTTGTGGTGGTTTTCATCTTTCTCTTTCTGCAAATTGTATATGATGTATAGCGACATGACCCAGCACCCAAAACACTGTCAAAACACTCTAACGCACCCTCCATTCTTCGCGAAAGATGGATAAAAAGGTGCAAAAGAAGGAAATGGCTACCTTGAAAAAACAAAAAAGCCCCGCCAAATCCTGGACAAATCAGAGATGATTCGCACGGGACTAATATTATCACAGGACCTCCGTTTTCGGCGAAATATGGTAGGTCATTTGCGGGGGAATTATTACTTTACAAATTACAGACATGACCGATTCGCACGGGATTAAGATCACAGACAACCTCCGCAATTATTACAAATGACTGGAGGTCACCAGGTAATACTTATCCCGTGCGAATAGGGCTATAGATTTTGGATATCGTAATATGGCATAAGTGTTGTCTTTTCCTGGTTTTAAAGGCTGCGTTACAGTAAAGTGATGTCATTTTCTGAACTTACCAGACTGTTGTAACTGTTCTATTATTTGCCTTTACCCACTTAGTCATTATATCCGCATTACTGATGATTATTTAGCTAAAATCTCATTGTGTAAATATTTTGTGAAAGCACCAATAGTCAACACTACAATATCGTTGCGGTATCGATGCCGAGGTATTTGGTCAGAAATATCTGATATTTGATTTTCTCCATATCGCCCAGCCCTAACATATTGTACTTTTTACTCCCATCACATTTATTTAATAACTTTTGTTGCTAGTTACTTTACAAAAAGTGATTCTTGCACACAAAACATACAAAGAGCTTATAAAATACACAGTTCTTCGGCAACTATTTAGCTTTTTCATGCTAAAACATGTAATGGTTCTGGTTTCACAAATGTGAAGAATTTGAGCTTTTCCTTTTTAAATAATTTTGAAGTTTGAACAAAACACGTGTGTTCATGTTGATTCGTGTCAAATGTATTACTGTAGTTGTTATGTGAGCCAATGCCTGTACAGCAGCTAGACATATTTATACATAATAATAACTACTAGTAATACTTACTAATTATTACATGGCTTGGTTGAATACTCAATTCTGATTGGTCAGTCACAAGATTCTGTATAACAGAATAGAGTTTTCATCATAGACTCTGGTGGACCATTTTTAAATCAATTCAAATATTTTTAAATTCTATTTGTGCTCATATGGAGCTCATACCGATGATCAGCTGATCACAAACGGAGAGGGACGGTGGAGGAAACGGGGATTTGCGTCGGGGTCCTGCATCACCCTGTTGGGGTTCTCGCTCTGCATTATCCCCTATATGCTGACTGACTGCTGTGTGACAGGTTTTATTTTTCAGTTGCCTGATTGTCATTTTATCCTTGTTGTCTTCTCTTCAGGATGAGAGTAATGCTCTGTCCATCGCCCTGGAAGCAGGACACAAGGACATTGCAGTGTTGCTTTATGCACATGTCAACTTCTCCAAAGCCCAGTCACCTGTAGGTCCACATCACCCCCCTCCCTCCCTCCCTCCCTTTTTTTTAAACCCCCCTGTTCTTCCTATGTCATGTCTGTTTACGTGTCAACTGTCACAGTAACCATTTACACTTGTATTTATATTCTAGGGGACCCCTCGACTCGGCAGAAAGACGTCACCCAGTCCCACTCGGAGGGGCATGTTTGATTAGAGGCCCCGCCTCTCCCCACAAACCCCGCGCTGCTATTGGTTCATGCTGAACGATGCCTTACCCACAGCTAGATGAGGGGCTTGATCCCAAGCACCAACCAACCAATGAGATTTCTGGAAATATTTTTATTTATGTGCACGCTGACGAGCCCAAAGTGCCCTTTGAATATGAATGTAACCAGCTGGTGCCTCCAGTCCCCTCACATTCTGGTTGAAATAATCAGCAAACCAACACGGACACAAATTCAACTACTAAATGCCATTTATTTGTTCTTTTTTTTCTTCTCCATTTTTTTTTTTTTTTTGTGCAATTTGACAACTTTTATTTTATTTCTAAAGCTCAATGTTGATCATTCAAGAGCACCAAAACATTTGTGATTTATTTTTTATTTTTTTTGTTGTTGAGCACATCCGAGTAGGCAGACGGAGAATAATCCACCCACACGTTAGAGGAAATATTTCCTGTATATATATCGCTCACCTCGACATCCCGGCCTGTGCGCCCAGCTCTCTGCACTACATGTACAACTCATGTGGATGAATGCATCAATGAGTAGACGCGACCTAGACTGGAGAAATTGTACTTTTATACAAATCATTTGTATCTATTTAAGAAGTATCACAGTATTTTGAATATTTCCTATTACTACTTAACAACCCATGAAGTTATATATTTATCAAAGTATAGTTTTTAATGCAGATATATGTATTCCATTGTACATATGGTGGTCATTAGTTTAGTTATTCTCCTTTTTTGTGTCCAGTTATTTTCTGTCCGTCTCATGTGTAATATAAGCTGTCCTCCTCTAGTGTTCTTCCAGGTACTGACTTTCATCCTTGAATGAGAATTGAAGTGCCTGGGATGCCATATAATAATAAAAATCAATTAAAGAATATAGATCAGTGTCTCGTCTTCATTGATGACCCACAAATCTTAGGTAAGTAAACCTATTATATTCACACATTTAAGGGAAATTAAAGTGCAGTAAGGATCATGTTTCTCTTACCCCAGCCTGTTGGAAAACATTTAGTTATTTTAGGTTTTATCTTACATGTTCAGTCTGTTCTGGGTTTCTACATGGTTCTCTGTACCTGTTCAGCAGAAGAAATATTAGTTTTTTTTTTCTTCACTCCTTTTATTTCTAGACAAAGACGACCCATCTTTCTGTCCAACATTTAGCAAAGTGCTCTAAAAACTGCACACTGGATGCATAGAAAACAGCAGTTCATTTTTTTTATACATTAAACACATCTCCGATGACTGTGATGAAAACACAGATCATTATATGACATGCTCACTTAATCTTAGGTGATGATCAGAAACAGTGAAATACAAAACATAACATTTCATCAACATTCATAAACACGTGTAAAACAAATGCCTAAAATACAAATGTGAAGCAGAAGAAGACAAACAGACTCAAAATATAAATCAAAGCAGAATGACCTCAAACTAAATCAATATTTTGACCTTTTGTTAATTCAAAAGACAAGGATAGCATGGTAACAGCCTCTCTTTTTGGCACAACTTTACTAGTTATTAGTTACTTCACAGATTCAGATGTATAATATAACAGATTAAGATAAAACCCCGGGTGGGAATTGACAAGCTACCCAGCAGTACATAGTCATTTAAATTACCCCACCTTTCCCAGCTGCAACATTAGTGATGAACACATTAATGCATCAGTAATTATTATCCAATAATATGTTTACGATTCTGAAATGGGTCATTCTGCGTAATGAGTACTTTTTAGTTTTTGTACTTTGAAGACCTATTGATGCTAATACTTTTGTATTTTTACTAAAGTAAACTTTTTAATGCTTTTACTTAAGTAAAAAATTGGAGTAGCCTACTTCTTCCACCACTGTTGGCTGCACATACAGGAGCTCACAGTAACAGTCAACTGTTTAGTCAGGAAATCATGATCGCTGAACCTAAACTATAATTTTGAAGTGAGATATTGAGGATTTGGAAACATCATTAGAAAAGTAAGTGAGACACTGACTTTTAGACTAAAGAAATGGCACATTCATTCTTTGATTAATGACCAGCTGAATTAATAGACTTAAAGAAACCCTTGGTCGCTCCATTAAAAACACTCGGGTGTTTTACTGCTACATCCTTATTTTGTCTGCTGTGACAGACATTCATCATAATTTGTTCCTTCTGGCACAACACGAAACACATAAGAAATATGAATTTGAGTAATTTGCAAAGGACTGAAGGGGGAAATGGCAACAGACTGGCTCCTCTGTATTTTGGAGATGCTGTATGAAGGGTTAGAATAGGAATCTAGTTTTGTTGTTATTTGGGTTTAGAGAATAAGTTTCGGACAGCTGAATCAGTCCGGTTATTGGAGCTGGCGGTTTTCTGACTGGAGGGCTTCCTGAGGGCATGGAAAGAGCAACAGAAGTAAAAGTGAAAAATATATTGAAGCGCATATTTCCAACACAACAACAAACAAATCATCCTTAAATATCAAAAGTATAGCCTCTATCAATTTAAAATGGGGTGAATGATAGTAATGGTAATTCTTTTTCTCTGAAATATATACTGTATATTGTTTGTAAAAGGAATTCTATATTTAACACAAGGGTGATGTTGGAGCCATTTCACCACTTTGTTTGTATATGCTTCCATATTTGTTATGTCAAGGTGCAGTTTTATGTTTGAGCACTGGGTGGAACATGGCCTTTGGGAAGGCATAAAGCTAATCAGCCACAGGTACACAGGTGTGTGGAAAACGGGGAAAGCAGACCGCTTTTTACCGTGTCAGTCGGGTCAGTCGTGTTTGTCATGTCAGTTTGGTCAGGGTTTCAGTTGTTTGACAAGGAAACTAAACCAGAAATGAAAATGGACTCTATGCTTGCGTGACGGTAAGCAGGCCGTTACAGAAAGTAAATGGGTCACAGCACCGAAATCCAAACAAATTGTGGACTTTAAATATTGGCGCGCAGAACACGCGTCCAAGCAAGTTCTCCCAATTCCTCCATATTGGCCTAATGTCGCCTGAGATTAAAGACTCTACAGGCGGTATTCTTTCCTCCAGAGCCCGTTTATCTATTATCACCATCATTTTCTGTTTCTACATTCAGTTGTCGACAGTGCTGACAAAGGAAACTAAAGTAGGTGTATGTGGAGACCCTAACAAACCTGTGCAGAGGCACGTGGGTGCTGCTGGACCCAGCTGCTCCCATCCTGGAGAGTTTGTGTTTCAGTGCGGGGCGGGGTACGAGGCCTAGGTCACCTGGCCTGTAGCGGGCCAGCTCGAACTGAAAACTCAAAGCTGGATTCAGGGTCACTTCTCTGTAAAGACACGGGGAACAGGATGAGGGTGACAGAGCAGCACCAACTCAGAAGAACAGAACTGTACCGTTGTGATGATTGGCCTCATTGGCAACATCTAAAACTTGTATTTCTTTGTTGTGATTGGGTAATCAAAACTTCTGCCAAGGAAGTACACTAAAACATGCCGTCAACCACATTAAAGCAACACTAAAGCACTTTTCCCGCTTCGGTCCCCCTACAGGTTGGAAGCGGAATTGTCCATTACCGCTGTCGTAATGTCTCATTCGAACTACAGATCCGCTAGCCTGGTCCTACCGGACTCTCATACATTTCATTTATACAGAGAGTCTGGCCACTCTCCATTGCGGGTGTTAACTTCCTTGAAGGCGGGTACTCTGTTGAAGTTTAAAACTATTGGATCTGCCCAGAGCCACTCTGGTAGCCTGGCTCCGCCCTCCTACGTACTGTCTGGTAGGACCAGGCTAACAAGAGGGGACGTCACGACCTCAACGTCATCGTTCTCAGCCACTCGCTCTGTTCACTGATTGGACCGGTAAAGATTTGGCTGGAGAAAACCCAAGAATATACCACAAACCCAGACGGAGTACTGAAGGAAAATTAAAATTGAGCGGAAGTACGTAGGAGGGCGGAGCCAGGCTACAGATCCGCTACCCCAGGGGTGTCAAACTCATTTTCGCTAAGGGCCACACTAGAAAAAGAGAATCACACCAAGGGCCACACATGTAGAGTTTATTGACATGCTTTTGTTACTTCTTTTTTAACATGCATTTTTTTTCCTCCTTTTTGTTCCAACTTTTTTGTGGCTTTCTCAGACATTTGTCACCTTTTTGTAAATTTGTTGCTTTTTCCAATATTTTTTTAATGTTTTTTGTTGCATTTTTGTTGAAATGAAGCCCTACAAAAGTCATCAAAAGAGTTTCTTAGCCATCATAGAATTTAGCAAATCAAGTAAAACGATAATTTTTTTTTTAACAATAACCTGTTTCACAGCCTGAATATGAAAACTCTGCTTCTGGGAGTCTCAGTTGGCAAATCTGCCATATTCTGCTTTGAAAGTCAGGTAATTGCAGTTTAAAAAAACACTTTCCTGTGTTTTTGGTTTGGCACACAACTAGACGGACAAAATTTATTGTGAACCCAAACTGATATACAGGGCCGGATCTAAATCTGAAAGGGGCCGGATTTGGCCCGCGGGCCTTGAGTTTGACACATGTGCGCTACCCGATCTGGCAAACTTGCATAATGTAATGTAATGGACAATTCCGCTTCCAACCTTTAGGGGGACCGAAGCGGGAAAAGTGCTTTGGTGTTGCTTTAAAGTCTACATGTAGTTGAGAGATACTTTAGTGATTGTATGACCTGTCTGCTGCAGGGTCAGAGGTCTGCTGCTCATCCAGCTGGTCCTTCTCTGCGGTGGTGTTGGTGGGTGTGGGCCGGTCCAAGACCACCAGCAGCTTCTCCATCAGCTGCTTCCACCGGACAACAGAGTCCACCTCCGAGCCCTGGTCTGTAGGAGCATCCTGCAGGGAACGGAGCCAACATCACGGGCTGAAGTCGTAAAAACATTTCAAAGAGGCTGAAACAATCCCATCGCATTATTAGGCTACTTAAGCAGCAACTTCACATTTGGAGATATTTCAAATGTCAAGATTCCTCTCGGTTACATACAACGAAAGTGAGGCCGTTATTCCCAAATCTATTCTGTGTAATTTGGGTTTAATACCTTCTTACACTTCTACTAGCTAATCCTCTCAATTACAGTAGTTTAGCAGTAGAAATGCTTGAGTGTATTCCTTAGCAATTGAGCTGGTTTGATGAAATGGATCATGTTGTGCAGATTGGTCATCATGATCATAAGATCATAGGGTTTAGAACGGATGTGTTGTACAGAAGTTAGTGAAGTTGCAGTAGGGAATTAGGGAAATTATTTTACTTAATGACAGGGAGGGCTAAGCTAACCTGGAAATCTTATTGATAAGAATCTTAAACATCCCAATTTTTACATAACAACCAACTAACGATGTTGCCAAAAAAAAGATTTTTATTAGTTAAAAAGGATAATAAATAAGGTGTAAGATGTATATCTATTTCAGACATTTTTTTGTGAACCTCTCTGTCACAGAAAAATAGCACTGCAAAAAGCAACAACAAAAGTGCAAAAAGAAAAGAAAATTCTGCCAATGGGCTGAGATAACTGACAACCTTCCCTTGAAAGTGTTTGTGTGTCCAGATGTTCCTGACTTTTTTTTTTTTTTTTTTGTTTTACCATCAGGGCTTGTCTGAGAGTGATGGCTGCCTCCTGCATGATGCTCTTCATCCTGCTCCTCCTCTTCCTCTCCTGCTGTAGCTCTGCCTCCTGTCCGCTCACCTTGGCTCTGTTTTTACTGCACTGCTCGGACAGCGAGGTCCGGTCCTGTCTGAAAACACAACACTAACTGTGGGTAACCCACCCATTTTTGTTTTGTTTTGATTTGTCCAGAAACTTATATATTGGAAATTTGCGATTCTTTTTTTCTCGGTCTGTAAATCATTATTGAGACATTCTTGTGAATTGCTCTTAAAATTTAAATGAATTGGACCTTGAATAAAGCACGAGTCAGTGGTATGTTGACAGTAAAGACTTGACAGGAGTGAACTTTGACCTGAGTGCCTCCATCTCAGCCAGGACTCCTGTGTGTTTCGTCTGAAGCTGCTCGAGTTCTCGCTTACAGTCCTTCAGCTCCG
This sequence comes from Perca fluviatilis, assembly GCF_010015445.1. Taxonomy (NCBI): domain Eukaryota; kingdom Metazoa; phylum Chordata; class Actinopteri; order Perciformes; family Percidae; genus Perca; species Perca fluviatilis. Next base: position 31,762,644 of record NC_053117.1, read on the forward strand.
CCTGCAGCTGCTGACACTTTTCTGTAAGCTGCTCCACCACCTGATAGAGTGAAGATGAAGTATATAGTATAGAAGTATATATATATATATATATATATCGAAAACTGCAACACCCACTGGATCCGATCCCACATTGGGCCCAAATGATGAGTAGATGGAGATCTGTTACTCTTACCTTCTTGCGGATGCAGCTCTTGCGGGACGTCTCGCTGAGCATTTGCTCCAGGATATCCACATCCACACTGAGCCGACTCTTACGCTCCCGCAGGGCCGAGTTCTCCTCCATCAGGACATGTGTCTGCTCTGACAGCTGGCTGATCTGAGCCTTGACCTCCGAGTTCTCCTGAAGGGCCAACCTGGTCGTCTCTGGGACCTTCTGGTCCACCAGGTGCTGTACCTCTGCCGCCATGGCCGCCACATGGCTCTCCATCTCCTTCTCTAACCTTTTGAGGGTTTGTTAGACATTTGTTTGTTTTTGATGTGACTTAGCCCTGTACAAAAACAGCTTTTTACCCTTCATTTTACAAAAAAAAAGAAAAAAGGGCCTGGAATTTATGCTAACACATTTATGTCATATTTTTTAATGTTTTCATTGCTAGGAAAGGCTATCATTGTAGTCTATAATTGCAATGCAATGCTGTCACAAAATCAGCAGTCATAACCTCTTCTTTTCCAGCAGTGCTTTCATCTCCAGGCTGTGGATAGCAGCGTTGTGTTCCTCGTTCTGATTGGCCAGCTGCTTCTCCAGAGACTCCATGTTGGACGTCAGCTGCTCCTTCTGCTTCTGAAACTCCTCCAGATTAGCCAGCCTCGTCACTTGGAGCACGAGAGAAGAGTTAAAAGTTCACTCACTAAGGTTTAACTCAACCAATGAGTTTGTTTCTGCATCCAGTTTGTGTTAAATGCAGTGTACAGGCTGCTAAACTGTTCAGCCACCTAGCTGATGCTACAGGTCCAATGAGGTAAACAAAAAACATTTAATAACAATGTATTGCTATGTAATGGTATCATTGTACCTATCATAGTACCTATGTAATGCTGTCTAGAGTTAACTAGGTAGAAATATATTGTCAGTCCTTGATTCATCTCACACTCAGATGTCTAGAAATAAAAAATATTTTCTACCAAAATATGTTCATAGTTTTTTGTTGGATGTGTGAATTAGTCTGAGTGTGCAAAAGAATTGTTTCCATGTCATGTGCTGTAGTATCTATCTGAGTTGCATTATTCATTCAAAAGAGGGTGGAAGATGGGACAATTTAATGCTGTGAGGAAAAACATGTTTCCTGTAACACCAGTATTATTTTCTCAGTTAAATATTTAGGTCTCAGTTTTATGTGGAAAAACATAAAAGCAGAGAGAAGTTTCCACATCAAAACCATCTTCACCGGTGTTCAACATGCTACAACTGGACGCTGCTTTAACATACAGAGATATTCAGTCTTACCGAGTGTCGTGTTTTCGGCGTTGAGTTCTTCAATCCGGTCTTGAAGCTCTTGCCTCAGCAGACTGTGCTGCAGCTGCAGAGAGTCTCTGTCATTATCGGCAGCCTGCCGCTGACTCTCCAGAAGCTCTGTCAGCTCATCCACCTCGTCCTCCTTTTTCATCAGGGAGCGTTTCAGATACTCAACAATGTCCTTTTTCTCCTTCTCCAGTGCACTGTACTGAAAGTTTAAGTCCTTCTTCTGCCTCTCCAGTTGATCACATTTCGGCTGATATCTGGAGGAAGAGCATCATACAGGCCCAATGGTTAAGGACAAAATCTTTAATGGTTCTTGCAGTGGTGGAAAGTAGCTAAGTACATTGTACTCAGGTACTTTACTTGCGTACAAAAAATTCTGAGGTACTTGTACTTTTACGGTAAATGTTCTGCTATACTTCTACTCCATTACATTATAAAGGCAAATATGCATTTATCTGATAACCTCAGTTACTTTGCAGATTCAGATTAATAATACAAAATATAATCAATAAATACATTAAGATATAATATTATAGAATAAGCTAAAACGTCAATGATCCCTGTAGGGGAATTCATAAGCTAGCAGATAAAGTAGTTCAATTAAGCCCCACCTTCATCAGCTGCAACATTTAAGTGATGACTGTTTCAATAATTGCAATCCAATAATGTATTATACATTATCCTGTAATGGGCCCTTCTGCATAATAAGTAGTATTATTTTGGTACTTTAAGTATATTTTATGTGCTCAGCTAAAAGTCTGAATGCATGACTAGTACAAGATCTGATTACTTCTTCTACCTCTGGATTCGTGTAGTATATACTGTACATGTAAAGTAGGGTGATGTGTATTTGCTTCTGGATCTCTGGCAGATTAAATGCCATAAATCACCTTGCTGCCTCTCATAGAGCTGTGCTGGTTGCATGATGTGTTGTGGAGATGTTTTTTTTCTCTCCCCATGCTGGAATTATATTTCAATTATTTGGCAGCTGCTTTTGTCCAAAGTGACTTACAAAAGTGAACTTAGCCTCAGTGCGAACACCAGGTGCTGGAAGAAGGACTCAGATCTTTAAAGTAGCAATACCACAGTGTAGAAATACTTAAGGAAAGTTGGAAGTAAAAGTAATGCATTAAATGCAAAAACATGGCGTGTTATTATTATTATTATTATTATGTACTGATAGCTGTTTAATAAATGGAGTGCAGTAAAAGGTAAAATATTTCCCTCTGAAATGTAACGATAGTGGAGTAGAAGTATAAAGTAGCAGAAAATAGAAATGCATATGCAAAGTAAAGTACCTCAATTTAGTATTTTAGTACAGTACTTGAATAAATATACTATAGTTGCTTTCCACCACCGCTAGCTATCTGCAATATTGGCGTATAACGTTACACTTATAAAGAAGCTAGCTAAACTTAAGTGATAACGTAATTTAGCTACTTAATGAGTTAGCAACAAATTAATGACAAACTAACATACCATGTGTTAACGTTAGCTACAACGTGAACTGTGCCCTAAAGAGATTTTTTTAAATCCAAGTTTGAAATAAAGATTAACAACATTATCCACAATAATACATATATACACTACAGACTTTACACATAATGCCCATAAAAGTAGCTTTAAAGTAGTTAGTCTCGTGGATGTAGCGTTAGCATTATTTCTCGAAATAGCTAGAGAAGCACTATTTTTTTGGTCCTAACAGCCTCACCTCTCCAACTGCTCGTTCAAATATCGTATTTGAGTCAGATATAAATCCTTCTCTTTGTCGTCAGACCCGGTTTTAACTGCAGGCGTTTCAGAACTTTCCTTTTTCGATGTTTTCTTGGCTTCATCTTGTTTGTCGCCGCTTTTCTTATCCTTCTTTTTGGGCATTGTGTCACAGAAAGTTGGCTAAAGCCAAGCAACTCATGTCTAGCAACTAAACTACGTTGTTGCTAGGCGATGCTGCCTTCAGGGACTCCTCGAAAAGTTTACTTCTTCCCGCGGTTACTTACTTGCTATTATTAAATACTCGCGATATATTTATACTTTTATCAAATATAGAATGGTGCAAAGTTTTACAGGTATGATGTTAAATGTAATTTGTAACCGGTGTTTTTATTAGATGTAGATACAGGTATTTATACCTTTTGGTGTTTTTTACCAGATTTTAAGAGTGATTAATTTGCTCTGGTTACGTTGTTGTTACAATTCTGTTTTTCTATTTTTTCTGAGCTTTAAAACCATCACCACATTTGGCCAGACCAGATTGAAAAATTAGGTTTTGAATAAGAGTTAATTAAAAATGATAAAATAAGAAATAATAATAACTTTATTTATACAACACCTTTCAAAACAAAGTTACAAAGGGCTTTGCAATAAAAACAAATAGATAATACATAATACAAAATTACACACAAACAGACCAATGTTTCATATGCTACAATTTAAAGGCTCGTTGGTAACCTAGTTGGTTATCAGGTTTGTGTATTGAAAGTATACAAAAGAAATAGATAATGAACCTCTACATATTTTTTCTCAAAATAGGCAGCATAGCCATCTCCTCAAGCCGTACATCTGTCACTGGCACACATAGGCTAATATCCTACAAAATAAAGTTTTATCACAATTAAATATGCCTTTAATATTAGACTACGTTTACAAAGATCACCTATTCTATATTATAAAATTAAGCCACCTGGCCATAGTCTTGCTTTGTCAGACCATCCACAAGCTGCGGAGCGGAAGAGGGTCTGGCTAGTCCACATAGCATTCCGGTGCAACATTACGAATCCCACTATGGCCACGCCACGACCCGCCCTACAAAGCAGCTCGATTGGTTGGGGTTAGGCATTTCACCTCGAGTGGTTAAAGGTCACATGACATGGTGCTCTTTGGATGCTTTTATATAGACCTTAGTGGTCCCCTAATACTGTATCTGAAGTCTATTTCCTGAAATTCAGCCTTGGTGCAGAATTACAGCCACTAGAGCCAGTTTGCTAGTTTGAAAGCCATGATGTCTCTCTTTCTCATGGGTGGGCCAAATTCTCTGGCCGGGCAAAGCAGAGAAAGGGGAGGTAACCTTGCTCCTTATGACCTCATAAAGAGAAGATTCCAGATCGGCCCCTCTGAGCTTTCATTTTCTCAAAGGCAGAGCAGGATATCATGGGCTCGGTTTACACTTATCGCCATTTCTAGCCACTGGGGGACCATAGGCAGGCTGGGGGGGATGCATATTAATGTAAAAACCTCATAAAGTGAAATTTTGATGCCATGGGACCTTTAAGGTTAGGATAGCCGATTGGTCAGGGGATAGGACCTGTACAAATAGGGTTACGTTACCTTGCCATGGACGCATGGCCAATAAATGCTATTGAAGGGCGGGTCTTGGTGTGGCCATAGTGGGATTTGTAATATCGCTTCCGGGATGGGAGAAGAACATGCTCTGGTTTATTGGCACTTTTTAAACCAATCACAATCGTCATGGGCGGCGCTAAGCTCCGCAAGGAGCCACTGTAAAATAGTCGTGGGAGAGAAAACTCAGATTTGTCAGATATTCTAGCTGTCTCAATTTACCCTGCAGAGATCTGAGGAACAGTCAACCATAGTCCTCATAAATCCACCGGAGTTTAAATTTACAACACAAAGGAAAGGAAATGGACATTGGTGAAAATACATGCATCCTGCGGAATTTCCTGCGGCACTGGAGCAATCCCGGAAGTGGAACGTCAAGGATAATAGAATTCCTGGCCATGACCTATGGCCCCCTAATGATTTCCAACTCAGTGGTTAGCCTACCTTAGGTGGTGTGAGTCAGTATTGCAGAAGTGCATGCAGGAAAAAAATGCTACAGCTCTGCTGTTTCCACATTTTTCCTTCATGTGATTAAATGTCAGCTGCTCATCTTTTCATTTGGTACACACTGACTTCACTGCTGTTACTGGGTAGCTCTGCGAGCAGTCATAATAGAAAGGTTATGTGTTCAATCACAGACTTCATTACTGCGTATATTCTATCCTTTTTTATCATATGCTAGAGGCAATTAAACTCAGTGTTGTGACCTTGCTTTCAGTTACCTTACAGCACCAGGACCTTAGCCAATGAAGTGTAGCAGTTATTTATTCAGCACTGTGTAACTGCTTTCTTTTTAATTGGTAACTTTTCATCCCCTCTTTATTTGGCTGCAGGGATTTTAATTGGGTCCCTTTTGTGTTTTTCACCTCACTTCACTCCCTGCCCATAAATCCACTTGGCTGATTAAGTGACCAGTGTGGAGGTTAATTCAGTTTAAGCTCAGTCAAGCCTTGTAATTTAATAAGAGAGTATTAATTCACCACGTAGCATAATGAAAAAATAAGGGCTACAGTAAATATATGTTAGTAGAATGCTACTCGAATATTACAGCATATCTACAACCACAGGGGGATACCACAGGGCTACTGCTGGCTATTATAAATTGAGTACCATAGACACAAGAAAAAAGAAAGAGAAACAGAGCTTTTGATTGTCAATCCACATAAAGGAATGGTAAAGTAGGACAGTTTTAAAGCTTCACCGTTTTTATCTTTCCTTGTTTATACTTCCATTACTAAAAATCAACACTGAGCTCATTATAAACTAGTATGAGATTAAAAAAATTAGGATATGTGGCTATGACCACACTTCCGGAGGCAAGGCACACTATATTCATACAACCCACCAGTGAATCGGGATGGAAAGTACAATGACATAGGGTTCTGAGGTGAACAATGTTAAGGTTATAAAAAAAAAACAACAACTAATGCATGGTTTGTAAGTGTCATATATTTTTTTATGGAATATAATGGTGAATTAGAATTGTGACTCTGTCCCAGGGACAGTGTGTTACTGGCAAACTGGGACAGCCATTAAAGATATAGCGATAACAATGATCCCAAGAAGGCCGAGGAAAGAATCTGCTGTATCTGCACCCATGCTTCCAAAAATTAAATGTTTATTATTATTTTTGTTGTTAACAATACTTTTATGGGTTACTATTGTGTACCTAGTTCGTTCATTCAGTGACAATTGAATGGGTTTTAAGTGTCCCACTTTGCCAATAAAGGTGTCCCAGTTTGACTGTAGCGCCTGGAAAAATTTGGTGTTGGGTCAGTGTGTGTTTGAGGAAGAGTCATCCATCCTGTGTTTAATGATTCTTTCTTTTTTTTCTGTATAGTATAGTAGAGCTCTTAAGCTATTTAGAATAGTATCGTATGAGGGGCTAAGACATTTGGATCATAATTAAAAATGACGTAGAAGGTACATTTTCAGAAAGTATCCCACTTTACCACTATTCACCCTAATTGGCAGTTGAAATGTCTTACGCATACCTCTCTTTATACACACAGCACACACATGCAATTCAGGGGGTCGGGTCAACCATGTTATGGCGCCCTTGGCTTGGAGCAGTTTTGGGGGTCCAGTGCCTTGCTCAAAGAGCACCTCAACAGTGCACAGGAGGAAAACTGGCACTCTCCAGCTCCCAGTCCACACTCCATACTTGGTTTGTATGGGGACTTGAACCGGCCACCTGCAGAAAGGGCAACAGGAGTTGAGATCAAGTTAACTTAGCATATATGATAATCAGAGAGTCTTGTACAATCTGCAAGCAAATTAGCAGGTTGTTTACAATCATACAACCATAATCAACAGACGAATTATGATGTAATATCAGAACTTATAAAACTTTATTTGTACTTGTGGGTAAATTCTCAAGCTACACAGCAGTAGGCTATACAAAGTAGTTAACCATCTGCAGTTTCGACATCAAAGTGATGATCACATTAATGCATCATAATGCATTATAATCCAATAACATAATATGGGCAGTTTTTCCTATGGTTCGTGGAAGACATAGCTGCACATAGATGACTTGTAGCAGATATGTGTGGTTTTAGGATGTAGGGAGAGCCCGTATGTCTAACATGTTACTATGTTTATTGTTGTGTTGTTGGATTGTTTAATTAATTATCATTAATATTAATATTTATGTTTAAATGTTTCTAAACTTCATATATTGGGCCTGAGGACCGCTCTGAAAACCAGATGGTGGATCTCAAGGGGTTTATACTCGAATTACATTTTTAAATGAAATAAGTGTAAAAATAATAATAAATTAAAAAAAAGTCAGTGAGTGCAGCAAAGTGATGCTATGTCCTGCCAGCTTTCTCCCCCGCGTCCAGCTTGTTTCCTCCCACAAGTCACAGCAGCAGGGCGGGGAGGGACGGTGACCTTATAGCCTCTATCGTGGCACCAGTACAGGGCTTTAACCAGCCGAGCCTGCTGGGACGAACCCTTTAGTTGCTAAAGTCTGACTTTTGTTGTTCTTGGGTAGTTTAGTTTTTTGTTGAGGTTTTATTATTCCAGTAGACATGAGTAAGGACAAGCAGAGCAAGCAGGTGCCGGAGTGCACCGGACCTCTGTCCCCATCTAAAGGCCAGAAACCCCCGAGAATGCCCAAGTGCTCCCGGTGTAGGAACCATGGCTACGTGTCTCCTCTGAAGGGACACAAGCGCTTCTGCAACTGGAGGGACTGTCAGTGTCCCAAATGCAAACTGATAGCTGAGAGGCAAAGAGTCATGGCGGCCCAGGTAACCGTTATTTTTTAAAAATGTATTATTTTAACCGGTTAGCGCGCAGCTAACGTTAGCTTAAGCTCAGCTGAAAAGCTTTTAAACATCAAGATGTGGCTATAAAAACAAATAGTTTCTACGGTGTGAAACAGGAAATACAACAATGTAATTGTTTGTAAAATATTTTAATTCAATATTTGTATACTTTTTAACCTGTGTGGATGTGTTTACTTCAGATGTTTTTCTTAATTTTTATTTGTGTAGCTAACATTACCGACATGTCAAAGCAACCTACGGTCAACCTGATTAGCGTGAACATTAGCTTAAAAAACAGCTGCACGGCTAGCCTACATAACTTTATAAACTGTTAATGTGTGTTAGGTATGTTTCATGAGTATTGTTACACTTGTTGCTTACAGCAGACAGTTAATAAATATATTTTAAGCAATGGTTAGGCTACAATATATATAGAGCAGCTACTTTTCCCATAAAATACTTTGTAACTTTTTATAGGTAAATTGAAGTAACTTAACATGTTAACTGTTTTTGAAACAGCCATTGTTACATATTCAAATTACTCGTATTGTCCAATTAATAGTCCAAAACCCAAAGAGATTTAATTTGCAATGATGTAAAATAGATAAACAGAAGATACTCAAATTTAAGGAACTGGTGTCAGAAAATGTTTGGAAATTTTGCTTGAAAAGTGAACCAATCAAAAATATTTTCTGATAATTTTTGTCATGCACTTATTTATTAATAGTTTCAGCCCTAGACCTAACTTTAACCCTAAGTACATACAGTGATAGCACGTGGTAATAAGTTGTACATTGGTATTGCAAGTGAAGCACAACCTGTGTATTGGTGTCTTGGTATTGCTGCACTCATATAATATACTAATAATTTAATTTTCACAAATATATTGACTTAATTTCCATGTGTAGCAATTCCATGATATGAATATGACATCAGTCCTATCAATTTAATACACACTGCTTTGTTTTGTAAGTTAGAAAACAATAAACAACATAAAGAACTATAACACATAGTCAGCATAGTAGTAAACCAAGGGGTAAAGTTCTTATGTTGGAGCATTATCTTTGCATTATTCAGTCAGTTGATATGGTAAGGGTAATGTTTTGTTTTTTATCTCCTTTCCTCCCCTCCAGGTCGCCCTGAGACGGCAGCAGGCTCAGGAGGAGGAGCTTGGGATTTGTAGTCCGGTGTCTCTGACTGGCCCTGAGGTGATGGTAAAAAATGAAGCTGGAGCAGACTGCTTGTTCTCTTTGGAGGGACGATCCCCAACTCCAACCAGTACCTCTACTTCTTCTCATGCTGTCACAGGTGCGGTATTTCCAACTGCTATTCACTTACTGTCCTGCCTCTCATGTGTGACACACTACTAATGTAGCTGACAGCTGGTTATACAGCTGGACAGGTGAGTCACTGTGTCCAAACAACAGCTCTGGGAAGTATGTAAAAATTATTTGGTGACATTAAGCTGAAGTGGTAAACAGATTTAGAAAGAATGCACGCTGTAGTTTTCACAGAGATCTTACTGTTGAAGGCTAAAATGAAGAGAAGCAACATGAAGTGATACCTTTGATGGGTGTGTGCAATGTTAACCGACAAAAGATCATAATTAAATGTACTGTGTTAGAATATATATTTTGTATATTATATGCGAACCACTTTTGTAAAACATTAATTCTAGCTATTTAAAGCAGCATCAGAGCAAAGGATTGCCAGTGTTTATGAATTGTGGATTTGTTTTACTTGAGTGAATTCGTTGTATGTTGAAATGCATTTCATAGATTGTGGACTGATAGATTTGGTCCTTTTCCGTTGTCCTTGAAATCCCAGTGAACAGCTGACTCAAGACACGCTTCCGGGATACCCCTTAAAAGTTGTTGTTTTAATTAAATAATTTCTACGAATTATTTTTCTAAACTACCAAGCTGCTCTTAAGTCTATACAATTGACCTATTGACAATCTTAAATTCAGAAGAATTCAGAAGATTATTTTAATCTGTTGGCTTTCTATAGATGGTCAAGTAAAACCATTTTATTTTGACAGTTTCTTGTCGAGAAAATTTCCATCACTGTAAACTAAAATTGCAAATGTTTTTCTATAACAGGCAACAAAGGCACATTCTTTTCAATCACTTATTTGGTGAGTTATATATGTACCTAGAAATCACTTTTAAATAGTAATTTTCTGTTTCAGGGTCAAAAAGACTGAATTAAGTGCACAATAAAACATTAAAATGTCCGCAGGACAGAATTATTTTATAGATACACCTAATAAGAGACATATTCATGGGAAAATAAGAGAAAATTAAAGTTGATTTTGGTGGCAGCATCATAAAAGGGCATCCTTGATGTCTTTCTTGGCGGCAGTGGGGAGGCAGACACAGATATCGTGTTCCCTGTCGGACTGATAGCAAATTTTAGGAGGTGGAATATGACTGTGGTCAAGGCTGCTCATGTCTTCTGCTTTGTGTTCATGTTATAATGGGTCTTTGGCTTGGCAACAGAGAGGAAAAGACTGAGCTGGAAAAAGGAGTCAAGCACTCTGTGATTCACTGATGACAAGAATTAGAACAGGGACAACAAATGTCATTATCTTTGGCTTCAGTGGTGCACAGAGTCTTCATTGTGTAAAAACGAAGGATCAGGGTCTGCCTGAGAAGAATGTGGCCTTGTTGATAAGGAAAGAACAAGGGATGATGATGATGATGATGATGATGATGTTGATGACGGTCATATTCGTCCTGATAGGGCAACCCACATTCCTGTAATGATGGTGTGTTGTGTTAGGTCTGCAAATTTGACGTCAAAAACACCTGCCACCTGCAGATGGTGCCGTTGATCACAATTTGAACTATGGGTGACTTGACCAGACACATCTTGTAAAGATCAAGTCTTCTTTTCCTATTAAATACTTGATTAAAATATCTAGTGCAAGCCTACATCTGTTTAGGTTGAATGGATCTTTGAAGATCGTTTTCATTGTTGATTGATTGGTTTTCAGCATCAGCAAAGACTCAGCTGGGAAAATAAAAACCTAGAGCTTGAGCTCTGCTGTTGGATGCATAATTCATAAAACCAGGGTTAGTTTTACAAAAAAACATTTCTATTACATAAATGCAATCCTCAGATTCTTATTTCAAATGTGATAATTATCTAAACATACTTTAGCCTCTGAAAAGATCTTTGTCTTATTTGTTGTCTTTCCTCCATGTGCGTGTCTGCCTAGGGAGTCGCTCGGCATTGTCCCCCAGCCCGTCAGCTGGTGCCCGCGCTCATACTGAGGGATCGGCAGACCTGCTGCTGGAAACTTCCTATTACAACTTCTACCAGCCTTCCCGCTACCCCACCTATTACGGCAACCTCTACAACTACCAGCAATACCAGGTGATTAGTAATAACCAGTCTGCTGTTTATCAAACAGTCAAACTCTATTTGAAGCCTTTTTTAATGGCTCATACTAGGTATTTTACATGCTGGTCCTGCTTGTTGGTTGGTTACCTGCAATGTCTGTTCAACTTGCCTCAAGGGAGGGTTATTGTGCCATTGTTTTAAACCAACTGTGGGCGAGCACAGCAGGGCAAATTTGTGCGTGTGCATGTCTGTGTGCCTTAAAGCTTTAGTGTGTAACTTTTTATATATTAATGAACGTCCGTTGCATTCAAGCCATTGCCAAATGAGTTGATACAAAGCTCATTAAGGCCGGCTTCACACTGCCTGCGTGGTTAGAGTGTGTCAGCTGCGTGGTGTGTCTGTTTTTATTTCGTCTCCCATGTTAACAGGTTAGAGCTTGCACACTGCCTGCGTGACACGCACATCTAAGGCGTCGAAAACACGTGCATGCTAGAAATAGGACCGACGCCTATTTTTCACGCGGCAAAATAGAATACAAAAAGATGTTTATATGTCATTTTGACACAAATAGATATTAATAAATGACATGTTAATGTTTGAAAGTCTCTAGGTTTTGACATTAATGTAATTAAAAAAAAATAAAAAATAATTATTGATTTTCAAATATTGCACATGTCAATACAGAACGAAATATTCTGTAGCCTATTTTGCCGTCAATACTGCCGACGTTGTCTTTGCTGTAATCAGATCAGTATGTATTTAATGTTTAACATGAAGTATACTACTGCTTGAGTGCAGTAAATCAATGGGAAACATACATGTGTACAGACACGTTTCTGGTGTGCAAAGACATAGAAAAATCCACGCAGCCGCCACGCAACAGAAACGCCACGCTCACGCCACGCAGCCAGTGTGAAGCCGGCCTAAGACTATCGGCTGCACAAAACTCTCTCTGTATTTCTCAGCATGGCTGTGTTTACAAATTGGTATCGTCCGGCGACTTTCACGTGCAGAAACCCGAGTAAAGATAATTACCTCTTCTGAAGAGTCCATCATGTTTTTTTAATCCTCCGTGTTCTCCTTGGCTACGTAGCAACTGTGTGGAGGAGGGGATGACACGTGTCATGTGGATGCACTGACAGAATTGTTGTCATTACTTAGAATTCCTCATGGGGGAGACAGAAACTACGCACTGTAGCTTTAACTAGAATTTATAATCTTATTTATATTGTCCTCATACCTTAAACTCAACCTGTAGCTAGAGCTTAACTGTTTTTTTGTTTAACCTGCTTAGAATATTTAAAATCGTTCCATTTAATTTCAAGAGACATTTCAGTATAACTTCATTGTTGTCATGGTGGAAAAGCCTCTGAAGCAGACCATTATGTGACAATAAATATCTTCTCAAATCAGTATACAGTACTGCATTTAAATGAAAAATAATAATAAGAATATATTATTGACCATTTACCTGAAAACTTCAGATGTACAGAAAGCAAATACAGATTTTCTGCAACTTTCCCATCCTGTTTTTCCGAAGGTCATAATTTAATTTGGTTGAGATTTATTAGAAGACAGATATGAACTAAGTTCAACCCAAACCCAACTACCATTGCAACCCAGCACTGTAAAATACAAACAAAGTAAAAAAAAAACTAATACTTTTGCAATATAAAGTATTGTAATTAAAAGGCTGAATTTTAGTCACATCTGTTTAACATCTGTCCTGTCTCAGAGATGGTACAGTACAGTTAACACAAGTCATATTCAAGAGTTAGAAAAAACATAGAGCCGAAAACCTCTCCGCTCTGTGTTGAAAGTGACGGACTGGTGTCGCTTGTGTGTTTGTGTGTGTGTGTGTGTGTGTGTGTGTGTGTGTGTGTGTGTGTGTGTGTGTGTGTGTGTGTGTGTGTGTGTGTGTGTGTGTGTGTGTGTGTGTGTGTGTGTGTGTGTGTGTTAGAGGGGGAACTTTACATCCAAGCTGCTTCATTCCACAGAAACAGAAGATAAGCTTCGTAGCTAGGAATCACCTCAGCATGAACAAAACTTACTTTCTATTACCTCATCACATAACTTGTCACAGTAAAATGAAACTCGTCAATCAGCATGCTCAACTGAAAGGGATGAAAGTAGCACCGAAGTAACACCAAAATCATTTTTCTCTCTAATGATCATTACACATGACAGCAAATACCTTTGGATATGCATACACTTTGAAAATAGAGGTCCCTGATTTCTGTAAAGTTGGAGAAACAGGCTTGTTAGCGGAAGATACCATTTTATGAACCTGGATTAAACATCTGGCTGTCAGCTGCCTCAGCAATGACAACCGAGGTGTCCATGAGCAAGGCGCTCACCTCCATACTTTACAGGATTGTTGTTGTGTAAATAAATCAAACTAATACCTTTAAAAAGTAGTTTTTTCTGATTGGTTTACAGATGTCTGTAAACATGATCAGGACACCTCAAAGTTCCAATAAACAGTTTATACCAGTTAACGCTCACCATTGAAACAAACCTAGCCATAAGCTGAAGAGACATCAAAAGTACTTATTAAATTAAAAATGTATTAAAATGACTGGCGCCCTAGGTACCTAGTGGTCTGAAACCCATAACATAATGACAATGTCACTGGTTTGATTGCAACTAGGTGTCTGTATTGCATTCTCTCGCCATGTTTTCTCTGCTGTCAACTATCAAATGAAGACAGAGAACACAGCTAGGGTTGCAAGTAACAATTATTATCAATGAATCTGTTATTTTGTATTCATTTATAAATCATTTAGCCATCAGAAGTTACCAGAATTCAAAATATTTATTTAAATATACAAATGAAACAAATGAAAATCAGCTACATAAATCAGCACATTTGAGAAGCGGGAGCCAGCAAATATTTAGCATATTGCTTATCGCTATAAAAATTAATACATTTTCTTGTCAAATGAATTAACTGACTAATCGTTTCAGCAATGATGAAAGGCATGCATAATCCTGGTATATAAAATAACTGATTTACAGAATACAAAAATAAAACAAATTTTATATATTAAAAAGGGAGAAAGCATCACTTGATATGACAGTGATGTAACTGATGCACGTGTAGGCAACCTTATGGACATTAGAAGTTAATTTTCTTTGTGTCTGGAAGTGATTTATATAAACATTTTATTTCTTTGTTTTCCTTAGAGATGGATGAGAGTGTCTGCTTTAATGCTGGCACTTATGGTATAACGTAGGACACATTGGGTGGATAGTACCTAGCATCCCACCAACACACACTCTTGGCCCCTCATTCACCCATCTGTATATTCACACTGATTTATGCTTAAATGTATCTCTATTGTGTCAAATGAGATGAGCTTGTGCGTGAAGCAAATTAGATCCATAACTCTCCAGTGATCTCAGATGAGGTGGTTTGTTTTCTATAAAGAACATTTGTCCACCCGGGCTCTCTCCTATCCACCCCCTTCTCCGTTTCCCCAATAGCAACATCTAGTTTTGGGGTCACTGCCTCCGCTAACCTGGCAGCGCACAGCAGAGCCTGAATTGCAAAGGTTAATGGTATTGTCTGTCGGCAGAGGAACAAGCCGCTATGCCTCAGCGCTCAAAGGAGAAAGTGAGCACATTAATGCTAATCAGTTAGCACTCTTTAGCATAATTTAGCCATCCTCCTTTGTGATTTATGATATTTTTAGTGAAATTGTCAGGTTGAGAGGGGTACGTGCAACGTTTATTCAAATTCAGGGACTACTTTTTTTGTATTTGCATGAAGAGCTGGTTGTTTGAAGATGAGTTTCAATCGTGCCAAAAAAACACACAGTTGCACAGTTTGTAACTAGAAAGCGATGGAATATTTCTTTAGAAATAAAAGGAGATGTTTGTTATTACCTAAATTTGAATAATTATCATTTATACCGGTTAAAAAAAAGATTTTAGAAGATCTCTTTATTAAGATTTCTTGTGTCTCCTCTGTCTCCTTTACCTGTCCTAAACCTCCACAATTTAATGGGTTATACTTCAATCTTTGCATCCCTAACTGAAGTGACTATCCTTGAGTTACTCAATTTTGATTTGTCTCCATATTTGCTGTTAAAGCACTTATCTCTGTGGTCTTTCTGCACTATCCAGAGAGCTGACGTTTCTCATTGACTTTCTGTTAGTTTCTGAAGCTCTTTTCTCTGTCATAACAACAACATAATAATAATCTAGTGAAAGTGGACTTTACATATTTTTAAGAATTATTTAATTTAAACTAATTTTATTATTATGGCAATTTTCGCCTACAACATTTTTTGTTGTTTTGCTCTAGAATAGCCTAATGTTGGTTTCATTCAAGTGTTGTGCCTGATACACAGCGATACGTTTATAATAAAGTTTTTGTACCAGTTACTTGACATTTTACAATTACAGTAGATGGTTTGCAGAAGATTTAGGTTAGTAGTTTTTTTTTCCTCTGCCAACCTCTTTGAAACTGTTATTGTAAATGTCATTAAAATAAAACTTTTAATCATCAAGCTAATCGTAACAATGGTGATTGTCATAATATAGTCATCTAGGTCTTGAGCTTTTCCCACAAGGAAACACTGTGGTCTTTATCAGTGTTAGGCCATCTACCTCCTCCTCCTCCTCTTCTCTCCTGTGCACTCAGTGGTGCTTGGCTGTCATGCAGGTGTATGATGATAATATAAGGGTGGTGTAGAGCTTCCAGACAGGAGATGGTGCCAGATAAGGAGACAGGCCCTCTCAGGGAGGTTAGGAAGCCCCCCCAGGAGTCAGCAAGTTAGCCAGTGAGTTTGGAGGAAGGAGTACATATATATTGTTTTTATTATAACTTATTCCATAATTTTCCTATAGGGCACACTTAGAAGTTATTCTTACTTTTAATTACATTACTGGCGTTACTGAGTTGTTGTTAATTTCATGTAGCTAATAATGACTTTCAGTCCACAACCCACAACTTAAACTCTATCCATTCACCTCTGCCAAAATTGGAAATTGACATTTGTTTACCTATTGCTTAGTGCCATGAAAATGCATTTCGAAACCTGACCTGGCTGTGTAATTTGTCGTCAAGTCTAAGTTATCATGAGGTCATCTATAATTCTGACAGAGTTGCATGTGTAGAAAGCCTCTTTGAATGTATTTCAATGGAGAAACAAAAAAACTGTATCCTATAGATGTGGTATGCTGTCAGATGCACTGTTTTGGCCTTTACCACTAACTCTGCTGATACTCTTTGTGTAACAGTACACAAAAATGTATGGTTGAATTTGGATATGGCGGTCATTGTTCAGTATGATTTTAGTACAGTGGGAGAAACGTAAGAACACTAAACAGTGGCTCACAGGCCATTCATGGTGTAAAAATGAAGCCAATCAATCAATTGTATAAGGTCGAGAGTTAATCTAAAAGAAAACAAAAGGTAATATGTCAACAACATTGCATTCACAAACCAACATTATTGTGGAGCACAAGCACTGAAAGGATGTCATGTGTAAATAGTATTGTAGCATATCTGAAGTGATGAACACTCCCAGGAAACAGTGTTTTGCTTTAGCCTTTGGCCGCTTGAACACAGAAGAGAAAGTGGTAGTAATAGACTCACTTTAGAGGTATTTCAGCAGATAATGTTACCGGACATGGTTGATGTTGCTATAATTTACTGAAAAAAAACCCATGACCCACCCAAATCGTAGATAGAGAGATATAAACCTTTTCTATAAGCACGACAAAACAAAACTTGCCTTTTTGTGAGCAACTTTTACCAAGCCAGTTTTGTTTGGTGCTGTATGTGTCCTGCAAACCGTAAGCTTAGTGCACTTTCAAGACTCCAGTCCAATCTCTATTGTATTTTTCACAGCCTAATACAAGAGCTGAGTGTAGCTTAAATAACAGTTTATAAAGCTGTCGGAGAATTGATGGTGTGGACAATACGGATGACATATTACAGGCTGACAGAAATCAAATTCCATAAAAGTGAAATTGAAAACCCTCTGTGAGGCGGCCTTGCTGCTGAGTAGACAGCTCGTTTTAAAGTTTTCAGAGGACTGGAGAAAGCCAGCACTGCGTGTTGCAGCTCATTTTTAGAGCAAGACATGGACGTGTGAATTCGAACACTACTTATTTTCTGTCATATATTATTTTATCTCTATATTTCTTCCTGGCAGATTAGGTTGTTAAAGTGTTGCCTGTAAATATCTGATGGCTGATTTGGAGAATTGTACAGTCAAGCATTATGTGAAGGGGGTCAAAGAACAAAGGTGTTTATATTGCATTGTACATTTTCAAACCCTAACCCTATTTTAGAGCTGAAAAAGTTCGAAAATGGATCGACCGAAAATGGATTGGCATAGTGTAATTTTTAAAGCAAAAATGGCAAACATTTTCTATTTTCAGTTTCACAAATGCAAATATTTGCTGCTTTTCTGTCATATATATTATTAAATTGAATATTTTTTGCCCAGGCTCCACTAACGCCAACAAAAACAAACTGGCCAACCTGCAACACCAAACATAACAAACTTCACAATAACAAAGTCTTCCAGCGTTCCAACCAATAACTGACAAGAAGGATTTGGGGGGGGTTAGTGCGCGGAAGCACGGAAGGGAGGGAGAGGGAACGGGACGGGATGAGGAGGAGGGGCGAGCTTGCCTCGTTTTGTTTGAAAATACTTCGAACGTCAACAAGAAGTGGCGTCACCCAACATCGCTTAGAGCACCTTTAAATGCTTTTTAATTCATTTAATTAATTGGTTGACTAAAAACGAAGAAAATAATTGTTAGTTGCAGCTCTATTCTAGTCTTAAAGTACCCAAACATAGAATCACCAAAACCCAACAAGGGTGGATTTAGCAAGGTCTCCAGGAATGTGATGATTAGGATGTTGTCTATGAAATACAGCACATTAAGGGAATTGTTTCTCCTTTGTGTGTAAAATTATTTATTGGTGTTTTCTGTGAAGCAGATGCCCCATGGTGATGGCCGCGTGTCTAGCCACAACATGTCTTCTCAGTACCGCATGCATTCCTACTACCCAGCAGCCACCTACTTGAGTCAGGGCCTGGGCTCCACCACCTGTGTGCCACCCCTCTTCAGCATCGACGACAACAACAACAACAACAATAACAACAACTGCTCTGAGACAATGGCAGCCTGTGAGTAATTCACAAATTTACTCACTGCCACCCACACACACACACACACACACACACACACACACACACACACACACACACACACACACACACACACACACACACACACACACACACACACAGTTTTCAGGCCCCATAAAGTTTTACCCAGACTTTATCAACAGTGCGGTTATGTAGATTCAAGGGAGGATTGCCCTCAAGTCAAGAGTGCCATAAAATGTATAAGATAAAATTAGTCTAAAGTGAAGGTTTTTTTCAAACTTTTACTATGCTTTGACTATACTTTTTTACTTTACTTCAAATACAGAACTGCGTATGTGCTGTAGGTCTGACTCAAGTTCAAGTCATGTGTTGCATCAACTTTCAAAGTGAGAATTTCTGAAGGAAGAAAAGCTACAAAGTTAGATTGCTTGTATCTTATGTTATATTTTCTGTTTAAATGATGACAGAAACCATATATAATTTACAGGCATCAATGGAAGTTAAAAACACACATCTTTTGACTATAAATTGCAGTGTCACAGAAAAAGTAATACATTTTAAAACAACCACAAAACTGTCAAAGAGTTTCTTTTCGTCACATTTAAAGATTAAGTAGAACTGATCTCTGATAACGCAGCAGTAGATTTCTGGCACTCCACGCCTCCAATCTCAGATGGGAATCTCAGTTGAGCATGGCTTCCTGGATTTTCTGTCTTTCCCAGTAGCTGTAATGCATAATGCTTCTATTTTTGCTAAGTATTTATGTAACTTTGCAAGGAATGCATGTAAGTGTACGATGAGAGTGATATAATCCAGCACAGTGTAGTGTGAGAGAAAGGAGGATACTGGGCTGATTGGCATACCTGTTCAAACTAAACATGATGGGGATTTAAAATCTTGAATGTGTTTTTCTTTGTGCACCATTTTTGTTTTAGTGCACTTCAGGATGAAGGATGAATACATTTTAAATTGCAATTCAGTGAGACATTTTCTCTCCATCTTTGGTGCATTCACAGGTTTCAAAGGTGTTTTGCGAGTACAGATTGCAAATGGTGGCATTCTGTTTCACAAATGATTGTCACTCACAAATTGCAGATACTCTTGTAGTAGTAGTTTGTTGTTATAGAGGGGTATAGTCTAGGCTTGCAAGTACTGTGTGGCATTTGCTGTGATAAGTGAAACAAACCCTGGGCACTTGCTTTGTCTGTTGGTTTATTTTAAATCATTGACAATAAACTTTAAGACCAATGCAGACTACATCTACAAAAAGGCAAGGCAGGAAGTTACTGCTTACACCAACTATTCTGTTCTCACTGTTTACTCAATGTAAAGGAACCAATTAAGCCTAATTATTTAACCTTTGGACAGTCTGGGGTTGTTAAATTGATGTTGTTTTAGTGCTCTATTTATGAAAGATGACATTTAGAGATTCCAGTTTATGATTTACTTTCTGTATTTACCTTTTGAAGGTGTAGGCTAATGTTTAAAACATATTTTAAGAATACTATACTCCATTCCACAATTGTCCTAGTCTCGCTTTGCCAGACCTTCCTCCACAGTGCTGCAAAGGAGTGTCTGGCTAGTCCACACAGCATTCCGGGATGGGAGAAAAACGTGCTCTGGTTAGTTGGCATTTCTTTAAAACAATCACAATCGTCTTGGGCAGCGCTAAGCACCAAGGAGAGCCACGGCACCGCTGCAAAATAGCCTCAGGGAGGAACTTCTTTTGGTGGAACGTGTGTACGTTCAAAAGTTGTTTTAGTCGTGCAACATAAAACTCAGATTGGACAGATAGTCTAGCTAGCTGTCTGGATTTACCCTGCAGAGATCTGAGGTGCAGTTAACCATAGTCCTCAGAAATCATCCAGAGTTTAAAACTCCAACACAATAAAGCGGTAGGGTAATGGACATCCGGCCGAAAATAGTGAAATCTGGAGGAATTTCCAGTGGCTACAGAGCAATCCCGGAAGTGGAACGTCGTGGACATAGACATTACAATTTCAATTGTCCTAATTGTTGTTGTCCTCTGATTGGCTAATTTACAAAGCATATATGCATATTCAAATGAAATGCTGTTGATGAATATATTAGCACCAAGCAAGTCACTCTGCTGTTTTTCGAGTTGCCCTCAGATGCACCTGTCACACATCAGGTGTGCAGAGATAGTTTTCAGTTACATGAAGCCCTAATTGTGCAAAACTTATACAGCCTATGGTAAAATCAATCTTTTTCTTCTTGTAATTACCAACTCTTTCTGGTGTTACACTAGTTTGTCATGAATGGGTTGTGATTGACAGAAGGCAGTCCTGTTAGTTATAACATGCCTCCTTTTGTTTGGAATTGAATGGGAGTAAAACAAGCCTAAAGGTTTAATAAACCTGATTTATTATCTTTAATGATAAACAATAAATCACAATCAAAATACAGCAGTTTGATTAGTGATCTTACCACCCAGCACCCCAGCACAAAGTATTTTCTGTGTAGCCATCTGTGTGGGACTAGAACAAAAAGATAATTTATTTTCAGGACTTAAAAGATGAAGTTGATTTGTTAAACAACAGTGGTTTTGTAGATTATCACTCATTTATAAAGGACATAGAGGAAGAGCGTCATTAGCACAACGTCAACATCCTTCTTATAGTAAAGTAGACTGCTGTAAACACCAGCATCCCAAACCTAAAGACCCACGCATCTCCCCTCGTACCTGTATTTGTTTATTACTTTCACCTGTTCGTTTCCTGTGAGGGTCCCACGTCAGCCTCCTGCCGTGATTCTCCATGCTCCATTACAAGATAACAACACTCTCAGCGGGTGGTCCCACATTTGGTGTCGACTTAACACCAGAGAAACAAACTGCTTAAATCTGTGTTTTTTTTTACAACCATTCTGACCCCTTAAAAACGAGCACTATATACTTGCAACACACAAAGGTTTTCTGTATGTTTTAATTAAACAGTGATTTTCTCTTTTTAACCTAAATATATATCCTTTTTTAATATGTTGAAAAATCAAAGCTGATTGTATATGACAGGACAGGGATGAAGAGTATTTTGAACATCTGAAATTAACCAAGTCTCAGTTATATATATTCTAGAACAGGTCAAAAATATTAGACCAATACGAATCTCACATTGTACACTCAAAGAAGTTTCTTTGTTGATTTTGCACCTATTACAAAATTGAGACACTGAGAGAGAAAAATTGTTCAACATTACGTTTTGAATAAGGCACCCTAGTATGTATTACCTTTGAACTATTAAATATTGCCTAATGTTTACAGAACATGTACGGATTCAGGCTAATGGCGACTACCACATCTTTTTTGGCAATCATTTTGAATGCTTTTTTTAGACATAGAGGTGTAAATCGATCCTGTATTTCATAAGAAAAGGGCAAATATTTCAGCCACAGTAGAGAAAAGTAGAAAAAAGTATTATTTTGCAGTAGAAATATGGGGGAGCTGAAGGATAGCATTCCTATAAAAAGATTTGGACTTAGTCAAAAGACTTGTCAAAGAGTCAGTCAGTCCAAACATTGGGTGCCCACTTGGTACAACCACAGCCAAATCCAGTGTGTGGGTGTGTGTCTTATCTAAACAGGAGGCTTCCACTGACTGAATGAATCAGAGCCTCTGTGTCTACAGTTGTTGTGTGTGAAAAATGTTGGAGGCTAGTCCTTTCCCTTGTCTGTACAGTTGTCTCTGTGCAAGGGACTGTGTCCTTGATGTTGTTCCAAGGCTAATTCATATCTTATCAGCTGCGTTAAAATAACTGTAGGGTTATAAGCATGTTGTTCTTGTGAGCATCAGATAATTAACTTTTTATCTTACGTAATGTGGCTACAAAAAGGCACTGTAGCTTTTCTACTTTTTATTTTGGTACTACTGAGTTATTGAATTACTTGCTGAATTACTGTATTTCACATTGATTTAGCTGGTCTTATCCAGAGTTACATGGAGTTTATTTTTTCCAATTAAAGCTGAAACAATTAGTTAAGTAATTAATTGAAGTCAAGCAACAGAAAATTAATTTGTTTTGTCATTTTACCCAGAAATTACCAAACATTCTTTTTTTTCTTTATTGTTGTTGTTGTTCTTTTTCTTTTCTTTTTTTTTTTAAAGATAAATTAAATATGTTATTTTCTCAATTAAGTCTACAATGTGTAAAAAATAAATAAATGAAATTGTCCCTCAAAAGTTCCTAGAGCAGTAGAAGTATCAAAGAACACGAAATTTGCAAATATTCACATTTGAGAAACTGGAACCATTTATGTTTTGGCACTTATGCTTAAAAAAAATACTTTCACGATTTATCGATTATCCTTCTAAATATTCTGTTGATCGATGAATCAGCTAAATGCCTCAGCACTATTTTGGACTGTTGGTCGGATAAAAACATGTAATTTAAGGACGTCGTCTTGGGTTTGGACATTTTCACTTATTTTCGGACCATTTTCGGACTTTTTTGAGGCTAAATGACTAATCAGTTAATTCACAGAATAATGAGTAGGTTGATTGATAATGTAAAGTTGCAGTCCAATTTCCCAACTCCCTAAACCAGCTAAAGTAAGAAAGGCACGCTAATATACAGAATAGTGTCCTGGTTATTGATTTAATTTGACATTTGCTTCAGCACATCAAAATTTAGCCACATCTGCTTTTAATCTTTAAACTGTTTTACTTCGAGCGAACATTTCGTGAACCTCCAGATCATCCATGAGGAGGAAATAGCTGTGAGCTCTGAGCCTACCTGCCCTCCCCTTCTACCTGGCTGACAAACAGCGCCTCGCCAGATTTATCTCCCTCCCAGGATAGGGCTAATCAGTTGGCCAAATACAGAGATCCAAATAACCTTCAAGAGTGCCACGCTGTCCTTTCCCCTCCTCACCTCCTTCTCCTCCTCTTCCTCCCCCCTCTCGGCCCTCCCCCTCCGCAGGCCCCGCTGTCTCCGCAAAATTGCCTTCTGGAGTTAGTGAGCGGGAACAGTTAAGATTTACAAACAATGATGAAGCTTGTCATGCGTCTTTCTCCATCCGTCACGGCGGGCCGGGCGGAGCTGTGGGTAGAACCATCCTGGTGTTCTTCATAAAAGCCAGCTCTCTGTGAAATACGCCCCCGGCCGGCCTGTTTACTGCCCCGCGCTCGTCAGCAGCCCCGCTGCCGTAAATCGCCGAGCGGGAGGTGACAGAGCAGTCTATCACACTCCCACCCCACCTCGCTGCCCTCCCAACATCCCCCTCCTCTCCCCTCCATATATACACACACAAAGACACACACACTGTTTCTCCACAAACACCCGCTCCACTTCCTCACAAGGAGGCTCAGATGAGCTGCCCCAAAAGAGTTATGGCTGTTTCAGTCTTACAGGAGACAGCTTCAGGCCGAGTCTGTCTGTGTTTATGTTCTTTCTTTTTTTGTCCTTGTCTAGACTTTTTTCAAAATTCAAAACTGCTCAAAGTTTGTCAGCACAGCAACTTTCCTTTTACGTACTTCTTACTTTTTTTTTTTTTTTTTTTAAGAAAACAAGATTTATACTAATGTCAGACCTCAAAATCGAGCGCCGCTGTGCTGGCTATACGTTTGTCTGTTTTGTTATATTGGTGTCAGCATGGAGCGTACAGTAATTTAAATGCAAATCAGATTGTTGAGGTATTGCAGATGTTAATCCTGCTAATCGATAGACCTGTGTGAGCCCATTAAGTTAGAAATCCATTACTATCTTTCTAGATGATATTCTATTGATTTTTCTTGCTTAAATCTATACTGTACTGTACACCAAAGTGAGTTACTGCGTATAAAGTTTGTCGTTTCAGGTTCTCCGCCTCCTCTGAAATAAAAGGAGTAAAAAAACGACAGAGAGATTGGCGTCAGTAAGTTTCTTTGTTTCGTGTGTAAAATGGGATTTACCTGCTTTCAGATCAGATTACTTAAAACTCATACCCACATACTCTCTTACACACCAATAAACAGTAAAGGAAGTCCCTTCAAACACATATACCCACACACACACACACACACACACACACACACACACACACACACACACACACACACACACACACACACACACACACACACACACACACACACACACACACACACACACACACACTTCGAGGCTAGACTCATTCTGGAGATGTCAAAAAGGCCTCTCACTCTTTTGGATTTATTAAACCCGAAACAAATCGGTACTTCTAACCCAAGAGGTGACCTTTTCAAAGGAAGTGCTGTTTCATGTCACCTCAGTACATGCCCTCTGTGTTGTTTTGCTACCTGAGGAAAGCAAAGGCTAGAAGGTGTCTCTATTAGTTTGTGATGAAATGTTTTAATCTTGACAATTAATAGTTTTTTTGTAAAGTTTTTTACTACTTACATCATTAAGTTGTAGTACCTCACGTATCCCATTAAGACTGGGCTAAAGTTGGTCTGTTCAACATAATTTCAAAATAAAGTTCGGACCGTCTTCAACATATTCATTTGAATTCTGATTCAAACAATGATAATATGTTGCCCAGTCATTGAAAACAATTTAACTTTTCAACCAAATTTAGGCAGGTTTTAACCTAAATCCTAATCCTGAACAAAACTGTGTTCACTGGGATTGGTTGCATGGCATTTTCTGGTTCTTGCATGAACTCGGTGTGTTTGTGCATGTTGCTTTAATGTTTTAATGTGATTTGCACCTACGATACCAAGACACATCCCTCGTGTGTGTAAACATACTTGGCAATAAAGCTTTTCTGATTCTGATTCTGATTCTGAATATATTTTTACTATTAGTATTTTTGAGATTGCTCTAATGAAATTTCTGCTCAGTGTTGACGTTGGACAGGAAAGATGGAACACAAGGGAACCTGTGCAGTTAACCCCTGGAACTCCCCCTTTACATTAGAGGTTTATAAAACTGTATTCATAATTAATAAATCAATTTTCTTTTGATTTTATCACTGTGCATCCATTAAAATATTCCTGCTGGTTTGTACATTTGGTAAATTACAAAATGTCTCTTTTTAATGAGAAAGATGAGACAATGTGGCAATAAACAGACTGCACAGTTTAAGTTTTTAGTACTTGATATCCCTTTTCTCAAATAAAGTTCAGTAAACACTACACACATGAAAATGTATCAAGATGTTGCAGTTTGAAAGGAACGGTGTTGCTACATTATAAACTCTTAGAGATTTCTCCGGTAGGTTAAATCTCAGAAAATATTCAAATTTCTTTGTAGTTTTTTCAGAAAATGACTTGAAGTAAAGACTTGGTTCAATCTGTAAGTAAGAGCCAGCAGCAGAGAAAGTGACTCTGCTGGGGCCCTGTCAGGCCCCGGAGGGCCTTATTGAATGTGTGGCTGATTGAGTGTCTCTCCTGGTTCTTGGTTACAGTGGAAAAGTAGTGTGCCTGTCAGATTGTCTTCCCCACCCTGCTGTGCTGCTAAGTGCCCTGCTAGCCTCTGGGGCCTGTGGATGGGCTAAATACCAGTGTAATTGTCTGCTTAGGGCACAAGCACCGTTGTAATGTGTTGTACAACACCACCATTAACACAGGCCTGGGGCTGTAGAGACATTAAATGGCCGGGACTGTGTAGTTTATGTCCTCTTCCCCTTACTCTCTTTTTCTCTCTCTCTCTCACTTACACACTAACACACATACTGTCCAGCTTTGAGGGACCTGAAGGGAAATGAAACGTGATTCTATTGACTTCTGTTTTATCTTATGCCGTCTTTTGTATATAACCATCAAAGGTAGTGTGATTTATTTCTGTCTGATGTCCTGTGTCTGCATATGTAGGTATATTTGTTTCTGTTAATGCATTATGTGCAGAGTTAAGTACTGATTGTTTCTTAAGTTATTATACCTCTTGAGATATTTGCTTGACAAAATATATATTTTAATGACGCTAACTTTCTCTTTTTATTGTCCAGGCACTACAGTATAATCCAGATAAGAGAAGATTTGAAAGAAATTCTGATATTTCTTTATCTAGGTTGCCTTTTATTCTACTGTGCCATCACAAAATATAAAAGCAGCAGTGTTATATTTGTGGACTTTTTTGCCCTCCGCAGGTTGCCCTAAACATCTAATTAGTTAAGCGTTTTGGGGTTACAGTCAAGACCTGCATACACTAAGGTGAAACCTACTGAAATTTGGTCTTCATATCATTTAATATATATTGTAACTTACATGTGTCAATGTGTAGTGATAATATTCCCCTAAGAAGATGGTAGAATCAATGTTAAAGAAAAGGCAGTGCTCTTTTTAATTAGGATACAATGTGCATTTATAATAAAGCAAATCACAGCATTTCTAATTCCTGACCTCCGTTATGGGAAGTACGATAACTGATCTCATCTAACTGTATGTGTCATTTGCTGATTTCCAGGTTTTTCTTCCTCCCTGACCCTCAACAAAAGTGTAAAAAATGAGTAATATCCTTAACTGAAGGGGTTTCATGGGTTTTCTCCTTCAATTTAGACAAATGTC
This sequence comes from Perca fluviatilis, assembly GCF_010015445.1. Classification (NCBI taxonomy): domain Eukaryota; kingdom Metazoa; phylum Chordata; class Actinopteri; order Perciformes; family Percidae; genus Perca; species Perca fluviatilis. Next base: position 31,789,677 of record NC_053117.1, read on the forward strand.
TGTCCAAACTAATATAACATTTCAATTCCTAACATTTGAGAACATGTTTATCGCATAGGGTGTGTATGTAAATGTAATCTGCATGTAAAATACTTACTTATACACTCGCGTCTCTACACAAATAAAGTTGATGTTGTTTTGCTGATATCTTTGTACAAAACAGACTTGGTTAGTTACGGTGCTTTCCTACCTAATCATGCTCTTGCAGTCACTTTCCCTATGTTGTTCTTAGCAGCAGCGGCGGTGGCTCAGCGTGGATTGACGAATGGTGTCGCCTTGGCAGCTCTCTGAAACAGTTGAACGACTTGGATAAACATATATGGCAGCTTTAGCACCCGCGGGAGGTGTCCTTCTTTTCATAGCAATATATTTCACTCTTCCTGTGTCCTTTACTTTGGCATTTTTCTTACCCTGTCGACTCACAATTAATCTCTTGTTTAAACCATAATGATAGAAAAGTCCCGCAAATATTGATCGGGTCGCCTCAACTCATTATTGCATATCCATAACTTTTCAACGGATCACGTCAAAAAGCCGAACGATAGACTGACAGGCCATTTTGTGAGTTGATGGGGCACAGTAGCCGAGATGGAGATTTAGCATAGGGACGAGGGCTGTGTCACGCCTCTCGGCAGTCATCTTCATCGGGGACAGATTGGTTAACAATGCAGGAGCAAAGGTTCCTCTCTGCTTTATTAGCCTTTGACCCCAACACTGATGCCTTCTGTCAGCCTGCATCGGCCCTCCTCTCTCTTCAGCTCTACAGCAAACCAATAATGACCATTTAAGTGTTTTCTGACCTCCCATAATGGCTGCATAACAGACTGCATCCATTTGAACAATAGTCACAACAGCTCTTCATTTGTGAGATGAAAGAATGAGAAATATGTGGAAGATTTAACTTGCACACACATGAACTTGAATAGTCCTTATTCATGATAATGCAAAACCTATTATTTGACTCTTTATTTAGTTCTCTGATGAAGGTGTTTGATGTGGCTTGAAATTAGAAGTAGCTCAGGTTTCACTACCAGGCTTACTGTAAGAGCAGTGGTCACAGTCTCCTGTGGGCACTCGTAGCATTTGCTTTACCAGCACCAGCAATATTTCAGAAGCCTTAACTCGTAAGTGAAAATGCATTTGGTTGGTTTTAGTAAAACCAAATGAGATTTTTCTTAAGAAGGAAAGTTACTTTACACAGCAACTGAAAATGTTGCTGATGATCATTTAATGTGACACAGATTAGATGAAATTATGAAATGTCCAGCCTTGTCTGCTTAAAATTATGTTTATACAAAAAAAGATTTATGGAATTATGCCCAAATTAAATTGTAATCCACGCTAGTGGCGAGGCTGTAGGGATGGCACTGGTGGTCGGTCCACCATTTTATTCCAAACTGAAATATCTCAACAACTATTCAATGGATTACCAGGAAATTCTATACAGACTGCTTTTTTCCTCCAACACTGCCAGCAAGTTAACATTTTCACTAATCCAGTGAACTAGCTCAACATCTGGATTGCCACAAGATTGTGGAACCGAAATTCATGGTGCCCAGTAGATGAAGCCTTGATTGATATTTGTAGTTCAGGGTGAAATATCTCCACAACTGTTGGGCGGATTACTGCTTATTTTGGTGCAGACTTTCATGGTTTTTGGAAACAATGGATACCTTATCTTTTAGGCATTGCAGTGACTTCCTTTGTCATCAGACATCGGTTTCATCATAAATGTTTTGCAGAATTAGGAGTCATTCAAAAAAAGTCAGATATGAGCAGTGATTTGAAACTGAGGGTGAAGGTCTGCGTTGTGAACATCAGCTGAGGGGCATGAGCCTCCACTGTTCAGTGCTCAGAATTTAAAGCCTGTCTGCTCTTTGACTGAGCTTTCTGGGCCATTAAGTCGTGCTGCTGGCCTGATGATGAGGAGCCAGACGCCTATATCGTTTCTAGAGAGGAGAGCGTCCATCTCTACAAGGGTCGTCCTCAGTTGGACACCCATGGGACCCTGTCAAACTGGCCAGGGCTGATTTCTTTAGACACAGCTCGTATCATTTTAATGGGAGACATTTAATCCCAGGCCAACCTTGTCATGTGACAAGCAACTCTTCATTTCTAAGATTGAATTTTTGTTCCCATGATGATAGCCTCCACTAAGTGCTCTTGTCCCTCACAGCACTGACAAATTCACACAGGTGATTGCTTTTTTGGTAACTTGCAGGTTGTGCATTGAATATTGTCACACTGAGCAATTTCTAGACTGTAAGACATGGTTGAATGCTCTGGAAAGGCTAAATGGACCTTTAGTTTAGATTATTTTGTCAAACTTTCATACTTGATGTCACATTGTGTTCAAAATCACCTTGTGGTTTAACTACAATAACATGCAGCTAGCTCTGTAGCAAGTGTGTAAATATATTGAATTTATCATTAATGTCCTTATTAACGTACATGAAATTACTGTTTCATACATCTCTCAACTTCTTTTAAAACTTAACTGCAAAAACCATTTCTTTATGGACCTGGCTTTGTGTATGGGGGTATTTGTCATGTTGAAACAGGAAAAGGGCCTTCACCAAACTGTTACTACGAAGTTGGAAGCACACTGCTGTTTAACATATCACTGTATGCTGGTGGTAGCATTAAGATTTATATTAATTTGAACAAAAAGGCGGAGTCCAAATATTGAACAGCCTCACTTCAAAAGTGCGCAAAAAAATGGATGTTTCCATGTATTATATTTAAGATCAAATACATAATCAGTCATTATAGTCATTGTCAGAGCAAAAAGTTCAGTACAGTAACTCAAATCATAGTTAATGCAGAAATGTGGGTGTGTGGGTGTGTGCGTACGTGCGTGCATGCATGCGTGTGTGCGCGCACGCCTGTGTGTGTTTACTTAAGTGTTATCTACCCCTATGACCCTTGTGTACGGTGGATGAGTGTAGAGTATGAAACCCACAGAGAGAGCTTATCCCCGCTTCATCAGACTGAATTACCATCTCCTCTCACATCTGGGCTTTTGTTCCCCTCTTTGGCAGCAGCAGAAATGATTGCACCTTCATTCACTCCCTCCCTCCTTCTCTTAACAGGACAAGTGGGAGGTTAAAAAAAGCTTCCTTTTGTTATTCCACACAAAGACTGTTTAATAGTTTGGAAATCTTATATAGAGCGCTGAGTGACTGGGAAAAGGTCAAAAGTTCATTCAGCAGAATAAACTCTCTTTCAACATCACCAGCAGGTAAAGTTGGTCTTGTAACAAGCAACTTTTTGGACACAGCCTGAACCTGAAAATAGACTGTATTACACAAGAGCTTCTCTTTTCATGGTGTTCACAAGGAGATAATTATTACCCCTCACAACTGTAACATACAGTGTCAGAATTGTACTATAACAGCTGAAAACTCATATTCAAATTGTGGGACTGGAGTTGGCAGTTGTTAGGTGTCTAAAGACCTTTAAAACAAACTTCAACATGTTGGTGAAGTTGGTGCCAAAAACTCAACAACTTCATATTACGAGTGACAAAGGTTTTGTTCCCAAAAGCATTGCTGTGATACTATGGTTTTAGGTGTCATTGGCAGTGGTAGAAAGTAACTTTTTACTGTACTTAAGTACAATTTGAGGTACTTAACCTAAGTATTTCTATTTTTTTTTACTTTCTACTTCACTAGATTTCAGTGGGAAAGAATGTACTTTTTTTTTGTATTTAACAGCTCAATTTAAGATTTTACATTTTTTACACAAAAACGTGGTCAGCTTCTAAAATGCAGTTAGTCAAAGCTGGTCTAGTTTGGCCACATTGTCTTGTCTCAGATGTCTATGAGTTGTTGACAGGACTTTTCCCCTCTAAACTCTTCAGATGGTTTCATTAAAATAATTGTTTGAATCCCAAAGAGATCAAATTCAATATTTCACTAAAAGTATATTAGAGAAAAAAACGTACTTTACATTCATCAGGTGGCCAGAAACACAACTCCAAATAAATTATGTTTCTCTGTAACTGCTGGATGTGTAAATTGGCAACTGTTAGCTAACTTACTACTTAAAAGATTATGGGCCCTATTTTAACGATCTGAAACGCAAGTATCAAACGCAAAACGCAAGTAGCTTTGTGGGCGGATCTCAGGCGCTCTTGCTATTATGCCGGTGGGATAAATGACTCTTGCGCCCGACGCAAATCTAAAATGGGTTGGTCTGAAGTAGCTAGGTGTGGTTTGGGCGTAACGTGAAAATAACCAATCAGAGCGTCATCTCACTTTCCCTTTAAGAGCAGGCCCGCTTGTTCCGAGGTGGATTGCTATTATGACGGCGGATTTGCCTGGCGCACGCCAGCGGGAGCTGTCTGGGATGCGGCAAAGTAATAAATGCCCGTCTTGAGCGCATCGCCACTCCCGGACCAGATTCCGCTGGAGTGTCCAATCCCACCGTAGTTCAACATCACGTCTCCTTAAGTCCTCTAATTTTTCCTCATTTATGTCATCAACACATCCATGATTCATGGAAATGTTGTGTAAAACACAACAAACCACAAAGAATGCGGCAACTTTTTGAGGGCTGTACTGTAAAGTGCCTCCTGACCTATCCAAACACCTGAAGCGCATTTTCAGTAATATTTTTCTTTGTAATTATGTATGGTTTGCAAAAATGGGAACTGCTGCATGTAGATGAGAGAAGCAAAGTGTATGCGCGTTGTGCACACGCTACTATGGCCAAGCATGCGCCCCTAAAATAGCATCTGAATAAGGCGCTACTGACTTTAGACTAGCGCCACTGACTTTAGACTAGGTTTTTCCTGGTCAGTGGCGGAATTGTTTTCTGAAACTGCAAAATAGCACCAGTGAACATTTGCGCCGGAACACGCCTCCTCTTTTCGCTGAACCGCCCCCTGGAGCGCAAATACATTCCCTAATTTACCGACGTGCGTCTGTGGAGGGAAAAGTCCGCTGTGCGTCTGGTGCAAAATAGGAATGATACATGCGTCGGTGTACAAAGGCAATTGCGCTGAGTGCAAGATAGGGCCCTATATGTCAATCTTGTGTTCACAACTTGTGAAAAATGACTTTACTAGTCGATTAATTAATTTACCTATTGGCCCAAACAAGCAATTCAAGGCATCACTTTAAGATCTGAAAACTCAGTTTTCTGAAATTTTTTGGACCATTCAATGAATCTATTGCTCAAACAAATAATAATAATTAAAAAAAATTGAATTGGCAATCAAATAATGTTTTAAATGGTGGCTGGGTTGGATCAGTGGGTAGAGCAGGCGCACGTATACTGAGAGGTTTATTCCTCGACGTAGAGGTCCAGGGTTCCAATCTGACCTGTGATGATTTCCTGCATGTCTTCCTCCTTTCTCACCTAGCTGTCCTATCAAATAAAGGCGGAAAAACCCAAAAAATAAATAACGTTTTAAATGTTCAATTGGCTGCAGCCTTAGTGTCATTCTCGACGGCTAATTGAGAACAAGTCTTTCTGGTGTGTCAGCAACATTAATCTGTATTTAACAGGAGAGCAGAGGACAGTTGGATGCAGTGGAGAACATGTGTACAAGCAGTGTCATGATTTAACATCTCTAGTGAAACTAACACGTCCAGTTGCTTTCAGCCTTTAATTACACATCATAGATTTCCTGCTGATGAACAGGCAGAGAATTAACAGGGAACGGGGCTAATTCATAGCTGCTGCTCTCCTCCACCCACATGCTATTATTGCTGTACAAGTAGACCGCTGAGAGCAGGCTGCACTTAGCTACACAAACATTAGTATTAACGATTGGGCTGCCAGTTTGAAATTGGTGACAAACTGCAGACGGGCAAAAATTGGAGTCCGAAACCAATCAGGAAGTTAATGAGGAGAAAAATTACTCCTCTTTTCCCCTCCCACCACTGCTGAGGAGTAGAGAGAGGGAGATGGTGAGGGATGAGAAAGCACGAGGGAGGCAAATCGAGAAGTCAGAGGATTCTGGGAAACACTGGACATCAGCTCTTGTTTATGTTAATTTTATACTGATCATTAGGTTATTCTGACTTATATTTGTGAAAGTCCAACATAATCATGAAAATGTAAAAGGCATGTACATTTTTTTCTTTTTTTTTTCTTTGACTGTAGCACATTTAAAAAAAAGTTGTATTATCTGTCAATGTTGATTGTATAATATCTTTGAAAAAGAGAATATTATATATTTTTTTGTTTTTATTATTTTGTGAGATAATGCCCCTAAATGTTTCTAATGATCAAGGCTGATCTAATGAGAACTGAACTAAATATTGTTTTCAAAATCGATCAGTCTGCCGATCATTTTCTTGATTCATTGATCAATCTTTTGGTCTATTAAATATCAGAAAACAGTGAAAAAATGTCCTTCACAATTTCTCAAAGCCCAAGGTGATGTCTTCAAATATGTTGTCTTGTTGACCAACAGTCCAAACCCCAAAGAGATTTAAGGCTGAATCTCATTTCTAGGTCTTACCCCTTCCCCTTACCCCTACCCTTTCGTCTTACCCCTAGCCCTTGTCCCTCGAAACCGATTGGTAAGGGGTAGGGGTGAAAACATACCCCTATGAAATGAGACACCACTTGGTTACGTCATCATACATACTGTTTGCAATAACTATTTCTATACACACTGCATGGTGTGTTGTATATCTGTCTCAGTTATCACTGTTTTGAATGTCATTGATGTTCAGAAACACTTTATTTAACAAAAAGCTGTCTTTATTACCCAATAAAATAAAAATTACAACTATTAGAACCATAACTTACATGTCACACACACATATAAAAAAGGCACTCAAATGTATAAAACAAAAAAAAGACACACAATACCACAAACAAACAAAAAAACTACAGCTATTCTGAAATTCCAGACCACAGTCTGATGCCTGTAGCAAACTAGCGATTTTTAAAAACGTTTCAATTAAGAACATGGTTGCAAATATATATGTATAGGACTGTGTAGAGCACAAAACCAGACTTTCTTAATTTTTAAATCAATTCTTTAAGCCGAAAATACTTACGTTCATGGTTCTCTCTGGTCGATCTGGTCGCCATTGTTGCCGGTTGCGCAGTGTATTCTGGGTACCCCTTGTTTTCAAGTAAGCTTGCGACTTTGCTTAAAACTAAGGGGTGTCTACCCCTTCCCCTTAGCCCTCCCCATCGATCAAAACGAGAATTGGGATAGCCCTTTATTTTACAATGATATGAAACAAAGGAAAACCAGCAAATATTAAAATTTAAGAAGCTGAAACCAATAAATTCTTGGCATTTTGGCTTAATAAGGTTACTAGCTTAAAACTTTTTGGGTACTGATTACAATTAGTTTGTAGCAAAAGTACAGAAAGCTAGCATCAGATGTTCAAAGTGTGGCTGCTTGTGTTTAGACAATATATAACATTTCAGAACTTTGGCTTTTTTTTGTTAAAGGGAAATATGATTTTTCATAAAAACATGCTTTTATTCTTTTGTCCTAGGAATGTTCCAAAATTAGCACCATTTACCAGCCAAATGCTGGTAAAATATGCAAGTGGCTGGTAGATTTGCTTTACTCACCAGCCAAAAAACAATGGTGATCTATTGAGTGGCTGGTCAAATTTGAACATTCACTAGCCATATGGTTGGTGGACAAAAAAGATAATTTTGGACCCGGTCCTTAGGTATTGTTTTGGTATTGATACGGAATATTGTATCATATTGCAATAGTATAGAAAAATGTCAAATAATACGTGAATATTAAAACCATTCATTGACAAATAATTAATAGATTAAACAATTTATCATTTACCCTAAAACATATCAGAAATACTGGAAAACAGAGCTGAACAGTCAGTTGATTTATTGACAATCCACAGGAAATTAATTGCAATTATTTTAATCAATTAACATTTTGAAAGCTAAAATACCACATTGTTAGTTCCAACTTCTCAAACGATAGGATTTGCTGCTTTTCTGTTTAATGTGATTTGAGTTTTTGATTTTTAAACTGTCTTTGAGTTTTAAACTGTTTGTCAGACAAAACAAGTAATTAAGTGACAAGATGTTACCTTGAAAATGTAGTTATTTTCACGATTTTCTGACATTATTTTTTGATTAATTGAGATATTGATAACATCAAAAATCATTAGTTGCAGCCCTACTAGAAAAATACCCATCATCAGTTCCCAGAGCAACATGAGACGTCTTACTGTCTCTTGGTGGATTACAAGAGGACATAATGGGACATTACATGCATTATCATGTACATTATCATCAAGCATTTTTAATTAACCATATACAGTAATATACCTGTACTTGAGACTGTACATACATATACATACATACATACCCTACATACATACCTATCCATATGCAACTCACCAAGAAGCAATGTGAAATGGAGCAACTTATGATCCTTACAATTAAGACAACTTAAATTGTTTGTCTGACCAAATACTTTCTCATTTAAGATGCTAGAACCAGTGAATGTTTGTTATTTTTACTTAATAAATTACTTAAAAGAGAAACCATTTATCAAAATTGTTGCCTAATCAATCAGTTGACCCAATTGTTTCAGCACAACACCAAAACGAATTCTAAGTTGTCTATTAAGTACGTCAAAGTCAGTTTCTTCACAGATAAATATCCTGTTATATGGCTTGATCAAGGTTATAAATGAGGCTAAAACAAAACCGTTGAAGGTTCGCAAGAGTTATTAAACGTTAGTAACATTTAAACGCCTGTTCAAACAGCATGATGTCTCTTGTCATTGTCCTCACAGTGTTATTAGAGTGCTATAAGAGTGTGCACTTGCTGCAGACGAGTGTTGAAATGGGTGGATGCACAGACAGTAGCTCTCATGTTAAATGTAAAAGTTTGTTTTGTGTTCAGTGCCTTCCCTTTTTGCTGACTGATTCAATTTGCTATATATCCTGAAGAATCGTTTGACCGTGCAGCCATATTTATATCAGGTGAATACAGAGAGGATCATTTATTCTGCAGCGCTGATGATACGACTTTCCTCTGTCTCACTATAGTATTTCTCTTCTCCTTTTTATTTACTCACCTTACAGTGCAAAGACATTTTTTATTTTATGTGTGCTGCTGTGCTGTCTACCTACCCAAGGCAATATGAGTTTATCATATTAATGCCTTTGAGGAGTATCCAAGAAAAAAGATTTGTTGCTCAATGGCTGAAAGAAAAGTGAGAGATTTGAGGTTTATTTACTTTTCAATTATATAAACATAGTGGAACAACAATTCAATGCTTTTTTGCCATAATTCTGACAAGTAAATATTATCATAGATGTGGTATTTTACCACTTTAACACATTTTGTAATGGCCCGGTTTGAGGAGATGTCGGTAAGGATGTTGATCTCACATTGGGGACTAGTACCCATTTTAGGTGTGTGATACAACGTATCTGTCAGTATCAACACCAGTTGCAGCATGGGGTATTATGGGTTTTATGAGATCATGATGGAAACAAGATGACCAGAAGTTCCTGACGTGCATGATAAATTGCATTTTCTATTGCTTACTGTCTGTAAATTCGATAAAATATGCACTACATTTGGATGGAAAACTGTCTACTGAGACAGGCAAGACGCAATGAATCATACAAATCGGGATAGGCACTCTTCAGAGAGTCTCTCCTCGAAGACATTCATGTTATTGTACTTGGTTGTTTACATTAAATTGACAATAGTTGCCTACTTTTACATCTCCACACACACACACACCTGTTCAATTGTGTGAGGTGGCCCTGACTATTGGATTGTCTGTCAGCTAGCGTCCTCAGTGGCTCTCTGATCAGGACTGTCTTGTCTGTCTCATCCCTGCAGCCTTCTCCCCCAGCAGCATCACCACTGGTCACGACTCCACCATGACCTGCAGGTCCATCAGCTCCCTGGTTAACTCCGATGTCAGTGCTGAGTGCGAGGTCGGCAGCGAGACGCCAAACTTCACCATCGACTCCATCATCGATGGTGACGCCACCAAATAAAAGAAGCTAAGGATAACTTTACACAACAAAAGCATTTACGAGATCAGTTGATTAAAGTTACTGCAGTTACTGTTTGCTGCAGGTTTCTCTGTTTCTGTCCAGGAGGCACGATAACGTATTTTCCACACCGTAGTTGAGAATACAGGTTGTCTTCGTATTTTAGCTAATTTTTAGCTGTTAAATGTTTTATTGAAGCCAGTTCACCAGCATAGAAAGTGCTCGGAAAGTAAAACAATGTACACGTTTACAAATAACATGCAATTACTTGAGAAGCATTCTCCAGAAGATAAAGATAACCAAACATACATTGAATAAGTCTCTTGATTATCAGTAATCAAGATTGGACCAAATTATTCAAACTAGACGGTTGTACACTAGTTTTTCCTCTTCGGAATTAGGCTGTTTGGATGAACCCTTTATAAAGGCGACTAAACGTAGAGTAAATAAGTGACGTGTTGTGTTTTTGTAAAATTGTACCCTTGTTTTTCCTTTTCGGAAAGCAACTGTTAATGCAAAGTGAAGTATTTTTTTTATTATCCAAAAGATAAAGTGACGCAACATGCTGAATAATGGTATTCAAATCCTTTTCTAGCATGCAGTAAAATTGACCAGTGCAGTTTTGACACGGTATGGTATTAGTGGACGATCTTTTGACAATCAGAATACAGGCTTAGTGTTTGCAATCACCGTTACTTTAC